>NC_047090.1:177435625-177747500 GCF_902459505.1 Geotrypetes seraphini | reverse complement strand
GCACCCCGAGGTTGTGGGTTCAAACCCACGCTGCTCCTTCTGACCCTGGGCAAGTCACTTAATCCCCAATTGCCCCAGGTACATTAGATAGAGTGTGAGCCCACCATGACAGGGAAAAAATGCTTGAGTACCTGAAAGTGAACCACTTAGGCTAATAAATAAAATTATTGTTATGATTAGGAGCTGGGTTAGGTAAGGGTTAAAAGCCGAGACAGCAATAAATGGCAATAAGTTATCCATTTGATTTAAGCTGGCAGAAATAATAATAATTAGAGTGAATGCTCCTTATTATAAACACCAAACAAAGGCACTCAGGTACGGTTCATAGACAACGGCGTGAAAGACAAAAGCGCGCGCCGACAATTGAGCGAAGCGCGCGCCGCCGCGTCGCTCTAAATTACAGTTTTCAGGGGCTCTGACGGGGGTTTTTGTTGGGGAGCCCCCCCAGTTTACTTAATAGACATCGCGCCGGCGTTATGGGGGGGTTTGGGGGGTTGTAACCCTCCACATTTTACTGTAAACTGAACTTTTTCCCTAAAAACAGGGAAAAAGTGAAGTTTTCAGTAAAATGTGGGGGGTTACACCCCCCCCTCCCACCACAACGCCCCCACAACGCGGCGCGATGTCTATTAAGTAAAGTGGGGGGGTTCACCCCCCACGTCCCCACGTCGGAGCGCTAAAAACAGTAATTTAGAGCGGCGCGGCAGCGCGTGCCCTGCGCTCAATTGTCTGGGCGCGCCTTTGTCCCGGCGCGCTTTTGACCTGACACCCTCAGGTACACATCAATTTACAAAGAGCCAGCAAGTTACTCACTGTTATTAATTTTTTTTTTTTTTTTTTTTGTATATATCTTTATTAACAATTGCGAATGGCACATATAACCAGTAGGGAAGAAAGCAGAAACACAAAACATGGAGGGCAACAGTAGTGAAGAACAATAACATCAAATGGCTCACTGTAGTGGAGAAAAGACCTCATCGTCACATTGGATTAAACAGACAAATCCTCCGGACTCAGCAGCTTCAAATAAAAAAACTTAAAGGTGCAGACACATCCCCGGTCATGAACACTCCACTGTTCTAGTCATTATTTTGTTTGAGTTAAAAATCTAACATCGATACAGAGAATATTATGACCCTCCACTCCTATAAATTATCTTCTTAGTCGGAAAAAAACCCAGAAAACTCATCTGTTGCAAGATGTGTTAACAGAGTCTAAAGACAGCAATTAGCTTCGTCAGGGGAATAAGCTCAGCCAAGCAGTACAGGCCTCATTCCTTTCACCACAGCTCTGTCCTCAGCTGATGCCTAGGGATAAAAATCAGGAGTTCTCTTCTCTCTCAGGAGGTTCCTGAGAGAGCCAGTGGCTCCAAATTACTTAGAATTACTTTGGGCTAGATTCACCAAGCCCACCGATCGTGTCCCGACCACTTTGCGACCCCGATTCGCTAACCTTCCTCCCACACCCGATCCGATCCGCACAAGCAAATGAGGGGAAACGACATGCAAAGTAGGACGGGCCTCGATTCACTAAACTTGTTCAGGAATACCGAGTGGGCTGGCCGATCAAAAAAGAAGCAACTGCTGCGGACCAGTCGCTCACGTCCTATCCTGCTCTCTGCCGCCAAGAAATCCCAGCCCTGCAGCCCTGAAAAAACCCTGCTCTCTGCCTCTCCTGCTCTTGCCGCCCTGACTTCTTCTGCTCTGCTGCTTGGACTTCCCCTGCTTGTTTGCCGCCCGACTTCTGCTCTGCTGCTCGGACTTCTCCTGCTTTTTTTGCCGCCCGATTTCTCCTGTTCTTTTGCCGCCCAACTTCTCTGCTCTTTTGCCGCCCGACTTCTCCCGCTCTTTTGCCGCCCGACTTCTCCCGCTCTTTCCTTGCAGTGTGAGCCTGTGGTTTTAACCCACGGGTTTAAAGCGGGGCTGCACGACGGCATGCTCTGTTCTGTTGCAGACCACGCCACAGTACAGCCCCGTGGGTTAAAACCATGGGCTCGCACATAAAAAAGTCAAAAGAGGTCCAAAATTAAGTCCAAAGTCAAAAAATAAAGTTTTGTTGACGGACAGCAAGCGCATTCGCAGACAAAGAGGATGGTCTGCGCATGCATCGGGATCGCTCTGCTGCAATCTGTGCAGTCGCTGTGGGGCGGGCCTCCGATCTGCGTCATTTGCACGAGGAGGCATGGTGGATCAGTCGCCCGGGAAACACTCGGCCATGGATCGGACAGGTAAGGGGGCTTTAGTGAATTTTGCCCTTTCTTGCCGGTAATATAATGTTTGACGCTCGCGCATTTATCAGAAAGAAACAGAACACGGTGCACTTGTTCGCAGCCACTTAAGAAAAACAGCGCAGCGATTACAGCTTAAATGTACTTAAGAGGCATCAAATTTCAACGGAGCATGACCAAACTCACTTTTCTTGTCTTCGCTGCTTCCAATTCATCATTTGCCTTATCTTTTTTCGTAGCGTTGCCATAAAATGTGAATCGAGCTGTTGCAAGCAGCCACTCACTTATCTGTAACAAATGCTGCAAGAAAGGTCATGTGTTTATGACATGTTTCTTAGAAGAGCAGAGAGGCTGGACTGACCTTTTTCTTTTTTTTCTTATTTATTTATACAATTTTAAAGAATTACCAAGTGTAATCAAAGACATATTAACTTAAATTACTTTCAAAACTTTAAAGATAAATCAAATTATTATTATTTTTAATTCTTTATTCATTTTAAAACTGACAAACAAGTGATTAATATTAAAACATTACATTACTAATAAAATATACAGCACTTGACATTCTTATACATAAAATCCATTAAGGTAGAAATTATAACCCTTTCCCCCCCACCCAACAATTCTTCAACAGAAATCTAATCATTAAATAAAAATATTAATCATCCAATTTCCCCCCCTCCCCCCAATAAAATACATGTATCCATCAGAAAGGGAAATGATGTTCATTCATTACAATAATTCTCTAATGGCCCCCAGATCTTTATAAAGTTGTTATAATTATCTTTCTGTACAGCAATGTGACAAAGTGAATTCCACCAAAAAGAATAATTAAGATTTGTATAATTTTCCCTCATAGCCATGCCAAACAGAATAGTATCATAAGACAAAGCAACATGATTTTCAAGTAAACGGTTAACCTGCGTCCAAATTGAATTCCAAAATAATTTAATACAGGGACAGTAAAAAAGCAAATGATCCAATGTCCCTACTTCCAGATTACAGTGCCAGCATTTATTAGACTTAGAGCTATCTAACGTTTGCAAACGAACTGGGGTCCAAAAAGCTCTATGCAACAAAAAGAACCAAGTTTGCCTCATAGATGCCGACACTGTACATCTCATTGTCCAAGACCAAATTCGTGGCCATTGAGATGCAGAAATTTGCTGCCTTATCTCAATACTCCAAATGTCTCTAAGACCATTATTAAAAAGAAAAAGAAAAGACAAGCTCACTTGATCACACACTAGTTCTCTAATCTCGGATCCAAGACTTAAAGAGTAGAGAAATTAAACTCACATATTTATCATAACTACTGCAGCACAGAGAACTAATCCTTATTAGGCGCAGTTGTAATTCCATTCTCAAGACGTTTCATTGAGGGAAAACTTATCAAATGAGATGGGTCTACAAAAGATATTTCAAAGAACGGTATCTGACTACACATTTGCAGGGAATTCAGAAAATGTCTAAAAACACATCTGTTCCTGAAATACTTAGGAAACCAACCTATACAATCCTAGCCCTCAAAAAATGATCTCTAGAACTGTCAATCACCAAGTCTATACTTTGTGGATTCCACTCTATCTGTAACTTCTTTAATCATTGTAAACCGCATAGAACTTCACGGTCCTGCGGTATATAAAAAAACCTGTTATTATTATTATTATCTCAAAAAGAAAATACCCCCTATTTGAGTCAATCCAGGTTTCAAAATTAGACATTCTCTTCTTTTTTGAGACTCTCTGGAGACATCAGGAAATATCTGACTATGGTATCCCAGGAAGTCCTTTTTCAATAGCCATCTGGACAGTCCTGTCACTAACAGAAGCCCAGTAGGACTCGGTGAGACAGCCTGAGGAGAAGCCATTCTTCTCTCTCTCTCATATATCTTCTTTTTTATTCTTTATTGATTTTCTAAACTTCAAAAGTGCAATACACAAATATACACCATATAATAAGTTAATAAAAGCACATTCAACTTACAAATATGCATAACCTTTCCCCCCCTACCCCCACCCATAAGAACATAAGAAACGCCTTCACCGGATCAGACCGAGGTCCATCTTGTCCGGCGATCCTTGCACGCGGTGGCCCATTTAGGTTCTCCTTTTTGGAGACCCGGATTTCCCGTATCCCTCAATATGATTTGCAAGAAGGTGTGCATCCAACTTGCGCTTGAAACCCAGAACAGTAGTCTCCGTCACAACCTCCTCCGGGAGAGCATTCCAAGCGCCCACCACTCGTTGTGTGAAACAGAACTTCCTGACGTTTGTCCTGAACCTGCTGCCACTCAGTTTCAGGCTGTGACCCTGTGTCCATGTCACTTCCGAAAATGTTAGCAATGCTGCTTCCTGGTCTATTTTATCAAATCCTTTTAATATTTTAAAAGTCTCTATCATATCCCCTCGCAGTCTTCTCTTCTCGAGGGTGAACAGTCCCAGTTTTCTGAGGCGTTCTTTGTAGTTCAAATTCTCCATACCTTTGACCAGTTTCGTGGCTCTCCAGCAGAGTTATCTCCTTCTTAAGGTATGGAGACCAGTGTTGGACACAGTATTCCAATTGCGGTCTGACCATTGTTCTATAAAGTGGCATTATGACATCTTCCGATCTACTCGTGATCCCCTTCTTAATCATGCCCAACATCCTGTTTGCTTTCTTCGCCGCCGCCGCACATTGAGCCGAAGGCTTTAGGGTTCTGTCAATCAGTACCCCCAAATCCCTTTCTTGTTCGCATTTGGCTAATGTCACCCCCAACATCTTATACTCATGTTCTTTGTTTTTCTTTCCTAGATGCATCACCTTGCATTTGTCTATGTTAAAATTCATCTGCCACTTTTTCGCCCACGTTTCCAACAGGTTTAGATCCTTCTGAAGTTCCTCGCCGTCCCGTAGAGAACCGCCCGCCCGACATAGTTTTGTATCGTCTGCAAACTTGATTATATCGCATGTTGTTTCCTCTTCCAGGTCATTTATAAAAATATTAAACAAGATAGGCCCAAGAACCGAGCCCTGGGGCACGCCGCTAGTCACCCTCTCCCAGTCCGAGAATTGCCCATTTATGCTTACCCTCTGCATTCTGTTCTCTAGCCATTTGCCGATCCATCTGTGCACTTCTCCTCCTATTCCATGGCTCAGTTGTTTTCTCATAAGCCTTGCATGCGGAACCCAATGATTATTCAATAAAACACAGAAACATGGGGCTCCTTTTACAAAAGTGCGCTAGCGTTTTTAGCGCACACTACCCGAAAAACTACCACCTGTTCAAGAGGAGGCGGTAGCGGCTAGCGTGCGTTATTCCGCGCGTTAAGGCCCTAACACACCTTTGTAAAAGGAGCCCACAGACTATCCCAATAACCTTACCCTATTCAGATTAAAAATATCCTCCCACCCTCTTCCCACCCCAGGTGGACATACTCAAAAGTCAAATTAGGAGAGAATTAGCCTCCCCCCCCCCCTTTCTTGGATGTGTACAAAAATAAAGAAAAACTAACTCATAATCAAAGACCTACTATGTGATGTCGACGGCCCTGTCTCACATATCTTCTTATTTCCTCAGGATGCCGACTGTTTTTCTTGCTCAGGTCTCAACAGTCCTTTGTAAAAGGAGCCCTAAGTGAAATTCTATAAACGGTAGGCATACTTTGTAGGTAATATGCAGAAATAAAACAAAAACACAAAGGAAAAAAAAATACACTTCCCCCTCCGTATTTACGAATTCCGTATCTACGGATTTGGTTATTCGCGATTTTTGACCAGAATTTTTTTTTTCATTTTTCGGGATATTTTTAGCCCTGTAAGCCCCTCCTCCCTTAAGCCTTACCTGGTGGTCTAGTGGCTTTTCAGGCAGGAGCGATCTTCCCACGCTCCTACCCCATGCAGATCACTCACAGGAAATGGCTGCCTTCAGCTCCCGTAGTCTCTCGAGCCATTTCCTGTGAGCGATCTGCACGGGGTAGGAGCGTGGGAAGATCGCTCCTGCCTGAAAACCCGCTAGACCACCAGGTAAGGCTTAAGGGGGGGCTTTCAGGGCTAAAAATAGCTGGAGGAAGTGGGGGATAAGGGCAGAACCGGCCCAAATATTATTCATGGTTTTTCCATATTCGCAGGCCGGATCTGCCCCTAACCCTCGCGAATACGGAGGGGGAAGTGTAATACCTTTTTTGTTGGACTAACTTAATGCAGTTTATGATTAGTTTTCATAGGTAACTTTATAGAAAGCAGGCTTAGGTGTCCTATCTTTTAGGAGTAGTAAGCAAGAAAAAAGGGGGGAATAATTAACCAAATAAAATTTTTTTTAATGTACCGTATATACTCGAATATAAACCAGGATTTAAAATGGGGGTCCCGGTTTATATTCGGGCCAGTGCCTCCCTCCCGGAATTATTGCAGGCTGCCGCCAGGCTCTGCACTCTGCCCTATCCTCGTACCTCCTCTGCCCATCCCTGGTGGCCCAGAGATGCAGCGTGCAGGAGCGAGCTTTCCGCGCTCCTGCCCCACTGCTAACCTGGTCAGTCAGTCGCTATCGTGGCCGCCACGAGCTCTGGTTTCTTCAGCCGCTGAGCAGCACCGAGCAGGAGCGCACTTTGGCGCTGCTGCTCGGCATCGAGCGGCTTCCTGACTGGCTTCCGCAAATTCTCGTGAAAATGTGCTGAAGAAACCCGATTGCACTACAGCCACCGCCGACCGGGTTAGCTGCGGAGCAGGAGTGAGGAATGCTCGCTCCTGCCCGCTTCACCTCTGGACCTCCAGGGGTCAGCAGAAGAGATACGAGGACAGGGCAGGGAGGGGGGACAGGGTGCAGAGCCTGGGAGGGAGGGGGGCTGGGTGCAGAGTGGGAAGGGGGCTTATTGCAGTGCATGACAGGGGAGGGAGGGAAGGGGGCTGGGTGCAGAGCCTGGCAGGGCACTTGAATATTAAGCTGTCCGATATATATTCGAGTCAACCATTTTTCCTCCTTTTGGGGGGAAATGGGGGTCTCGAGATATTTGGATCGACTTAAATTCAAGTATATATGGTAAACTGCAAAATAACTGGCTTCCTTAACAAATAAAGTACAATAATACTAATAAATACTTTATGGTGCTTAGAATTTGCACATTGACTTCGAGGTGGTTGGAGGATTTGGACAGACAATTAGAACCTGTTTTTCAGGATAAGGATCTGGAATGACTGGAGTCCTAAGAGATTCTATGATCTGATCCTTGTGTTATTATGACGTCTTTCTGTTCCTTTATTAGTATTACAGTAAACCTCCCTCCCCCCGCCCCGAATTCGCAAATCACGGACTCAGTAATTTGCGGTATTTTCCGACCGCCACTTCCTTGTACTAAAGTCACGGTTACACCAATCAGGTGCTATCTGGAGTGTCAAGGCAGCTCCTGATTGGTGTGGCCTGGCTTTAGTAACAGGAAGAGGCGGTCGGAGCACACCGCGAGTGATTTTCTGCACCTGCAGGCGCACTAGCTGCCCTCTCCTGCCTTTTGACAGGCGAAAAACCATATTCGCGGTTTTTCAAAATTCGCAGAACGGAACCCCCGCAAATTTCAGGGGAGTACTGTATTTGTTATATTTAAGGAAGGGTTCTTTGCAATTTACATTTAAAAAATTTTATTTGGTTAATTATTACCCACTTTTTTTCTTGTTTACTAAGCCATTGTGGGTAATATTTTATTTGAGACATTTTGTTTTGATTCTACTACCCCCCCCCCCTCCTTTATTAACGTGTAGCGTGGATTATAGCACCGGCAGCGGCGGTAACTGCTCCGATGCTCATAATTCTATGAGCGTCGGAGCAGTTACCACCGCTGCCGGTGCTAAAACCCAGGCTACGGGTTAGTAAAGGAGGGGAATGAGTTAGGCGTGCCAATGTAAGTACCTAACTTTAAGCAGAAAACGCTCAAGTCCTCAGATATAGAGATCGAATACAATTAGAGAGAGATTTAAACCATATAGCGAAAAGACTCATGAAAATAGCTAGCAGAATGCCTGCAATATATTCTACCAAGTATGGTTATATAGTCACTCTATAAATCCTTGCAATAAACATAAACAAATGTCCTCAACTGTTATGGAAACTTATGCTCGGAGACATGAAGGCAGATTTGGCCGCCTCACCACCCAATCATCGCATTGTTCAATACAGTGTCAGAGCGGTCGCGCTAGTGAATTTTAGACTTGCAATTGCCATACAGCAGGGGTGCCCAATGCGTCGATCGCGATCGACCAGTAGCTCAGGAAGGCAACGCGAGTCGATCGCGGAGCCCATTCCAGGCTCTGTGATAGACTCGTGTTGCCGTCCTGATCTACGGGCCGATCTGCCTTCCTCTCCAGTGTTCTCCCTAGGGCCTTTTAGCTGGGCGGTCCGCCCAGCTGTCATCTGCCGCTGCTGAACATGAAAAAAAACCCCAAAAAACCGGCTTGGAGATTTCAGTCCGTAGCGAACTTATGCTCCGGGCTCTAACGTGTGCGTGCCGGCTTCTCTTCTCTTCCCTCCGAAACCGGAAGTTATGTCCAGGGGGGGGGAGAAGGGAAGCCGGCACGCACATGTTGAGAACCCTGAAGCAAGCGTTCGCTACGGGCTAATGCGGAAGACAGGTTAGTGAAGCATTTGTTCTTCTTCCTGCCGGGTCCTGCCTACTTTCTGTTTCCGCGAAGGCAGGACCCGGCAGCATTTCCCCCAATAGGTTGATCACGATCTTGGGCTGATCAGCCTTCCTCTTCCCGACGGCAGAATTAACGTCGGGGAGAGGAATGCTGGTTGGCCGAAGCAGGGAGAGCTTGGGGCCTGTTATTGGTGGCGTTTGGGTCCTGGTCCCCAATGGTAATGGCAATGGCAGTGGCAGTGGCCTGGGGGAGGGCAGGGAGAAAGAAAGAAAAAGGGCAGGCAGGGAGACAGAAGGAAAGAAGAGAAACAGAAAAAAATGAAAGGGAGGCAGAGAGAAAGGGCAGGGAAGAGGAAGGAAAAGTTGGGGGAAGGAATGAGGTCTGGAGGAGAGGAAGCATACAGGCTAAAATAAGGGAAGAAAGATTGTATGCATAGTCAGAAGAAGAAAGTGCAACCAGAGACTCATGAAATCACCAGACAAGGTAGGGAAAATGATTTTATTTTAAATTTAGTGATCAAAATGTGTCTGAATTTATATCTGCTGTCTATATTTTACACTAAGGTCCCCTTTTACTAAACTGCAATAGAGGTTTTTAGCGCAGGGAGCCTATGAGTGTCGAGAGCAGCGCTGGGCATTCAGCGCAGCTCCCTGCGCTAAAAACTGCTATCGTGGTTTAGTAAAAAGGGAGGGGGGTATATTTGTCTATTTTTGTATGGTTGTTACTGAGGTGATAGTGCATAGAGTCATCTGCTTTGACCTCTTTGAAAAACCCAGGAATAGGAATGATGATTAACATTTTCTATGCGTACAGTGTGCTTTGTGTTTTGTTTTTTTATTTTATTGTTGGTAGATCATTTTGACTTGGTCATTTAAAAAGTAGCTCGCAAGCCCAAAAAGTGTGGGCACCCCTGCCATACAGGCTATAAAACTCTACGACGTGCCACGTTTTGGTACTGCTTCAGGGAACCGACATTGCACTTTTAAACCTCTCAAACTTTGGGTAATGAAGTCTCAACAAATGTCAAAGATATCCCGTTTTCGCCATTTAATTCACTTCTAGGAAGAAGTGAATTAAAATGGCGAAAACGGGATATCTTTGACATTTGACGCTAGCTCTTGGGATACAGAATCGCAGGCGTGAAGGTTCTTCTGATTGCTGCTGCTGCTGCTAGCTACTGCTACTAACTTACCTGAGTATGAAAGGGTTAACATAAGAATAATCTTACTGGGTCAGACCAAAGGACCATCAAGCCCAGTAGCCCGTTCTCATGGTGGCCAATCCAGGTCACTAGTACATGGCCAAAACACAAGGAGTAAAAAACAAAAGGAATTGACCCCAAAATATCCACAAAGAAGAAAATCCAGAGAAAATCAAAAAACCTCTGTGGAATGACGATGTTCCTAAATGGACTTTATTTAAAAGTGTCAAAGTTCCAAAGGTCCACTGAAATCATCCACATAAAATAATTCCATCCACATAAAAGTAAATCATCCACATAAGAGCCTTAAAGGACCTAGTCCGCTAGGGATACAGCACCCAACATGGTCCGCGTTTCGACAAAAAGTCTTCTTCAGGGGTCCCTGGGGGTCCTATAAAGGTGAGTACGTGGGAAACAATTGTGTGGTGAACCGGAAGTGAGACACTGCTTGTGTTTGCAACATTCTAGAGCTCAGATAGTGATGTCATAATGCCTCATTCCACCAATGCCTAAGCTCTGTCCTCATATGCACAAGCCTCAAACACTTTAAAATCATAAGTAGCAAAAACAAAAGGAATTGACCCCAAAATACCCACAAAGAAGAAAATCCAGAGAAAACAAAAAAAAAAACTCTGTGGAGTGACGATGTTCTTAAATGGACTTTATTTGAAAGTGTCAAAGTTCCAAAGGTACACTGAAATCATCCACATAAAATAATTCCATCCACATAAAAGTAAATCATCCACATAAGAGCCTTAAAGGACCTAGTCCACTAGGGATACAGGACCCAACACAGTCCGCGTTTCGATAAAAAGTCTTCTTCAGGGGTCCCTGGGGGTCCTATAAAGGTGAGTACGTGGGAAACAATTGTGTGGTGAGCCGGAAGTGAGACACAAGGAGTAGCAACTATTCTCTGAGTGAAAAAAAATTTCCTCCTATTGGTATTTCCCTGTAACTTCATCGAGTGTCCCCCTAGTCTTTGTCATTTTTGACGGAGTGAAAAATTGATCCACTTGTACCCGTTCTACTCCACTCAGGAATTTGTAGACTTCAATCTTATCTCCCCTCAGCCGTCTCTTTTCCAAGCTGAAGAGCCCTAACCTTTGTAGTCTTTCCTCATATGAGAGGAGTTCCATCCTCTTTATCATCTTGGTCGCTCTTTGAACTTTTTCCAGTGCCGCTCTATCTTTTTTGAGATAAGGAGACCAGAACTGAACGCAGTACTCAAGGTGAAGTCACACCGTTGAGTGATACAGAGTCATTATTACAGTACATTCTTAGACGTATTATCCATCCCTTTTCTAATAATTCCTAGCAAACTGTTTGCCTTCTTGACTGCCGCTGCACATTGGGCAGAAGGTTTCATCGGTCCTGGGTCCACTCCTTTTTAACATATTCATAAGAGACTTGACCCAAGGGCTTCAGGGTAAAGTAACTCTATTCGCTGATGACGCCAAACTATGTAATATAGTAAGTGAAAGCAATCTGCAGGATAGTATGACGCAGGATCTGCTTACGTTGAAAAACTGGTCCTCGACATGGCAGCTGGGCTTCAACGCTAAGAAATGTAAGGTTATGCATCTCGGTAGCAGAAATCCATGCAAACCTTACACCTTAAATGGAGAAACACTAGCTAGGACTTCAGAAGAAAGGGACTTGGGAATAATCATCAGTGCAGACATGAAGGCCGCCAAACAAGTGGAGAAGGCCTCATCCAAAGCAAGGCAACTTATGGGATGTATCAATAGAAGCTTCGTTAGCCGCAAATCTGAAGTCATAATGCCACTGTACAGAACCATGGTGAGACCTCATCTGGAGTACTGTGTGCAATTCTGGAGGCCACATTACCGTAAAGACGTGCTTAGAGTTGAGTCGGTTCAGCGGATGGCCACTAGGATGATCTCGGGGCTCAAGGGTCTCTCGTACGAAGAAAGACTAAACAAATTGCAGCTCTACACTCTAGAGGAGTGCAGGGAGAGGGGGGACATGATTGAGACATTTAAATACATCACGGGACGTGTCGAGGTGGAAGAAGACATCTTCTTTCTCAGGGGACCCTCGGTCACAAGGGGGCATCCATTCAAACTCAGAGGAGGGAAATTCGATAGTGACATAAGGAAGTATTTCTTCACAGAAAGGGTTGTAGATCACTGGAACAAGCTTCCAGAGCAGGTGATCAAGGCCACCAGCATTATTGACTTTAAGAATAAATGGGATGCCCTAGTAGGATCCTTACGAGGGTCGAGTTAAGGAACTAGGTCATTAGTACTCAGACTTAATGGGGTGGGTCAGTAGAGTGGGCAGACTTGATGGGCTATAGCCCTTTTCTGCCCTCATCTTTCTATGTTTCTATGTTTCTATCGTATTATCTACAATGACACCCAGATCCTTTTCTTGGGTGCTAAACCCAAAGGTGGACCCTAGCAGCCGATAACTATGATTTGGATTATTCTTCCCAATGTGCATCACTTTGCATTTGTCCACATTAAATTTCATCTGCCATTTGGATGCCCAGTCTTCCAGTTTCCTAAGGTCTTCCTGCAGTTTTTCACAACCTGCATGCGTTTTAACAACTTTAAACAGTTTAGTGCTATCTGCAAATTTAATCACCTCACTCGTAGTTCCAATTTCTAGATCATTTATAAATAAGTTAAATATCACCAGTCTCAGCACAGATCCCTGTGGCACACCACTATTTACCCTCCTCCATTGAGAAAAATGGCCATTCAACTCTACTCTCTGTTTTCTGTCCAATAACCAGACCTTAATCCAGAACTGAACATTGCCTCCTATCCTATGACTCTTTAATTTTCTCAGGAACCTCTCATGAGGAACTTTGTCAAAAGCCTTCTGAAAATCTAGATACACTACATCAACTGGCTCACCTTTATCCACATGTTTATTCACACCTTCAAAGAAGTCAAGCAAATTGGTGAGGCAAGACCTCCCTCAGCTGAACCCATGCTGACTCTGTCTCATTAAATCATGTTTGTCTACATGTTCCACAATTTTATTTTTTATAATTGTTTCCACTATTTTGCCCAGCACCGAGGTCAGGCTTACCAATCTGTAATTTCCCGAATCTCCACTGGAACCCTTTTTTTAAAAATCGGCATAACATTGACCACCCTCCAATCTTCAGGTACTACAGACGATTTTAACGACAGGTTACAGAGCATTAACAGCAGATCATCAATTTCATGTCTGAGTTCTTTCAGTACCCTGGGATGTATACCATCCGGTCCAGGTGATTTATCCCTTAGAGGATAATTCAATAAAGGTGCATCAATGAGTCTATAAAGAAAGGTAGGTTGCCATATTGAACGAGACTGAATGTCCATCAGGCCCAGTATCCTGTTTCCAACAGTGGTCAACTCAGGTCACATGTACCTGGAAAGATCCCAAAGTGTAAAACAGATTTTATGCTGCTTATCCTAGGAATGCTCATGCAGCAGACCAAATATGAGTATATTGTTTTGATTTGGGTGTGGAATGTTGCTACTATTTGGGTATTTGCCAGGTACTTGTGACGTGGATTGGCCACCATGAAGATGGGCTACTGGGCTAGATGGACCATTGGTCTGACCCAGTAAGGCTATTCTTATGTAAGCCATCAAGCTGCTGTTAATGCTTGCACCTATATTGCTAAACTCCTCCCACTCCTATAGATTTATTTATTTTTTCAGTTTTCCATACTGTTCTCCCAGGAGAGCTCAGAACTGTTTACATGAATTTATTCAGGTACTCAAGCATTTTTTCCTGTGGGCTCACAAATCCTGGCGGGCTGGGTCCTGGTGGGCTCACAAATCTATCTAATGCACCTGAGGCAATGGGGGGATTAAGTGACTTGCCCAGGGTCACAAGGAGCAGTGTGGGTTTCAACCCACAACCCCAGGGTGCTGAGGCTGTAGCTTTAACCACTGCGCCAGTCTAGAAATCAAAATGTAGTGAAAGTGAGCCAAGTAAAGCAATGGAGCCATTGTGACATCACTGATGAAGTTGGCTCTTATTGGTGGAGTGAGGCATTCTATACCGTTCTCCCAGGGAGCTCAGAACGGTTTACATGAATTTATTCAGGTACTCAAGCATTTTCCCTGTGGGTTCAAAATCTATCTAATGTACCTGGGCAATGGGGGGATTAAATGACTTGCCCAGGGTCACAAGGAGCAGTATGGGTTTGAACCCACAACCTTGGGGTGCTGAGGCTGTAGCTTTAACCACTGCGCCACTCTAGAAATCTAAATGAAGTGAAAGTGAGCCAAGTACAGGACAATCGGGCCATTGTGACATCACTGATGAAGTTGGCTCTTATTGGTGGAATGAGGCATTATGATGTCACAATACCAGCTCTGGTTATTAGAGGCTGAAGTTTATCACACTATTTATTCATTCAATTTTCTATACTGTTCTCCCAGGGGAGCTCAGAACAGTTTACATGAATTTATTCAGGTACTCAAGCATTTTTCCCTGTCTGTCCCACAATCTATCTAATGTACCTGGGGCAATGGGAGGATTAAGTGACTTGCCCAGGGTCACAAAGAGCAGCGTGGATTTGAACCCATAACCTCAGGGTGCTGAGGCTGTAGCTTTAACCACTGCGCCACCCTCTCCCTATGGATTATAATTTCTACAATTTACAGGTGAAATTGCTGGCCCCATCCCTTTCTTTGTATCCGCCCATGTGTACACCCACCTTCAAACTACTTGCCATAGGATGCGGAATAGTGTGTAGCTGGAATGCGTAGAGACATATATGCGCATATGTCCACACATACGATTGTATATGCTAGTTGGATGTGTGTTGCTGTTGATGAGATGCTGGCACATTACTTAGAGAATTACCCTCGTAGGAGGAACTGGCACTTGATAAGAGCATATTCTACAAGGAAATACTAGCGTAACCAGGCCTAGAAGTTAAGCATGAGCAGTTGCGTCATGAAGGTAGGAGGTGCCTGGGGCAGTGGCACCCTCCACGCCCTCTTCTCTGTCGTCGTCGTTCCCCCCCCCACTCCTTCTGCACCCCCTCCCTGCCGCACCACTGAACATGAGTACTTAGGGTCTGATTCTGTTTAGGACGCCAGTCCCAGCAAACGCCTAAGCGGTGGCTGAGAATCGTACCCTGGCATCCTATACAGAATCGCATCTGTCCTAACGCAGACGCCCAACCTTGCCTAACCTGCCCAATTCTGTAACCGGCGCCCGTGTCACAGATGCTGGTTAGAGAATCACGTTGCTACTGAGCTGATTGCAGCAAGGGAATCCCTCTTCTGCCATCAGCTCAGCGGCTGTGGCAGGGAATCCCCCCGTCCGTGTGAACATCCCCAATCCCTCCTGCCGCCTCCCCTGAAACAATCCCCAGCAGGAGGGATGCCTGATCCCTTCTGCTGCCACACCCAAAATAACCCCTAACAGAAGAGATGTCCAACTCCTCCTGACAGCATCCCCCGAACTCCCCACCCCAACACCCCTAAAGCCCACCCGGACCCACCCCGGACCTTTTTCAGCAAGGCCGACCGGAGTGATGTCTACTCCCTCTGGCCAGCAGGCCCGCCTCTTTAGAATGGTGGGCCTACCCCTTCCCAGTGCATCCTGGGATGCACTGGGGAGGGGTCTAAGATCCTGATTGGCCCGGGCACTTAAGGCCCCTCCCATAGGAGGGGGTTTTAGGGGGTGCTGGCAAGAAGTGGGCATTCTTCCTGCCGGGGATTTTGGAGGGTGCCCGCAGGAGGGAGTGGTCATCCCTCCTGCCAGGGATGTTGGGGGGGGGGGGGGGTGCTGGCAGCAGTGAAAGTGCTCTTTTTTTATATATAGTACATATATTGCCAGGTTTTTTGGAGCACTTTGATGGTACATCTTTCTTTTTTTAAAGTGCTTTTTTTCTGGCAATATCGGCCAATGATATGACCTGTGCTCCAGTATAGGCTGCCAACTATGCTTGTTGAGGGCTCCTTTTACTAAGCTGCGGTAGCGGTTTTAGTGCATGCTAGACACTAACGCCACCATTAAGCTGGTGTTAGTCTTTGCACGTAGCACGGGGGACAGTGCACTCTAATCTGCAGCGCACGCTAAAAACGCTAGCACACCTTAGTAAAAGGAGCCCAAGATGTAAAATTAAATCTAATCTTAAATCATATCTGAATGTCCTCTAACCACCGCAATTCCAGGAATCATACCGCACAGTCAAACTCTCAATAAATGAGTAATTTCCGATAAAGATATATCAATGGAATGAGAGGGCTTAGGATGAAGTTAAGAGGTGATAGGCTCCAGAGTAATCTGAGGAAAGGGTGGTAGATGTGTGGAACAGTCTCCCGGTAGAGGTGGTGGAGACAGAGACTGTGTCTGAATTCAAGAAGCCTGGGATAGGCACGTGGGATCTCTTAGAGATAGAACGAGATAATGTTTACTGCAGATGGGCAGACTGGATGGGTTATTTGGCCTTTATCTGCCATCATGTTTCTATAACCATAAAGTTCTATGACATCACAATGCAGGTGTAAAGAGCCTTAGCCTATAGGAAGAGAAGATGCAAATGTTACAAGCCTTAGCCAATAGGGAGAGGACGAAATAATGGATGTTGCAGATGAGCAGATTGGATGGGTCATTTGGCCTTTATCTGCTATCATGTTTCTATAACCATAAAGCTCTCTGACCTCACAATGCAGTGTAAAGAGCCTTAGCCTATAGGAAGAGGAGATGCAAAACGTTATGAGCCTTAGCCAATAGGAAGAGGAAGAGATAGTGGATGTTGCAGTTGAGAAGACTTGATGGGCCATTTGGCCTTTATCTGCCGTCATGTTTCTATGTTTCTATCATTCCCAAACGCCTCACAAAAAGCAGAAAGTTTTTAGCCTTGACTTAAATGCCTGTATCAAGTTCATGAAACGATGAGCCCCCGTCAGTTAGCAGCCTTTAACTTTGCACTTACAGGCTGATTAGCAGAAGAATGCCTCCTTTTTGTTCTTAAGGTGTGGAGAATGCAAAGACTTAACGCACTTTACTAAAAGATCCTCAGCGTTTCAATGTACTGAACATTACTGGCAACTGAAAGTATCTCATGGCTGAAAGTATCTCAGTTATTTCATGACCGAATATGGTTTGTATATATATATATATTTGTGTAGCTATATATATGTAAAAAATACTATTTTTCTATTCATTATAAATAGAGTGATAATATCAAGTGTGTGGCCTTTTTATTGTGTCTTAATATAATAAGGTTACAGCCCTAATTTCAGGCTACTGTCCTTAATGGAGCACCAGAAAGAGAAAAGGATAGAGAAATACAGTCGTGACTGCTAAATACATCTTGAATTGTGATTATATTTTTATACAATGAATTTTTGGAAAGAAATGTTTATTAGAATAGTAAAGCTTGACATCTCTGAAACGAATCTGCTCCTGCCAGAAAAATTGAATCATCTAAAAAAAACTGAGAAATGCTATGATAGGTTCTTCTGTGCTGTGGCCAGTAACAGGACTGACTGCTTCTGCCTGCCCTGAAACAGTGCATTGCTCATAAGCAATGACAGATGTACAAATTCTGGGCTCTCGAGCAGGAATGTTGAAAGGGTCCCCAGAGTGGGCAGGAAGGCGTTCACTTCAGAAGATTTGACAAGCACTGCCAGAGGGTCTCCTCCTTCTTTGGGGGCTTTTTTTTTTTTTTTTTGCACCAGGGGCAGACTTTTTGTCACTGCTCTTAGGGTAAATTGACATCATAAAAGACAATCACTTCCCAAACACGCCTCGTGCAGGGGAAGGATCACTTTGGAAAGAAAGAGGAAATCAAACAGAGGCGGTTGGTTTGCCTTTTTTCCTTCGGCAGCTGTTCATGTTTTGAACAGGCGAGGATGAATACTTAGGGCTCCTTTTGTCAAGCCGTGCTAGCGGTTTAATAATAATAATAACTTTATTCTTCTATACCGCCACAATCTTGCGACTTCTAGGCGGTTTACATTCAAGAGAGCTGGACATTCAGCGAGTTACAATATGTAGATAGTCAGAGGAGATACAGAGTAGAGAATGACACGGTGATAAAATTCATCACCGTTCCCGTCCCCGTGGATAACCGCGGAAACCATCTTCATGTCATTCTTTAAGGAGAGAGGGAAGAATCAGAGTATGAATGGCCACAACCACTGACCCGCAAGCTTTGCTTTGAAGAATGCTGGTGTAGAAGGACTGAGGTTGAAACAGACACTACAGAATGACAGTCTCTGGTATCCAGAGCAGATATTGTGATGTCATAATGCCTCATTCCACCAGTGCCTAAGAGCCAATCACATCAGTGATGTCACAATGGCTTCATTATCCTTGGCTCACATAAGAATCAGAGTATGAATGGCCACAACCACTGACCCACAAGCTTTGCTTTGAAGAATGATGGTGTAGAAGGACTGAGGTTGAAATAGACACTAAAAAATGACATGGGATTATTTCCCACAGTTATCCATGGGGACAGGAACGGTGATTAATTTTGTCACCGTGCCATTCTCTAATACAGAGTACAGAAACTTTAAGAAAGCGAAAAATAAAATATACAGTTTGCTAAGAAATTTCCGAGAGGACCTGTTTGGAAAAGGTCGCGGATTACAAAGGGGACATATTAGATGAAAGGTCCCAAATTACAAAATACAGTTTGAAATAAACCTGCTGGCCACACTAGCCACTACCGCCTCCTCTTGAGCAGGCGGTAGTTTTTGGTCAGCGCGGGGGTTAGCGCGTGTTGAAACGTCAAGCCCATTAACCCCGCTAGCGTGGCTTGATAAAAGGAGCCCTTAATGTATCACTTGCAAAATGGCACGGTCACTTTGTACAGTAGAGTCCTGGTGATTGGACTATCCAGATTATCCAACAAGCCTCTGATGGTGTCATTGTGGTTTACCCCCCTGCCCCCCACCTTCCTGGTATCCCATTTACTGAAAGGACAACACCTACCTCTGTAGCACTTGAAATACTACATTTTCTATGAATTTCAATGTGTTCCATGTGATCCAAAAATGAGCTGGTCCTGTTTTTGTTGGGTAATCGAGTCTGCACTGTATTACCGAAACAGTTGTAGGAAAGCCCTCAGATAGCAAGGGACAAATTGGCAAAATATCCTTAATAGGCTCAGTAGTTGCTAAAAAAGAAATTAATTGGGCGATAAGATATTCACCTCTCGCATGGCGCTTAGCGGCGCCTAATGCCTAAGTGGCCGTTTCTATAGGCGCCGCTTCTCCCAAAACTTAGGCTCTCTTTTACAAAGGTGCGTTAGGCGTTTTAGCGCGCGTTTAGCACACGCTACATGCTAACGCGTCCATAGGATAATGCACATGTTAGCATGTAGCGTGTGTTTAGCACGCGCTAAAAAGCATAGCGCACTTTTGTAAAAGAGGGGGTTAGGCGCCCGAAATGTAGGCCTGTAAAACCCTCGTGTACATTTCAGGCGCCTAGCTGCGATTCTGGAAATGGCGCTGTGAAAGAGGCGGGGATTCTCCCTCAGCAATGATGAAATTATACCACCAGATAGCAGGGGGCGCTAATCAGAGAGAGAAGGAACTACAGCCCCCAGGATGCACTGGGCTCAGAAGAGCTTACAATTTAACTTGGACAGACAGACATGACATATAGAAGTGTATCTCAAACTGTGTGTCTCCTGAGATTCCAAGTGTGTCGTGGCACACTGAGGAGGAAGAGAAGCGCCTGCCAGCTGACTTCCCTATGCGGTACAGCGCCAGCACTGCCCGAATCGCCGAAGGCCTACATGTTTCCCCCTTCTCTCTAGCGTCCTCCGACTTCCCCCTGCCCTCCTGGTCTCACCTTTAAAGCTAATTACAGCAGCCTGCAGAGGATCGCTGGTAGGTAAAATTATTTTATTTTCAATTGATTGAAATGTGTCAGTTTTGAGAATTTATATCTGCTGTGTATATTGTGTGTATATGAAAAATGAATGGAAAAAAATTGCATTACAATTAGTAAAGGGGAAGGGATCTGGGGCAGAGCTTGGGTGGGCCTAGGGAGGTCTGTGGTTGGGGTACTCAGTTGATATTTGTTAGACTTAGGGGTACTTAGCTTGAAGTGGTTGAGAAACACCGCTGTAGGCAATCAGCTGGCGCCAGTGCCTCTCCTTCTCTCTGGCCCTCTTCCCTGCTGGCACCCCTACTAGCGTCTTAGGGCCCATCTGGAGGGCCTCTGCACATGCGCAGACGTCGACATGATGATGTCACATATAGATGTGATGTCATCACGGCGACATCGGCATTTTTCTGGATGCCTCAAGCTGTGGCCGCTACCTTAACCAATAGAGAGAAGAGGAGATAGTGGATGCTGCGAATGGGCAGACTGGATGGGCCATTTGGCCTTTATCTGCCATCATGTTTCTATGTTACTAAAGTTCTGTGACATCACAATGCAGGTGTAAAGAGCCTTAGCCTATAGGAAGAGGAGATGCAAATGTTAAGAGCCTTGGCCAATAGGGAGAAGAGGAGATAGAGCACAGTTACTTACCGTAACAGGTGTTATCCAGGGACAGCAGGCAGATATTCTTGACTGATGGGTGACGGCACCGACGGAGCCCCGGTACGGACACTTTTAGAGTGATTGCACTCTAAGAACTTGGAAAGTTCTGGAGACCGCACCGCGCATGCGCGAGTGCCTTCCCGCCCGACCCCGACGCGCGGTCCCTCAGTTAAGATAAGCCAGCTAAGAAGCCAACCCGGGGAGGTGGGTGGGACGCAAGAATATCTGCCTGCTGTCCCTGGATAACACCTGTTACGGTAAGTAACTGTGCTTTATCCCAGGACAAGCAGGCAGCATATTCTTGACTGATGGGTGACCTCCAAGCTAACAAAAAGAGGGATGGAGGGAAGGTTGGCCATTAGGAAAACAAATTTTGTAAAACAGATTGGCCGAAATGTCCATCCCGTCTGGAGAAAGCATCCAGACAGTAATGAGATGTAAAAGTATGGACTGAGGACCACGTAGCAGCTTTGCAGATTTCCTCAATGGGCGTGGAACGAAGGAAAGCTACAGATGCTGCCATAGCTCTAATTCTATGTGCCGTGACAGAACCTTCCAGTGTCAGTCCGGACTGAGCATAGCAGAATGAAATGCACGCAGCAAGCCAATTAGATAGCGTACGCTTAGAAACAGGACGTCCCAATTTATTCGGATCAAAGGACAGAAAAAGTTGGGGAGATGATCTGTGGGGCTTAGTGCGATCTAAATAGAAAGCTAAAGCCCGCTTACAATCCAAAGTATGAAGAGCCTGTTCTCCAGGATGGGAGTGAGGTTTAGGGAAAAAAACAGGTAGAACAATAGATTGGTTGAGATGGAACTCAGAAACAACCTTAGGGAGAAACTTTGGATGTGTACGTAGAACCACCTTGTCGTGATGAAAGACAGTGAAAGGTGGATCAGAAACTAGTGCATGTAGCTCACTGACCCTCCTGGCAGAGGTGAGAGCAATAAGAAAAAGTACCTTCCAAGTAAGAAACTTGAAAGAGGTAGTAGCCAAGGGTTCGAATGGAGGCTTCATCAAGGCGGAAAGAACCACGTTCAGATCCCAGATCACCGGAGGTGCTTTGAGAGGTGGTTTCAGATTGAAAAGACCTCGCATGAATCTGGAGACCAGGGGATGAGCTGAAAGGAGTTTCCCCTGGACCGGCTCATGAAAGGCCGTAATGGCACTGAGATGAACTCTGATGGAAGTAGACTTGAGACCAGAAGTAGACAGAGAAAGCAGATAATCCAATAGAGGTTCCACTGCAAGAGACTTGGGGTCATGATGATGTAGGAGACACCAAGAAGAAAACCTCGTCCACTTTTGATGGTAACATTGTAGAGTGGCTGGTTTCCTGGATGCGTCCAGGATGGAGCGAACAGGCTGAGACAGCAAAAGATCAGTTGAAGTCAGCCCGAGAGATACCAAGCTGTCAGGTGTAGAGACTGCAGGTTGGGATGGAGGAGGGTTTCCTGATCCTGTGTAAGCAGAGAAGGAAACAGTGGAAGTAGAAATGGATCCCTGGAACTGAGTTGAAGTAGAAGGGAGAACCAATGTTGTCTGGGCCACCTTGGAGCTATCAGGATCATGGTGGCCCGTTCCCTCTTTAGTTTGAACAAGGTCCGAAGCATGAGAGGCAGAGGAGGGAAAGCATAAAGGAATAGATTGGACCAATCCAGAAGAAATGCATCCGCTGCCAGACGGTGAGGAGAGTAAAGTCTGGAGCAGAATTGGGGCAACTGATGATTGTGAGGAGCTGCAAAAAGGTCCACCTGAGGAGTGCCCCATTGTGCAAAGATGGACTGTAGAGTCGATGGGTCGAGAGTCCATTCGTGGGGTTGGAGAACTCTGCTGAGCTTGTCCGCTAGGAAGTTCTGTTCTCCTTGAATATAAATCGCTTTCAGGAATAAGCGGCGCGAGGATGCCCAAGACCAGATTTTCTGGGCTTCCTGGCATAAGAGGCGAGAGCCCGTTCCCCCTTGCTTGTTGATGTAGTACATGGCCACTTGGTTGTCTGTGCAAAGTAGAAGGACTTGAGGAAATAGAAGGTGTTGGAAGGCCTTGAGGGCATAGAACATTGCCCTGAGTTCCAGGAAATTGATGTGATGCTTCTTTTCCTGGGGAGTCCAAAGGCCCTGAGTTTGGAACTCGTTCAGATGGGCTCCCCATGCATAAGGGGAGGCGTCGGTGGTGATGACCAGATGATGAGGAGGCAGATGGAACAGAAGGCCCCTGGAGAGATTTGAGGATATCAACCACCATTGCAGAGACTGACGAAGAGACGATGTCACAGATATGTGTCGTGAGCAAGAGTCTGTCGCTTGAGACCACTGAAGAGCCAGGGTCCATTGGGGAGTGCGCAGGTGAAGCCGTGCCAGGGGTGTGACATGAACTGTGGAGGCCATGTGACCCAAGAGAATCATCATCTGCTTTGCCGAAATGGAGTGCTGGGAGAGCACCTGCTGACAGAGCGATTGGAGGTTGTGAAGACGGTTGTCCGGCAAGAAAGCTCTCATCTGGACCGTGTCCAGTACCGCTCCAATGAATTGAAGTCTCTGCGTAGGCAGAAGGTGAGACTTGGGTATATTGATTTCGAACCCCAGTAGTTGTAGAAAAAAGATGGTCTGGTTGGTGGCCAGAAGAACAGTCTGAGATGAAATGGCCTTGATTAACCAATCGTCCAGGTAGGGAAAAACCTGAAGGTGGTGGGAGCGTAGAAACGCTGCCACCACTACCAGACATTTTGTGAACACTCTTGGAGAGGAGGCAAGACCGAAGGGGAGCACTCTGTATTGGTAATGACAGTGATTTATCATGAAGCGAAGGTACTGTCTGGAGGCCGGATGAATTGGAATGTGAGTGTAGGCCTCTTTGAGATCGAGAGAGCATAGCCAGTCGTTGTGATCGAGGAGAGGATAAAGCGTAGCTAGAGATAGCATCTTGAATTTTTCTTTGACCAAACATTTGTTTAGATCTCGCAGATCTAGAATTGGTCTGAGGTCTCCTGTTTTCTTGGGGACTAGAAAATACCGGGAGTAGAATCCTTGCCCTCTTTGGTCCAGAGGAACTTCCTCTATGGCGTTCAGAAGTAGGAGGGACTGAACCTCCTGACAAAGGAGGGCAGATTGAGGAGTGTGCAAAGCAGACTCTTTTGGTAGACTTTGGCCCGGAAGGGTGTGAAAGTTGAGAGAGTAGCCGTGGCGGATGATGTTGAGGACCCACTGGTCCGAAGTGATAACTTCCCACCGGCTGAGAAAGAAAGACAGTCGTCCTCCTATCGGTTGAGGGAGGAGAGGAGATGGTTGAACGCTGGCTATGCCCTCGAGTATTAAGTCAAAAGGGCTGGGTCGATTTTTGTGGAGGAGGCTGCTTAGCTGGTTGTTGCTGCTGAGGCCTAGGTGTTTGCCGCTGCTGTTGACGCTGCCTCCTAGGTTGTTGAGTGGAAGGCTGCAAGGGGCGAGCCACAAAACGCCTCTGATAGGCCGTTTGCTGTCTGAATGGCCTAGAAGGTGGAGGTTTCTTCTTGGTCTTAAGAAGGGTATCCCAGCGGGTTTCATGAGCCGAGAGCTTCTGGGTCGTTGAGTCCATAGAATCTCCGAACAGCTCATCCCCCAAACATGGGGCATTAGCCAACCGGTCTTGATGATTAACATCAAGCTCAGAGACTCTGAGCCAAGCCAAACGGCGCATGGCTACAGATATGGCTGTTGCTCTAGAGGTAAGCTCAAAAGTGTCATATATAGATCTTACCATGAATTTCCTGAGCTGGAAAAGAGCTGAAGAGCACTGATGAAAAGCCTCACGATTCCCCACAGGAAGGTACTGCTCAAAGGAAGCCATGGTGGTAAGGAGATGCTTTAAATAAAACGAAAAATGAAAAGCATAGTTACCAGAACGATTAGCAAGCATCGCATTCTGGTAAAGTCGCTTACCGAATTTGTCCATGGCTTTACCCTCTCTGCCAGGAGGGACAGAGGCATAGACACTAGCTCCTAAGGACTTCTTGAGGGTGGATTCTACAAGAAGAGACTCATGAGAAAGCTGTGGTTTATCAAAACCAGGAATAGGGATTACTTTATAAAGGGAATCCAATTTGCGAGGGGCTCCCGGGATAGTAAGAGGAGTCTCCAGATTCTTGTAAAAGGTCTCCCTCAGGATGTCATGTAAAGGGAGTTTCAAGAATTCCTTTGGAGGCTGGTCAAAATCAAGAGCGTCCAGAAAAGCTTTGGACTTTTTAGACTCAGCCTCCAAAGGAATAGAAAGAGATTCACACATATCTCTTAAAAAAGAAGAGAAAGAGGTGGAATCAGGTTTGGAGGAAATATCCTGCAGAACAGTTATCGGTCGCACCGGAGCCGATGTCTGTACCGATTGATGATGAGACCTAGGCTCCGGTGCGAGGACAGGCATCGATGCCGATGAGGTCAAGTGTACCGGTACCGAAGGAGTGGATGGTGACACTACAGACTGTTCCACGATCGGTACCGGTTGCTCAGTGGGGACCGATACCGGAGGGCTCGGTGTCAGGAGAGCTGGAAGGAGTTGTTTGAGCTGTTCCTTCAGCTGTACCTGCAAGATGGCCGCAATGCGATCATCAAGTGAGGGCACCGGTACCGCTTTTTTCTTCTGCGGTACCTGCGGTGCCGCTCGACGCCCCGGAGATGAGGAGCCCGATGTCGAGGGACTCACCTCAATAGGGGCGGAGCGCTTCCGCTGGCGCCTCACGGTCGGCAGGATTGGGCTCTCTGCAATGGAGACCGGAGGACGTTCCAGCGGGGAAGGCTTCTTAGCCGGCTTACCTGCATGCTGCGACGTCGACGCGGTATCGCGTGGCGTCGATGAGGTGGGTGCCGACGAAACAGGTACCGAGACCGGCGCCGAAGACGCGGGGTCGGACATGTCGGTGCCGAAAAGCAGTCTCTGTTGTATCTGTCGATTTTTAAGAGTCCGCTTTTTCAAAGTGGCGCAGCGGGTGCAGGTAGAGGCCTGATGTTCCGGACCCAGACACTGAAGGCACCAGTTGTGCGGGTCTGTCAGGGAAATAGGCCGTGCACACCGCTGGCACTTCTTGAACCCGGGCTGGGGGGGCATGAACGTAAAAACGGCTTCTGCCAAATCGAAGGCCGAGGCCTCGATGATGGCAGTAGGCCCCGCCGGGTCAAATCAAAAAACTTGACAAAAACGAGAGAAAATGTTTTTTTTTTTTAAAGAAAAAAGGAAAGGGCAAAAAGAACCCGAAAAAGTTTACGCGAGCGGGAAGGCGAATGAAAAAAATATTTCAACAGCCGTTGAAAATGCGACTTCTTAGCTCCGCGGAAACTAAGAAACTGAGGGACCGCGCGTCGGGGTCGGGCGGGAAGGCACTCGCGCATGCGCGGTGCGGTCTCCAGAACTTTCCAAGTTCTTAGAGTGCAATCACTCTAAAAGTGTCCGTACCGGGGCTCCGTCGGTGCCGTCACCCATCAGTCAAGAATATGCTGCCTGCTTGTCCTGGGATAATGGATGCTCTGGATGGACAGACTGGATGGGCCATTTGGCCTTTATCTGCCATCATGTTTCTATGTTACTAAAGTTCTGTGACATCACAATGCAGGTGTAAAGAGCCTTAGCCTATGGGAAGAGGAGATGCAAATGTTAAGAGCCTTAACCAATAGAGAGAGGAGGAGACAGTGGATGCTGCAGATGGACAGACTGGATGGGCCATTTGGCCTTTGTCTGCCATTATGTTTCTATGTTACTAAAGTTCTGTGACCTCACAATGCAGCTGTAAAGAGTCTTAGCCTATAGGAAGAGGAGATGCAAATGTTAAGAGCCTTAACCAATAGAGAGAGGAGGAGACAGTGGATGCTCTGGATGGACAGACTGGATGGGCCATTTGGCCTTTTATCTGCCATCATGTTACAAACCTTCCTATTTACAAACCCAGCTCCTTAACGACCGGCGCCTCCACCCTGACGAATGTAACTCAGAGGCATCTCCTAGTACACCAAATAGACTCCCACTGAAACTCAAATGCCACCGCAAATATAACTTAAATATCTACCAAGCTTACTAAACACTCCAAGTACAACATAATTGTGCTTCATGCTAAAATTCAAATGCCATTCCCAGTAAAACTTAAATGTGCTGCCCACTGGAACCAAACACTATACTATCAACCATGTACACACCTGCAACGCAAAAGCTGTATTACCTGTATGTTATGTTATGAACATAAGAATAGCCTTATTGGGTCAGACCAACGGTCCATCTAGCCCAGTAGCCTGTTCTCACGGTGGCCAATCCAGGTCATTAGTACCTGGCCAAAAACCAAGGAGTAGCAACCAGTGACGTACCCATCATTTTTTGACCCCCCACCCCATCTGTATGAAAATATGATTTTTAGTAACAATCCACACGTCACACATGAGTACCTATGAAAAGGCAGCATCTTACATATGCAGTGAGTAGTACAACATCAATACACCCATTGCAAAACTAAACAACTCCTCCCCTTTTTACAAAATTGTAGTGTGGTTTTTAGCCACGGTGGTAACAGCTCAGATGCCAACGCTAAAAAACGCTCTACAGTTTTGTAAATGGGGAGATAGAATAAAAATACGTAGACAAAAGTTAAACTGAAGCACCAAGAAGCTGGACTCTACATACAATGCAACATCACACAAACAGCGATGCATCTCACCTAAAGCAAAAAATAAATAAATGAATAGAATTTTTTTTCTACCTTGTCTTCTATGGTTTCTGCTTTCCTCATCTTTTTGTCACTCTCTTCCTTTCATCCACTGTCTACCCTCTCTCTGCCCCTTCTATATGACATCTTCTCTCTTTCTATTCCCGTTCTAGAAACTTTATACCTCCCCCTTCCATCTCTCCCTTCACCCCCATTAGTCTGGCATCCATCTTCTTCTCTTCCCTCCTCCAATGGTCTGGCATCTCTCCTTTCCTCTTCTTCCCTTCCCTCTCTCACACCCACATAGTCTGGCATTTCACTCTCTCCTCTCCCTTCCCCCCACTTCCATCAGCATCTGCCCCCTTTCTCTCCCTCCAACCCAATTCCATGCAGTATCCTTCCCCCTTATGTCTCTTCCCCGTAATTCCATCAGCATCTGCCCCTTTCTATCCCTCCACCATGCTTCCATACCATCCTGACCCCCTTTCTCACCCTTCACCATGATTCCATACCACCCTGACGCCTTTCTCACCCTTCACCATGATTCCATACCACCCTGACTCCCTTTCTCACCCTCCACACCCTTACATACCACCCTGCCCTCCTTTCTCACCCTTCACCATGATTCCATACCATCCTGACTCCCTTTCTCACCCTCCACACCCTTACATACCACCCTGACCCCCTTTCTCACCCTTCACCATGATTTCATACCACCCTGACCCCCCTTTCTCACCCTCCACACACTTACATACTACCCTGACCCCCTTTCTCACCTTTCACCATGTTTCCATACCATCCTGACCCCCATTTCTCACCCTCCACACCCTTCCATAACACCCTGACCTCCTTTCTCTCCCTTCACCACCCTACTATGCTCCTTTCTTTCTCCATCCCAAATCAGCAAGGTCCCGCGTTGACTGCTTCTGTTCCGGATGGAAGAGGTAAGTGACGTCGGAGGGGGCTGGGCCGGCAAATGCAGGGCGTTACGGCAAGATCCTGCGATGACTGCGGCTGCCGGTCCAACCCCCCCCCCCCCCCCCCCAACGTCACTTACCTCTTCCGGAACAGAGGTGGTAGATGGCGCAGTCATCATGGGACCTTCGTTCATTTCAGCGCGGCTGCCGACTCTGCTCTGTTATAAGTAAGTAAATTCATCCTTTATTTATTGGTTTATCTTATGTGAGCAATTGCTTTACTCTAATTGTTCTTGTGGGCAGTCTCTCTCCCTGAACACTGTTTCCTTCTTGGGGCTTGGGAGATTCTTTTTTTTCATAGTTTTTGTCAGCTCCCTATTTTTCGGGTTCTTTTTGATTCTGTTATAAGTACAGCAGCCACGCTGAGGTGCCGTTTGGAGCAGCGCGGGAGGTTCCAGATCCGGCCAGCTGTGCACCCCCTTGGAGCGTGCACCCGTGGCGGACCGCCCCCTGTCCCCCCCTTGGTATGCCACTGGTAGCAACATTCCATTCAGAATCCTAAAGAATAGCAAGATTCTGGTATCCCAAAGAGCAACAAAAGATTCCGGAACCCCAAGGAGTAGCAACATTCCATGCTACCGATTCAGAGCAAGCAGTGGCTTTGCCCCATGTCTGTACTGTGAATGCTGCAATATCAACTATGCTATGTCTGCTAAGTCTGTACTTCCACTTAAGTCTTATCCTGTCTAAACTGTGAATGTACTATTGTAACCCATTCTGGGCTCCTTTGAGAGGACGGGCTGAATAAATTATGCTAACAGGGGAATGAAAAAAACCTCAGAGCTCTTGTAAGCCATAATATACTGTAGACTCTTATTTCTCCAGTTATTGACTAAAGAACTTCTTTATATTCTACTTTTTTAATCCACTTAATTTTGGTATACCAGCTAGATTGTTTTTGCTTTCTTTTATTTTTCTTTTAAACATTTTTTACATCTTAAATAAAATTCACGACTAATGTCCCAAAACAATTTGTTGCTATCTTGCTCTTCGGTGCTTCATTTCGATTTCAATCAACTATGGTCAGGCCGGGAGAGAGAGGAGGTTTGTCTGCCTGCAGTGGAGGAGGTATCCGGCAGCTTGCTAACTTTTTGCTTGAAACATTTACTGTTTCTGTGATGATTTTTTCTTTAAATCTTTATTGGTTTTCCAAACTATCAAAGTGCAATAAACAATCATACATAGAATAATTTTGTTAGGAAAAGTACATTCATCATTCAGAAATACATGAACAATCATTTTTACTCCCTCCCACCCACCCAAATGACTAATCAAGAAAATATAAATATATAGGTTCCTTCAATAACTTTTCCTACATTAATCTCTGTAAAAATCAAACCCCAACCCTCCCACCCCACCCCTTGGATGTGTAAGTTATAATCAGAAGTGAATTAATAATAATAATAATAATAACTTTATTCTTCTATACCGCCACAATCTTGCGACTTCTAGGCGGTTTACATTCAAGAGAGCTGGACATTCAGCGAGTTACAATATGCAGATAGTCAGAGGAAATACAGAGTACATTAACTTTAAGAATGCGAAAATATAAAATATACAGTTTGCTAAGAATTTTCCAAGAGGACCTGTTAGGAAAAAGTCGCGAATTACAAAAAAATACAACGAAAATTACAATATACAGTTTAAGAATTTTCAGGGGGGAAATATTAGAAGAAATTAGTCCAATAAAATTGTATTTCCTTATTTTCCGTTTTTTTTGTTTTATTTCTATTTGTTAATTTGTAAAGTGGTGATTGCTGTTTGTCATTTTTTTCACATATACATCTGCTATCTTTATACTATGCACAGTATTAAGGGATGCGTCATTGTTTCTCTGGTGTTGCATTGTATGCAGAGCCTGGCTTCTTGGTGGTTCAGTTTAACTTTTGTCTACATATTTCTATTTTTTGTTTGTGATTACTTATTCCATACTGGGCGAGAATGTATCTGTGTTCTGTGTGTATGAAAAAGACATGGTTTCCTAGTAGAGCATCACACAGGTGTCTTAAGTAACCTGATGATGGGCTAATGAATCACAGATAGAGGACTCAGGCCCATAAGCCACTCTAACCACTAAATTTATGGTGGAAAGTGTGAGCCCACCAAAACCCTACTCTACTGCCATATAGCTGCCACCTACAGTCACGAGGTCTATTGGGGTGGTAGACAGGTGGGTCTAGTAAGTTTTTGGGAAGTTTGGAGAGCTCACCATGAATTATAAGGCTATATGGTGAGATATACTTCTAGCACTCTTTATGTGACGTTCACAGCAGTGCCCATGTCTGTGTGGCCAGTCCATCACAATGATGGCCACTCCCACATCCAAATGGTCTGGATGTGGACGTTTTCAACATAGATGTTTCTTTGGTTGAAAATGGGGTATAAAGTTAGGTGTCCTAGGGGCTGGACATTCTGTTGGCCTGGGCAACCAAGTAGGCGATTTTCAAAAATATATATTTAGGTTTTGGACGTCTAGTGGTTTGGCTTTCGAAAATGAATGTTTCTGTGCTTCTGAGTTTGGACGTTTAGCAGAAAACATCCAAATTGGACTTAGCAACATAAGCAAGGCAAAGTCTAGATTTTTCTAGGGGTAATTATTACCCACTGATTTTGCGTAGAGATGAATGGTTTGTTGAAGAAAACAGAATAATTTCTCACCCCCCCCAGTTCCTCCCCCCCCCCAGCTTCCCTTCCTCGGTACCTCTGTAACGTTCCTGGCACGAACAGCAACCCTAAGCTGTTGTCGCACCAGCATCGGCTCTTCCTCTGACATCACATCCTGGACCCACGCCTAGGAAGTGACGTCAGAGGAAGAGCCATTGATGGCACGACAGCAGCTCGGGGGTTGCTGCTGGTGCAAGGAATGTTACAGAGGTATGGGGAAGGGAAGTGGCGATCACGCGGCAGGAGGGGGCAGGGAAGGAGCGTGTGGAGGTGGGGGGGAGGGGCAGTACTGCCCCGGGAGCCTCTCATCCTGGCTATGCCACTGGCTGGTGGTATCAATACCATCAACAAGATTCTTCTACCTAAATTAGCATGTCCCATGTCTTGCTTATGGTCTTTTCTCCATGTGTTTTTCTTCTCTTTGCTCACCTTTCTCTTCTCTTTTTTTAAGAGATTGCTCATTACTGGGTGACTCACTTATTCAGGCGCCCCTAGTTAGTTATCAGTGGAAGTCGTGACCATTCAAGACCACTTATTCCATAATGAGAAGGATAATTGGAAAAGCTACTTCCTTCTGGTCTTCTGGGCCTGGACGTTGAAAAAAAAAGTCTCTCTTTTCAAAGAGCATGGGCAAATTAACGGATGTTTATGGATTAGATGCCTGTGAAATTTGCCACTTAAGATGCACCAGAAGGTTATGAATGCATTCCTCCGGACTTCAGCAGTCTTTCCCTGCATGTCGGAGATGTGACCCTTAGAGGTTAATTATCAGATGCTGGCCAGCAGAAATGAGTTTTCAAAGCTGCCTTGGGCTAAGATGAAAATGTCTGATTGAAATCGAGATGATTGCAGGTTCTGTCTTCTCCTGATTGCTGTGCATCAGAATTTTGAGAGGCCATTTAAATAAAATTTCCAAGACAAATGAAACATTGCAATTTGCAATAAAATATTTTTAAAGCCTGATTTTGTTCTCCTTGCATTCGAAACGCAATGTTCTAAAATTGATGTCTAATGACCATTAGTTACATTACATTACATTACATTAGGGATTTCTATTCCGCCTGTGCCTTGCGGTTCTAGGCGGATTACAATATAGAAAATATCTGGGACATTCCAGTAGAATTACATTTCAGGATAGGAGTAAGTTACAGGAACAGTGAAGAGTTATGATATTACAATTTCACAGAAGATATTACTTATTACAGAAGATAATACATATAGCAGAAGATAATGCATTTTACAGAGGTAATACATGTCAACTCGATCAGTTAAGTCGGGTGTAGTGTAGAAGAGTTACAGTATATTCTTGATCACAGACAAAGAGATAATATGGATGAGTGATTCCGAAGTCGTTGATTGGGAACTCATTGGGCGGTGGTTAGAGTGATGGGAGATATTTTTTGAACAGTAGTGTTTTTATTTCTTTGCGGAACTCTTTTATGTCTGTTGTTTTGGTCAGTAATCTAGAGATGTCAGAGTCTATTTTGGCTGCCTGTGTCCCCAGGAGGTTGTCGTAGAGTTTCTTACGACAAGTACCGTTGAGTGGTGGATAGGTGAAGAGGTTCTGTGTTCTCCTTTTTCTTGGTGGGTGGTAGTAGTGAAAACGGTTATTTAGGTAACTGGGTGCCGTGCCATGGGTTACTTTGAAAATGAGACAGTAGAGTTTGAATTGTGTTCTTGCTTTTATTGGTAGCCAGTGAGATTCTCGGTATGCATTGGTAATGTGGTCGTATTTGCTGAGTGAATATATGAGTCTGAGGGCTGTGTTCTGGATGGTCTGTAGTTTTTTTATTGTGTTGGTCGGGCAGGGTAAGTAGAGGCTGTTGCAATAGTCGACGATACTTAGTACCATGGATTGGACAATGATCCTGAATTGGTCTTTTTTAAAGAATTTTCTGATTTTTCTTAAATTTCGCATTGTGAAGAATGCTTTTTGGGTGATTTTTTGGATTTGTGTTTGCATTGTACAGCATCTGTCTAAGTGTATTCCAAGGATTTTGAGGGAGTTCTGTATAGGGTACTTGATTGAGTTTACTTCCAGTTCTGTTAGGGATGGTGTTTTGTCTTTCTCTAGTAATAAGAATTTGGTTTTGTCAGAGTTCAGCTTCAACTTGTGATCTATCATCCATTTATCCACTGTTTTCAATGTAGTTTTCAGGCGTTCTGTGGAGATTGGGTTATGTATGTCGAATGGAAGGAGGATGGTAATGTCGTCCGCGTAGCTGAGAGAAGTAATATTTTGGGCGTCTAGGGTGGTGCCTAGGGAGGATATGAATAGGTTGAAAAGTGTGGGAGAGAGGGGAGAGCCTTGTGGTACTCCACATGGATTGGACCATGGTTCAGATAGAATGTCTTTAGATTTGACTCTGTATGTTCTATTTTTGAGGAAGCCTTTGAACCAGTTATGAACTTTACCTGAAATTCCTATTGCGTCTAGTATTTGGAGGAGTATGTCGTGGTCCACTAGGTCGAATGCAGCTGATAAATCAAATTGGATAATTAGCAGTTTGTTTCCTTGGCTGAGGTGACTTCGAGCTATGTCTAGTAGAGATACCAGTAGAGTTTCAGTACTGTAGTTGGTTCTGAATCCGGATTGGGATGGGTGTAAGATGTTAAGGGATTCGAGGTACGTGGACAGTTGTTGTGCGACTAGTCCTTCTATTATTTTGACGTATGTTGGGATAGAAGCGATTGGTCTGTAGTTTGATGGGCTGTTTGTTAGACCTTTGGGATCTTTCAGTATTGGCGTGATTATAATTTCTCCGAGGTCTGGTAGGAAATGGCCTTCCCTGAGTGTGGTTTGCAGCCATAATGTGTAGCAAGCTTTGAAGTTGGTGGAAGCTGTTGCTAGTAGGTATGGTGGGCAGTTATTCAGATCACATGCTGATTTGCAATATTTTTTGTATAGCCTGTCCAATTCGGTCCATTGGGTTTTAGGGAAGTCGGTCCAGAACCTGTCTGCTGATATTAGTTACGTCACCTTCTACTGCCAGCATTGTAAAAATGTGAGGGCATTATGGGATGGAAATGGGTGGCATGCCTCAGCCTTCACATATAGTTGTAAATGCATCGCCAAACATAACTACAAGCTCTGTTTGGAAAGACCCAAATAAGTAGGGTTACCAGACGTCTGAGGAAACCCGGACATGTTCTCTTTTTAGAGGACTGTCCGGGATCGCGGATGGACTTTCCAAAACCCGGCGTTTGTCCGGGTTTTGGAAAGCCCCCAACAAGCTCCGGCCGCATCTGGAGGGTCTCTGAGCATGCATGGATGATGTCACATGCATCCACGCATGCTCCAGGCCCTCCAGACGTGGCCAGTGCTCATAGCAAAAAAAAGAGGCTTTCTGGGGGCGGGGCTGGAGGCACTCCGACATAGACTATGTTTCGCCCCGAATGGGCTGTATCAAGGAAAATCCCCCTTACATCCAACAGCTTATGCTTCCCGCGGATTAAAATTCTAACGCGGGAAGCATGAGCCGTTGGATGTAAGGGGGATTTTCCTTGAAACATAATCTATGTCAGAGTACCTACCCCCACCCGCGTAGATGAAGATGAGTATATTTTGATATATCTAAAGTATTTATATTCGTATATATAAAAATCAATAACAAAAAAGGTATTATAGAGGCCTATGACGACCATGGGTGCCAATTGAGTCTGTATGATCTCAAAAGCTTAGAGACATACAGTATGGTACTTCTGAGGTCTGTTAGCCTGAACAACTATTAAATGTATAAGGTTTGAAGACTCCTTTTAGTTATTTATTGTTTTCCAGAAATGCCAAAGCATTTAATCTTGAATTGATAATGAGTGCGACTGGATGGACCGTTCAGGTCTTTATCTTCCATTATTTAATATGTCACTCTACACAAGATGGATTGGCATACAATATGCAAATTTATGTCAAGTATACCTTATTATGGAAATCTTGAGAATCCTACTGGCTGCCAGGCAGGGTTATGGGCCAGTGGTATGGACAATAATGTCCTACCCACACTTACACCAATTCAAAAAAAGTGATCAATGGGCTATTAAATCCCTTAGCATAGTTGGTAAATGAGACCCCAAGAAGAAATTTACCTTTAGGGTTAGTCTCACATTATAACACATAGGGAACTGGTTTATCCATGGTGTGTGCACACGCAAATCATTATTTTGGTTTTCTTTACCAATTTTTTTTTAATTATTTTCAAACTTACAGTAAGTGTTACAATAAATATAACATTTTATACTTCAATATCACACTTAATATATCATTAATATCCACCAACTGCCAGTTTCACTAGTGGCCATATCGGGAGCCCGTTCCAGCAGGGCACCCGACACCATCTTCACTCCTCCCCCATTCCAGCAGGGGAGAGAACTACAGGAGGAGCAGCGCTGACGATGCTCGGCACCAACTGCCAGTATCACTTGTGGCCAGATCGGGAGCCCTTTCCAGCAGGGCACCTAGCATCATCTACACCCCTCCCCCGTTCCAGCAGGGGAGAGCCGACAGAGGAGAGCTGCAGTCCGACGCTCAGACCAACGGTCGGTTCGGGAGCCCATTCCAGCAGGGTACCCGACACCATCTTCACTCCTCCCCCATTCCGAAGGGTCTACCTCTGAGGATCTCGCATCATGTGCGGCAGCGGTGGAGATTAGCTTGCCAGAGATGTCGCCTGTTCTTGGAGGAAACTCGGGACCCAGATGATAGCCATCGGAACTGGGGTTGACGGCAGTTAAAGAATAGAATGAGAATGGTGGTTGAAGTGAATTGGGGTGGAGATGGCGGTGGGTATGGAGAGGGATAGGGATATGATGTATTCCGGAAAGGCATTTAAGATCTGGTGTTAAATGATCATAATAATTACAAGTCAAAGATCTTGATGCTTTTTTGGAGTGTGTTTCTGCTTCTCTCTAGGCTTATTTTTATCTCTATTTTGTTTACTTTAATTATTATTTTAATTCTATCTTTAAATTATTTATTCATTACTTGTTGGAATATTTCATTTCTATCTCTATCTCTACCTCTGTCTTTTTATTTTTATTTTTCATACTGTTTCTTCAGGTACTTTAGTTAGATTGTGAGCCTTTGGGACAGGGAATTTCCAAGTACCTATCTTATTTATTTAGTTTTTATTTATTGTATCTTTAATGCATCATTTTTGTAAACCGCTTAGAAACCTCACGGTTATTAGCGGTATATAAGAATTAAATTAAATTTAATTAATTAAATTTCAGAATTAGTCCCCCCTCCCTCCTAAACAAATATAATGCCCAACATATAAAATTTATATAATAAACCTCAGTACATTATATTTAAATTCATTATCTTAACAGATTTCCCCCCTCCCCCCTCCCGGATGTGCTTGTTTATAGGGGAAAATAGTACTTAGACGCTACAATACTTTGCTAATGGCTCCCAAGTCTCTTGAAATTTCTTAAAATTCCCTTTCTGGATGGCTAATGTTCGTTCCATTTTATACATATGACACAATGAATTCCACCAAAAGCTATAATTAAGCCAGCTCCAATTCTTCCAATTGCTCGTAATTTGTTGTATGGCGACTCCTGTCATTATCAATAAAAGTCTGTTGTTCTTAGATGATATTTGGGTTTTTGCTCTCATTGACATACCAAATAATATAGTATCATAGATCAATGCCACCGGGTTTTCTAATAAACAATTAATTTGGCCCCAAATTGATTTCCAAAAAAGCATAATAAATGGACAATAGAACAATAAATGATCTAAAGTCCCTGCTTTGAGATGACAATGCCAATATTTATTTGACTTAGAGCTATCTAACTTTTGTATTCTAACAGGGGTCCATAGTGGTCTATGTAACAGAAAAAAACCAAGTTTGTCTCATAGATGCTGACATTGTACATCTCAACCTCCAAGTCCATATTCGTGGCCATTGAGATGCAGAAATTTGATGCTTAATCTCATTGCTCCAAATATCCCTAAGACCAGTTTTAGGCAAATTTTTTTTTTAATGACCACGCACTAATGGCAACATTAGCACATGGCTATTTTTAAAAAATGGAAAATCGATCATTTTGCTGCTGCGGTAAAAGTGGCCTTAGCACGGGAAAAACTTACACAAGGGTGCACTAAGTCTGCAGCTTTGTAAAAGGGCCCCCTAATCTATGGATGAGCAGAGAAGAAACCAAGATGTGATCTAATCCTTTCTAAATAGACTGGCAGTTTTATTTTCCAGCCAATAAAATACCGTGTCCCCTTCAACCATCAAGTCAATCTTCAATTTCAGCTCACGGACTGTTTAGCAGCTGTACCTCCTGATAATAAAGTCCCTCAGATCTCTTCAAGCTGAAGTGGCCGAGCTGAATACGTCTCAAAACAAGAAGCGTTAACATTTGAAGAAAGAAAATAATACAATGGTTTTTTCCAGTTATCTGACTCAAGCAATTACAATAAAAAAATGAGTCTAAAAAGTACCCTCATTTTGTATCTCATTAAATCGGTCATTTGTATTCCTCTCCACAGGCAAACACTTCAGGATGAAATTGTAGACCTGCAGATAAATCACACAGATTTCCTCATCTTGATGACTGAATTTAAAGAGTTATCTCTATTAAAGTTCTACCATTTTCTAGAACCCTGACTTACTACCCTTGGTTTACCCTGCAGTATGGAGTCTGAACTATAATTTTCTGCCCCCCATAGCATGTGGGCATGCCATTTATATGCATTTTGGGATAATGTCGCATCATAAAAGCCAAGCTAGCAACAACTTCCAGCTAGAGTTAGAAATCTCTGGGGTTTTTGGGGGTTTTTTTTTTTAGAATTGCCGCTGCTGGGTCAGACCGGAGGTCCATCCTGCCCAAAAGTCTGCTCACATGGCAGCCTCCATGTCAAAGACCAGTGCTCTAAATAAGTCCAACCTCACCTGCGAATGTTCCAGTTTAGTAGGAACTTGTCCAACTTTGTCTTGAATCCCTGGAGGGTGCTTTCCCCTATAACAGTCTCCGGAAGAGGGTTCCAGATTTCTACCACTCTCTGGGTGAAGAAGAACTTCCTTACGTTGGTACGGAATCTATCCCCTTTCAACTTTAGAGAGTGCCCTCTTGTTCTTCCTCCTTGGAGAGGGTGAAGAACCCTGTCTTTATCTACTAAGTCTGTTCCCTTCAGCATCTTGAACGTTTCGATCATGTCCCCTCTCAGTCTCCTCTTTTCAAGGGAGAAGAGACCCAATTTCTCCAATCTCTCACTGTACAGCAACTCCTCCAGCCCCTTAACCAGGTGAGGGCGCACCATGGCTCGGTACAGCGGCATGATAACCTTCTCCGATCTGTTCGTGATCCCCTTCTTAATCATTCCTAGCATTCTGTTTGCCCTTTTCACCACCGCCGCACATTGCGCGGATGGCTTCATTGACTTGTCGATCAAAATTCCCAAGTCTCTTTCCTGGGAGGTCTCTCCAAGTACCACCCCAGACATCCTGTATTCGTGCTTGATATTTTTGTTACCGACATGCATCACAGGTCAAACTTAGCAAAATACGTGCTCTGACCCTAGTTCTTCCATCCTCAGAACCCTAGCCCTTTGGATATTCCTTGGCCCCTCTCTGCAGGGAAGAAATCGCCATCTTGGGCCCAGAGAGTAAGAAGTCCACAGTCTCTCTTTTCCTCTCTACCCTGAAAAAGGTATCCTCTTTTTATCTAATGCACATTGCCCAACACCCTTCTCTCACTGCAGATAGGTTGATCTTTGCAAAAAGCAAATTTGAACGTGTTTCCCCACTTTTGGTAAAACTTCACTGGCTCCCAGTAATCTCTAGGGCAGGGGTCTGCAACCTTTAAGACATAAAGAGCCACTTGGACCCGTTTTCAAAAAGAAAAAAAAACTTGGAGCCGCAAAACCATTATAAAACAAATCTAACACTGCATATATTGTTTCTTATCTTAATGCTATATACAGGATCACTAAATTGAAAATAAAATCATTTTTCCTACCTTTGCTATTTGGTGATTTCATGAGTCTCTGGTTGCACTTTCTTCTTCTGACTGTGCATCCAATCTTTCTTCCTTTCTTTCAGCCTCCTGTATGTTTCCTCTCCTCCAGACCTCATTCTCTCCCCCAACTTTTTCTTTCTGTCTCCCTGTTCCCCCTTCTTTCTGTCTCCGTGCCCTCCCCCAAGCCACTCGGTTTGCTGCCACCGCAATCGGGGAACAGCCCCCAAGCCACCGCCGTCCCAAGCTTTCCCTGCAGAAGTGTTGCGCTGACCAGCATTCCGCTCCCTGACGTCAATTCTGACGTAGGAGAGGAAGTTCCGGGCCAACAAGGCATTTCTCCTCATTCCATCTAGCCTGAGCCCCATCTCTCCTTGATCCAGCATTTCCCTTCTGTGTCTGTCAGAATTACCATTCCACCTATTTTCCAGCATCACCCTTCTTTGTGTCCATCTCACCTATATCCCTATCTCACCACTTTTTCAGAATCTTCATTTGTCTCTGTCCTTATCTTTACGCCATGTTCACCATTTGCCCTTTCAATGTCTTTATCTCCCCCCCCCCACTTTTTCAGCATTACTTCTATGTCTCTATTTCACCTCCTCTTCATGTCCCCTCTGTATCTCTATCCTTATTCAGTAGGTCCTGCTTACCCTTTCTCTTCTTTGTGTCACTATCTCCATTTTCAGCTTTCCCCCCTTTTTCCTTTGTTACTGCACCCTGTAGCTAGAATCTTTCCACCCTCCCTCCACTCCGGCCCAGCCCAGTATGAAAGATTTCCTTTTGTTTCCCTCCCCTCTCTCTTTCTCTCTCTCTTCTCCTCCCTCACCCACGAGTCCTGCATCTGGCCCTCTCCCTTCTACCTGCACCTGGCAACACCCCACTGCTCCGCGGCTCTCTTCAGCAACTCGTCAGCAGCAGTGATCAAGACAAGCTGCCGACATCGAGGCCTTCCCTCTACGAGTCCCGCCTTTGTGGAAAAAGGAAGTTGAAACAAGCGGGACTCGCAGAGGGTAGGCCCCGACGTCAGAAGCTTGTGTCGATCGCTGCTGCTGAGTTGCCGAAGAGAGCCGCGGAGCAGGGGATGTGGCCGGAAGCAGGTAGAAGGGAGAGGGAGATAGGAAGGCTGTAGATCTCCGGAGCATGACACCGACCCCGGCCAGGATGATTTCTTTTTCAGGCACCTTACAAATCCAGCGTCGCGGCGGGAAATAGCCATGCTGAGCAGTGAGCTCAGCACTACACAGATGAAAGCCTTGCTTGCTGATTGGTCCGGCGGCACGGCGGGGCGGGGCCGCCGGACCAATCAGCAAGCAAGGCTTTCATCTGTGTATGTGCTGAGCTCACTGCTCAGCATGGCTATTTCCCGCCGCGACGCTGGACTTGTAAGGTGCATGCCTGCGTGACACACTACCGGAGCCGCAGCAAAGGTGGAAAAGAGCCGCATGCGGCTCTGGAGCCGCAGGTTGCCGACCCCCGCTCTAGGGTGTACTTGAAATGTGCCTGCCTAACATTTAGGATCTTCCTCCTTTAATTCCTCTATCTTGAAATTCTGAGAGACCTGATATTACCAGATCTATCCAAAAGCTTAAATTATCTTTCCCCTCGTTAAAAGGCGTTATCTATATTTGAAAATTAAACATAGTAACATAGTGATATAACATAGTAGATAACAGCAGATAAAGACCCGAATGGTCCATCCAGTCTGCCCAACCTGATTCAATTTAAATTTTTAATTTTTTTTCTTTTTAGCTATTTCTGGGCAAGAATCCAAAGCTCTACCCGGTACTGTGCTTGGGTTCCAACTGCCGAAATCTCTGTTAAAACCTACTCCAGCCCATCTACAGCCTCCCAGCCACTGAAGCCCTCCCCAGCCCATCCCCCACCAAACAGCCATACATAGACACAGACCGTGCAAGTCTGCCCAGTACTGGCCTTAGTTCAATATTTAATATTATTTTCTGATTCTAGATCCTCTGTGTTCATCCCACACTTCTTTGAACTCAGTCACAGTTTTACTCTCCACCACCTCTCTCGGGAGCGCATTCCAGGCATCCACCACCCTTTCCGTAAAGTTGAATTTCCTAACATTGCCTTTGAATCTACCACTCCTCAACCTCAAATTATGTCCTCTGGTTTTACCATTTTCCTTTCTCTGGAAAAGATTTTGTTCTACGTTAATACCCTTCAAGTATTTGAACGTCTGAATCATATCTCCCCTGTCCCTCCTTTCCTCTAGGGTATACATATTCAGGGCTTCCAGTCTCTCCTCATATGTCTTCTGGCGCAAGCCTCCTATCATTTTCGTCGCTCTCCTCTGGACCGCTTCAAGTCTTCCTATGTCCTTCACCAGATACGGTCTCCAAAACTGAACACAATACTCCAAGTGGGGCCTTACCAATGACCTGTACAGGGGCATCAACACCTTCTTCCTTCTACTGGCTACGCCTCTCTTTATACAGCCCAGCATCCTTCTGGCAGCAGCCACTGCCTTGTCACACTGTTTTTTCGCCTTTAGATCTTCGGACACTATCACCCCAAGGTCCCTCTCACCGTCCGTGCATATCAGCTTCTCACCTCCCAGGATATATGGTTCCTTCCGATTATTAATCCCCAAATGCTAACCGCACTTCTTTTGTCAGATTTAATAATGAAGAATCCACTCCCTATTCTTCATCATTTGGAATACCTCAAGGATCCATTCTGTCCCCTCTACTGTTTAACATTTTCCTCTCACCACTATTAGGAATTTGTCAATCCATAGGTTTTATTCCATTTTCATACGCCGATGACATTCAACTCATTCATCCTTTGGACCCAGAAAATAATATTGAAATTACATCCATTAACCATAAATTGAAACAAATACAAAACTGGCTTAACTCAAACAAATTAGCGTTAAATATCAATAAGACAAAATCAATGTTATTCAATTGGAAAAAAGATATAATACTTTCAAAACCATTTATCCTAAATAACATCCCACTTAATCTTCGGTCAAAATTCTCGGCGTAATACTAGATGATAAATTGATCTACCACGAACACATCTCTCTTATCGTTAAAAACTGTTTCTTTAAATTACGTCAGATACGCTCGATCGCCAAATTTCTTAGTCCAACTTCAATAAAGATACTTATTCACTCATTAGTAATATCAAAAATTGACTACTGCAATGCTCTACTTATCAACATTACACAGAAAGAAAAAAGGAGATTGCAGTTAATACAGAATACGGCCATAAAATTAATTTATAATGCGAAAAAATATGACCATGTTTCCCCACTATTAAAAGACGCTCACTGGCTACCAATCGGCCATAGGATTATGTTCAAAATAATGCTTCTCATTTTCAAAACTTTAGCATCCAACGAACCACAATTTATTTCTAGATCACTAATCCCTCACAATACCCAACGTCCACTTCGATCATCTGATCAAAATCTACTTTCAGTACCCTCATTGAAAATCATAGGGACAAGGAGATCAGACATGTTTACAGTGATGGGACCACAATGGTGGAATGCCCTTCCTCAGTATATTAGAATTGAACATGACATTGTAACATTTAAAAAACTTTTAAAAACGTATTTATTTAATGATGCTTTTAATACTTGAAATTTCTATCTGTTTTAGGGATACTTCTTAAACTGTGCTTTGGTTTTTTAACCCCTTACCTTTTGTTTTTACCTTTTTCACCGAACCCAAGATTGTAACTTTTTAATTTCTTTCCTCCCACCTCAAGTTTGTATTTTATGTAATTATATTGTTAATATGTTAGTTTCTCTGTTTTTTACTTGGACTATGTACATCGCCTAGCAATTTTAATAGGCGATACATCAAATGTATAAATAAACTTGAAACTTGAAACTCTGCATTTCTTTGCATTGAATTTTAGTTGCCAGGCATTAGACCATTCCTCTAACTTTTGCAGATCCTTTTTCATATTTTCCACTTCCTCTTCGGTGTCTACTCTGTTACAAATCTAGGTAGCATTGAATGTTGCTACTCTGTGGGGTTCTGGAATCTTTTGTTACTCTTTGGGATTCTAGAATCTTGCTATTCTTTAGGATTCTGAATGGAATGTTTCAAGTTTCAAGTTTCAAGTTTATTATATTGTTTGATTAAACGCTTTTCCAATTTCAAAGCGTTTTACATAAATAAAATAGAGTTTAAAATGGACTCACTTATACAATTACTATTCTTCTAAACGAACTGGGTAACAACATTAGACAGGAAGACAACTGATAACAATGGGAAGGTGGGGAGGAAATACAATATTTGTTAAAAGATTACATAAAAGGGAAACATATTAGGGAGATAAGGGGATAAAATGAGAGACCGAAAAAAGGTCAATAAGAATGAGTATTTATATTCTGTCAATTAAAGGCTTCTTTAAAAAGAAGACACTTTAGGTTCTTTTTAAATATTTGAAAATCTTGTTCTAATCTTAAATACAAAGGAAGAGAGTTCCATAACATTGGTGCCGTAACGGAGAAAATTGAAGCACGGCGGGTTCCAATAACTTTTAAAGAGGGAACATTTAAAGTACATTGTGAAGCTGATCTGAGAGCTCTGGATGAACTGTATGGAATCAAGAGCCTATCTATGAAAGCCGGAGTATTAGATTTTAATGTCTTAAAGACTAAAAGAGCTATTTTGTAAGTAATCCTGTAAGATATTGGCAACCAATGAGCACTTTGTAGTAAGGGTGTGACGTGATCAAATTTGTTGCTATTCCTTGGGGTTCCGGAATCTTTTGTTACCCTTTGGGATTCCAGAATCTTGCTATTCTTTAGGATTCTGAATGGAATGTTGCTACTCCTTGGGGTTCCGGAATCTTTTGTTACTCTTTTGGGATTCCCGAATCTCGCTATTCTTTAGGATTCTGAATGGAATGTTGCTATTCCTTGGGGTTCCGGAATCTTTTGTTACTCTTTGGGATTCCAGAATCTTGCTATTCTTTAGGATTCTGAATGGAATGTTTGCTACTCCTTGGGGTTCTGGAATCTTTTATTACTCTTTGGGATTCCAGAATCTTGCTATTCTTTAGGATTCTGAATGGAATGTTGCTACTCCTTGGGGTTCCGGAATCTTTTGTTACTCTTTTGGGATTCCCGAATCTCGCTATTCTTTAGGATTCTGAATGGAATGTTGCTACTCTTTGGGGTTCCGGAATCTTTTGTTACCCTTTGGGATTCCAGAATCTTGCTATTCTTTAGGATTCTGAATGGAATGTTTGCTACTCCTTGCTTTTGGCCAGATACCAGTGACCTGGATTGGCTGCCGTGGGAACGGGCTACTGGGCTTGATGGACCATTGGTCTGACCCAGTGAGGCTATTCTTTCTTTCACAACTATTATCATAAGAAAGTAAGGTTGTTATACATACAAAAAAAATGTGGGCAATTTAAATGCATAAATTACCCATTTAAAAAAGAACCCCCCTCCTTAACTAACGCGTAGCGCTGGTTTTAGCGCCGGCAGCGGCGGTAACTTATCCAACCCTCAGAGGAATTCTATGAGCGTCGGAGCAGTTACCGCCTCTGCCGGCACTAAAACCACACTAGAGAAATCATTTTACTTTAAAATCACTGAGCTTTGGAATAATTTTCCTGTCCTGCTGCGTAACTCGGGCTCTTTCCAATTATTTCGAAAACATCTGAAAACGTGGCTATTTTCAAAACGTGGCTGCTCTCTCTATAATCACTAATTCTTATTATATTTTCCTCTTTTCAAAACTCTTGTAAACCATGCCGAGTTCTATCCTTAGAGAGAAGATGCAGTATATAAGCGTGAGGTTTAGTTTAATCCCTAAAACCCCGACATCCATCCAGTCAAACAGACAGGCATCCTTCTCTCGCTGAAGCTGAGGGCTCCTTTTACGAAGGTGCGTTATGGCCTTAATGCGCGGAATAGCGTGTGCTAAAATGCCGCACGTGCTAGCCGCTACCGCCTCCTCTTGAGCTGGCGGTAGTTTTTCGGCTAGCGTGCATTAATGCAGTGCGTGCGCTAAAAACGCTAGCGCACCTTCGTAAAAAGAGCCCTAAATATCTGTCTATTCAACAGCACAGGCCACCCCCCCCCCCCCCCACCAAAAAAAAAAAAAAAAAAAAAATTTTTTCTTGGTGCCTTGGATTTTTTTTTTACCTGTTCCTGGGGTTATTTGGGCCGATTCAGCAAATTGCATTGGATAGACCGCTTCAGCTCTAATTTCCTAGATATGATTGAATTTGTTAATTTTTTTTTACCGCTATTTAAAAGATCTCTTCTGTAGAATTGGGATGTCATAACAAGCTTTTGCCCTCCTTTACTAAAGCGTAGTGCGGTTTTAGCGCCGGCAGAGGCGGTAACTGCTCCGACGCTCATAGAATTCCTCTGAGGGTTGGATAAGTTACCACCGCTGCCGGCGCTAAAACCAGCGCTATGCGTTAGTTAAGGAGGGTTTTTTTTTTTTTAATGGGTAATTTATGCTTTTAAATTGCCCACATTTTTTTTGTATGTATAACAACCTTACTTTCTTATGATAATAGTTGTGAAAGAAAGAATAGCCTCACTGGGTCAGACCAATGGTCCATCAAGCCCAGTAGCCCGTTCCCACGGCAGCCAATCCAGGTCACTGGTACCTGGCCAAAACTAAGGAGTAGCAAACATTCCATTCAGAATCCTAAGGAATAGCAAGATTCTAGAATCCCAAAGGGTAACAAAAGATTCTGGAACCCCAAGAAGTAGCAACATTCCATGCTACCGATCCAGAGCAATCAGTGGCTTCCTCCATGTCTTTCTCAATAACAGACTATGGACTTTTCCTCCAGGAACTTGTCCAAACCCAGATATCTCAATCCATCTTCTTTTTTTCTGGAGCCGTATGGTAACCCTATATATACACATACAGTACTTGTGATTCCACCCCCAGACCACACTCTAGTAGGAGGTCCAAGCCTGATTTCCGACACAGACTTTTTCTAGGCATGGATTAGTGGTCCCTGAGGGAAAGAAATCACAGGACTGTTACAGTGACATCCAGGGTTGGATTAACACTGTATTTGCCTTGCGAAAACATACATTTGAGGGGCTCCTCCTATGTAGGATTACCATTTTTTGTGCTGCAAAAATCCGGACACATGGCCCCACCCTGTTCTGCCTCTGGCCCCACCCCCCTCTGCCCCGACCCTGCCCAGTTCTGTCTTTGGCTCCGCCCTGGCCACTTCCAGTTCAGCCTCCAGCCCCAGGCCACTGGGCTTGATGGGCCAGTGGTCTGACCCAGTAAGGCTATTCTTAGTTCAATGAAAGCAATGGAAGTAAAACCCAGCTGTCTCTATCCGTCCTCTTTTATTCTGGAGCCACATGGCTTATCACACCAGCCTCCTTTTACTAGTCCCTATAGTTCAGTGGCCTCAAACTCAAACCCTTTGCAGGGCCACATTTTGGATTTGTAGGTACTTGGAGGGTCTCTGAAAAAATAGTTAATGTCTTAGGGCCTAGTGGCTGCAGCGCAGTTACAGCGGCTTCGGGGCTGTTGCCGTGCGGCTTTGTAAAACAGGCCCTTAGTAAAGAAATGACAATTTAGGTTTTTTTTATTTTTATAATCATTTATTTATTCAACTTTTCAAATTTTAAACAAGCAAATCAATACTTGAATACAGATTTGTAATATTAAAACATGAAATTATATACCCAGCCTCCCTTAAATCAGTGGTGCATGGATAGAAAATAATTATTGATTATTTAGTCCACACAATAAAATAAAGATCAAAGCATTAGAATTAAATTAAGAAAATACATTCCATCTTAAGAACAGCTCGGGAGACACTGATAGAGAAAACCCTGGTCTTAGACTACAGGAGGGACTTTCAGATCTATCACTACTTCACCCCCTTCTTTGGCCACAATACATTCCAACAGTTTCTTTGGTTCAAAAAATAAAAACAAAAAATTTTTCCTGTAGTGAAACACAGCACTTAGCCAGAAACTACAAAATAAAGGATGCACCTAGGCCAAAACCCTGGGCTTATATGAAGTAGAAATTCCTTTCTCCTTTTCTGCATCACTTGAGTGACATCTGGAAAAATCCAAATTGTTGAACCGAAAAACTTATCATTCATACTTAATGTGACCATTAATTTTTTTCCTCAAAATGGGACATCTACTAATTTTCAGTCCTGCCCCAGCCCCCCCCCCCATTTCTTCCATTCATTTTTCATGTACACACAATATCTTATTAATTCATAATGGTAACCATAAAATTGGAAAAAAGAAAACCCCACAAAGCACACTATATGCAGAGAAACTGTTAATTATTATTTATATTTGGGGGGGTTTTCAAAGAGGTCAAGACAGATGACTTTAAAATATGGAATGTCACCTCAGTAACAACTATAGAAAAATAGACAAATATAGTGCAAAATATAGACAGCAGATCTAAATTCTCAAAACTGACACATTTTGATCACTAAATTGAAAATAAAATCATTTTTCCTACCTTTTTGTTGTCTGGTGAGTCTCTGGTTGCACTTCCTTCTGACTGTGCATCTGTTCTTTCCCTCTCCCTGTCCCCCTCTTTCTTTCTTTCTCTCTGTCCCCCCTCTTTCTTTCTCTCCCTGTCCCCCCTCTTTCTTTCTCTCTCCCTGCCCCCCCCTTTCTTTCAAACCACAAATCTTTCCCCTGTTGCATCTTTGAAGAACGTTAAGCCTAGAGCAGGGCTGCCGCTGACATTCAAGGCCATCTTTCCTATTTGCAGGGGGTTTGGGCACCTCCCACAACTGGTTGGCGTCGAGTAACAGCTCCTCCAGGCTGCGGCTGTAGCGGTAGATCTCACCGGGCACAGCCTGCAGGGAACAGTGCCACTTGTCCACCGACTCCATATGCTGGTTGCAGCGCCAGAGGGGGATGCGCTTAAGCATGGCGAGGGCCACCACCGCTGAAGCCCGGGCCGCTCACATCCAAAGCATAGACGGGGGGGCCTCCTCACACCACGGCAGAATGGAAAGTTAGCGAGCGAATCCGTCAACTACAATGCTCGATTAAGCGGTGTTACACCCCTGCTGCCATCATGAGTACCTCCGAAGAGGAAGAGGCCAGTATCAACGAGCTGCATTTCAACGGCTACAGGCACTAGAAAGAAACTGGGGAAGGTTAAGTCAATAGGGCTGGAAATATCTGACGCTGCACGCAGCCGCCAGTGCAACATCAAAAGCGTCCCGTGCTGTAAACAGCGCACGAGCCGAGGTCCCCAGGGCGCTCAGCGCTCCCCGCGCATTCTCTCTTGGCCCTCACAGCCAGCCGCTTGCACCAGCAGGCAGAAATCCCAGGCTCCTTTTGGGCATCCCTGCACGTTGTCCCCCAAGCACAGCTTTAGGACACCGAAATTTCCCGTTTTCAGAAAGAGAGCAACTAGACTTTCTGAAAACGGGACATTTCGGCATCCCGAAGCTCTGCTTGGGGACAACAGGACAAGATACCTAAAAATGGGACGGTCCCGTTCAAAATGGGACGTATGGTCACATTATTCATACTGTACGTCTGAAATATGGTCTGAAAAGTAAATCGCTGTCATGCTCCAAGGCGAATGTCATCAAGAGAGAAGATCCCTCCGTGACTACTTCCAGAGAACTTTCCCAAAAATTCCGTTAAGTTCATTTCTCCCTTTTCTGTTACTCCAATTTCCGTAGAGGTTGAGCTATCTTGCTTCCTCCCCGGAGATAAATATTGAGCCCCAGTTATAGGTGGTAAATTTTCTTGCGGGGATCATTAAAATTTCCCTGAAGTATTTACGCACCATCTCAATCGGAGATAATACTGGAGATTTAAGAAAATTCAGGAGCCTTAAGTTGTTTTTTCTTTGCTTATTTTCCACATAATCAAGTTTTTTTGGTGTTTTTCTTTAATAGACGATCTCTCTTTACTAATCTCCGTCTCTATATTTTTAATTTGAATGATCTGTTCTTCATGCTTTTTTTATATCATCCCCCTGTTGTTTTAACAATTTCTCATGGGCTTCTACCTGAGAGCTGACAGAGACATAATCATGCTGAACAATATAGTCTTTGCCTTCTGGAGGTTAAAGTCCATGATTTCAATTGCCCTCCAGAGTTTCTCTAAATTTACCACTTGCGGGCTTAGTCAACTGTCCAAACTGTATCTTACTCACAGAAGTTGGATTTTCCCCTGCCTCTGCATGGAGAGCCGATGTCGGGGCTTCAGTGGAAAATTCTTCTCCTCCCACCGCTCCTCCAGGGCTATTCAATGAGCTGCCTTCCTGGGTAGATTGTATAGCCACACTCCCTGCAGAGCTTCTTCTTCTGGGTTGGACAGGACTTCACCCCTAAGGGAAACCTGATCATCACTTAGGTTCGCCAATGTACTTGGCATTCCTGCCAGAGTCGGGGCTGTCTCCCTTAGCTGGCGAGTGATCCCTCCATCTAGTGTCGTCTGAATTAAGGTTTTAGAAGTTCCGGACACCGGAGGAGTCTGCCGAGTTACTCCCTTCCTCTTTCCCATTATAGGGTCACGTCTCTCGCCTGGTCCCACAGCGTCTTACGGGGCCCGCTAAGGTAACCACTAATGCTAGCTAAAAAAAATCAATAACCGGCAATTTCAGAGCGTCCTGCAGAGAACCGCAATTCAAAAAGTAAAGGGGAAGAGGGTATTTGAGAACACTAGCGAGGAGCTCCTCGCCTAGCGTCTGGTCTGAACGCCATCTTGGATCTTGTCAGAAATGACAATTTTGCTCGAGGTAAAACTCTTTATAGTTTATAAATCTTTCCTTTTGGCTAAGTCTTAATAATAATATTGTCATTTATAGTTAAAGAGACCTATGATCAAGAAACTGTTTTATTTTGCTTTTGTGATTATGATAAACATACCGAGGGCCTCAAAATAGTACCTGGCGGGCCGCGAGTTTGAGACCACTGCTATAGTTAATGTTCAATTTCAAAAGACCGTTGTGTACGAGTCCAACCCGCTATAAAGCACAGTTACTTACCGTAACAGGTGTTATCCAGGGACAGCAGGCAGATATTCTCACATGTGGGTGACGTCATCTACGGAGCCCCAGCGCGGACAGCTTTTCAAGCAAACTTGATTGAAGTTTCAAGTTTGCTACACTGCACCACGCATGTGCATGCCTTCTTGCCCACTAGAGGGCGCATCCCACCTCGTGGTCCTCAGTTCCATAACTAGCAAAGGAGCCATCCTCGGGGAGGCGGGCGGGTTGTGAGAATATCTGCCTGCTGTCCCTGGATAACACCTGTTACGGTAAGTAACTGTGCTTTATCCCAGGACAAGCAGGCAGCATATTCTCACATGTGGGTGACCTCCAAGCCAACCAAAAAAGGGCAGGTGGGAGGATGGCAATTTAGGAAAACAGATTACGTAACACCGACTGGCCGAACCGGCCATCGTTTCTGGACAAAGAGTCCAGACAGTAGTGGGAGGTGAACGTATGAACCGAAGACCAAGTGGCAGCTTTATATATGTCCTCCATAGGAGTGGATCGGAGGAAAGCAACCGAAGCTGCCATCGCTCGGACCTTATGCCCCGTGACTCGACCCGAGAGAGGGAGACCAGCCTGAGCGTAGCAAAAAGAAATACAAGCAGCCAACCAGTTGGACAAGGTGCGCTTGGAAACAGGGTGTCCTAAACGATTAGGATCAAAGGACAAAAACAATTGAGGAACCTTCCGATGAGACCTGGTACGTTGGAGATAAAATGCCAACGCCCTCTTACAGTCAAGCGTGTGGAGCGCCGTCTCGCCAGGATGGGAGTGGGGCTTAGGAAAGAACACAGGAAGGACAATGGACTGATTGAGGTGGAAATCAGACACAACTTTAGGTAAAAATTTAGGATGGGTGCGGAGAACCACCTTGTCATGATGAAACACAGTGAAAGGCGGATCCGCAACCAAAGCTTGCAACTCACTGATCCGTCGAGCAGATGTGAGAGCAATCAGAAATACCACCTTCCAAGTCAAAAATTTTAGGAGAGACTTGTCGATAGGCTCAAAGGGAGGTTTCATCAGTTGAGCTAAGACAACATTCAAATCCCAAACGACAGGAGGGGGCTTCAGAGGGGGACAAACATTGATGAGACCCTTCATGAAACGCGTCACCAAGGGATGAAGCGAAAGAGAACGACCATCCAAGTGTCGATGAAAAGCCGAAATGGCACTGAGATGCACCCGGACAGATGTCGTTTTCAGACCGGAATTAGACAGATGCAACAAATAATCCAGTACCGAAGACACCGGGACCGAATCCGGCTCCAGATGACGCGAGGAACACCAGGAGGCAAACCTGGTCCACTTCTGGGAATAACAGAGCCTAGTCGAGACCTTGCGTGAGGCTTCCAAAACTTCCCGCACCGATTGTGAAACCTGGACTGAAGTCAAGGGGAAAGGAACCAAGCGGTCAGATGCAACGACCGAAGATTGGGATGTAACAGCGAACCCCGACTCTGAGATAGCAGAGAGGGAAACACAGGCAGAAGCAGAGGCTCCCTGACACTGAGTTGAAGAAGCAGGGAGAACCAGTGTTGACGTGGCCACCGAGGCGCAATGAGAATCATAGTGGCTCTGGACGATTTGAGACGAACCAACGTCCTCAAGATCAGGGGAAAAGGAGGAAAAGCATAAAGGAACCTTCCTCCCCAGTCGAGAAGGAAGGCGTCCGCTTCCAGACGGTCCGGTGAGTACATCCGAGAACAATACAGGGGTAGTTTGCGAGTTTCCGGGGAGGCAAACAGGTCCACTTGCGGAGTCCCCCAGCGGTGGAAGACCTCGAGCAGGATTCTGGAGCTGAGTGACCACTCGTGCGGCTGAAGAAGCCGACTGAGTTTGTCTGCCAAGCAGTTCTGTTCCCCCTGTATATAGATCGCCCGTAGGAAGATGTTCTGGGAAATCGCCCATTCCCAAAGGCGCAGAGCTTCCCGGCAAAAGGGCCAAGAGCCCGTCCCACCTTGCTTGTTCACATAATACATGGCCACCTGGTTGTCTGTTCGCACGAGAACTACCTGATCACGGAGCAGGTGGCAGAATGCGCGAGCCGCCAGAAAGATGGCGCGAAGCTCCAATACATTGATGTGACAGCGGCGGTCCTCCGCCGACCACAGGCCCTGGGTCCGCAGACCGTCGAGGTGGGCCCCCCACGCGTATTCCGAGGAGTCCGTGGTGAGAACCTTGCGATGCGGAGGGACGAGAAAGAGCAAACCACCGGAAAGATTCGAAGAGTCGGTCCACCAACGGAGCGAGCGTCTCAAAGAAGGAGTCACCGTTATGCGAGACGAGACCAGATCGCACTCCTGACGCCACTGAGAGGCCAGAGTCCACTGAGGAATTCTCATGTGTAGCCTGGCGAACGGCGTGACGTGGACTGTCGAGGCCATGTGGCCTAGAAGCATCATCATGCGCTGGGCCGACACCAGCGGCAGCTGAAGGATCAGGCGACCCAACCGCACCAAAGCCTCCAACCGCGGAGGAGGAAGGAAGGAACGGAGGCGAACAGTGTCCAGCACTGCGCCTATGAACTGAAGAGATTGGGCCGGGCATAATTGGGACTTGGGAAAGTTCACTTCGAACCCTAGTCGCTGAAGGAAGATAATAGACTGTCGGGTCGCTGAGATAACCCCTTCCCTGGTCGGGGCCTTGATCAGCCAATCGTCCAGGTAAGGGAAAACCTGAAGCCCCCGAGACCTCAGGGCTGCAGCGACTACCACCATACATTTCGTGAAGACTCGAGGGGACGAGGCCAGGCCGAATGGGAGGACTCTGTACTGCAAGTGCAGCTCGCCCACCTGGAACCGTAAGAATTTGCGGAACGCGGGATGCACCGGAACATGGGTGTACGCTTCCTTCAGGTCCAGGGAGCACATCCAGTCTCCCTCCTCCAAGAGAGGATATAACACCGGAAGGGACAGCATCCGGAACTTCTCCCGGACCAGGAATTTGTTGGGCTTCCTGAGGTCTAGAATGGGGCGCAAGTCCCCCGTTTTCTTTGGGACCAGAAAGTAACGGGAGTAAAACCCCCGCCCCCGCTGGTCGGAGGGTATAGGTTCCACCGCCCGAAGCCTCAACAAAGCCCTGGCCTCGGCTAAAAGTACGGGGAGCTGGATTCGATTGCATGGGCAAGCCCCTGGAGATTGGTCCGGCGGTGTAGCGCAAAAGTTGAGCGAGTAGCCCTCGGAGACGGTCCGGAGCACCCAAGCGTCTGATGTTATCTCGGTCCAGGCCGTGTAAAAGGACCGGAGTCGACCCCCAATGGGAAGGGGGTCTGGCGCGCAGGCGGAGGGGGGCCGGCCCCATCCGCCTATCTCGTCAAAAGGACGGCGCAGGCTTGGCAGGGCCCTGCGGTGGAGTCTTAGTTTGTCCCCCTCTGCCTTGTCTAGGGGGGCGCCTAGGTGGTGGCCGTGAAAAAGCCGGGGTAGACTTTTGAGGATACCTCCTCGGGGGAGGCCGGAAGGATTTCTGCGGCGTAGCCCGAGGTTTCGGACGGACCAAGGAGGCCAAGGAGCGCTCTTGCTCCGAGAGCCGTTTGGTCGCCGCCTCCAGGGACTCATCAAACAATTCGGACCCCACGCAAGGCAAGTCCGCAAGGCGTTCCTGCAGGTTTGGGTCCATATCGAGGGTGCGTAGCCACGCCAGCCGGCGCATGGCCACCGCAAAGGCCGCCACCCTCGACACCAACTCAAACGTGTCATACACCGAATGAAAGAGGTACAACCTCAGTTGAGACAGGGTTGACACGAACTTGTCGAACCCTTCCTTGCGGGAGTCCGGCAGGGCCTCACGATATTGTGGCAAATCCCGTATCATGCCACGTAAATAGGAAGAATAGGTAAAGGCATAATTCAATGTCCTAGATGCCATGAAGGAATTGGCATAGAGGCGGCGACCAAACTTGTCAAGGGTCCGACCCTCCCTGCCTGGCGGGACCGCCGCAGAAACCCGGGAGGGTTGTGCCTTTTTGAGGGCAGACTCTACCAGCAGAGACTGGTGGGAAAGTTGGGCCTTTTCAAACCCCTTGGGTGGTATCGACCTGTACTTGGACTCCATCTTAGACGGCACCGCCGCGACTGTAAGAGGGGAAGTCAGGTTCTGAAGCAAGGTCTGAAGAAGGACCTTGTTTAAGGGAAGCCGAGGGGATTCCCTCGGGGGAGCAGGGAGGTCCTGCTCCTCGAGGTACTCCTTGGTATATTGCGACCCCGCCATGAGGTCAAGTCCCAAGGCACGCGCCATGTCCTGAACAAAGCCAGAAAAGGAGGACTGCCTGGCCGGCGGGGAGGGGGTTCTCGACCTCTCCGCCGAACGAAAGGGGGAGGGCTCGTGAGAATACTGGGGCTCCCTTCCAGACCCCGAGCCCCATGAAGCTAAATCCAAGGGTCTAGAGGGGGTCGGGGAACGTCTCCGACTGGAAGAGCCCCTAGGAGATGTCCCCAGGGTCCGAGGGACCGAGGAATGCCCCCTTTTCCTCGGCGAAGAATCCCAAGAACCCCCTTTCGCAGGAGAGCGGATAAGCCTCGGGTTATCGAGGCGAAGCTCAGAAACCCTCAAGGCCGGGCCCCCGAGCGGCGAAGAGCGACCACGTCTCCGAGGAGAGCCCCGCGAACGCTTCGGCTTCCTCGGGCGACGTCTCGCTCGAGGCCGGCCCGAGGGTGAGGAACCTCGGGAGGACCTCGAGGAGGAGGAGGAGGAAATCCGTCTCACCCTGCGCACCTTGTCTCGGGGCCGTACGCTGCTCTCAGGCGGGGCCCCCGAGGTCGAGGTCGAGGGCAAGGTCGTGACCGAGGTCGGTGGTGCCCCGGCAGCCGAGACCGAAGGAGTCGAGATCGAAGGAGTCGAGACCGAGGTCGCCGAGGTCGGAGCCCCCGAGGCCAAAGCAGTCAAGGTCACAGCCCGCTGCAACTGCTCGATGGCGCCAGTAAGCTCCGAGGAAATCAAGGCTCGGAGCAAGTCCTGGAACGCCGGTATCCCCACCATGGTAGGCAGGTCCGAGGCCGGGGGATGCTCCCTGGAGGGCGACCTCGGTCTCAAGTATTCCCTTGGGGCATGAGTGGCCTGAGTCGTGGGCGGGGCCGAGGAGGACCCACTCGCCGTAGCGGAACCCGAGGATGGCTTCTTCGACAACCCTGGAGTCGGGGATGGAAAAGAGGACTTACCCGAGGCAGGCTTCGTCGGGGGCGTCGGCTTCGAAGTCGAGGTCGAGGCACGCGGCGACGCCGAGGGCGCCGAGGTCAAGGCCGGGGCCGAAGCCGAGGCCGACGTCGAGGCCTTTCCGGACGCGGAGTCAACAGAAAAAAGGTCCGCCATCCTGGTGCGGCGTCGACGAAGGGCTCTTGCCTGGAGAGTGGAACACCTATCACAGGAATCAGTCGGGTGTTCCGGACCAAGGCAGAGCAAGCACCACCGGTGGGGGTCAGTGATAGAAAGCAACCGCTCACACCGGGTGCATTTCTTAAAGCCCGTCGAGGGACGGGACATGAAAAAGTAGTGGCCGGGAGCGATCGAGGTCCCGCGGCCGCGGCTCTCGGGAGCCCCCGGAGCCGAACGGATGGAAACAAAAACTTTTTTTTTTTTTTTTGACGAAAAAACGACGGACTAACCGAAAAAACAATAAATGAGGCACAGCGACCGAGCTAACGAACCCAGACGCGGTGTCAGAAGGCTTGAAAAACAAGAGCACAATTTCCACAGGGCTTCTGGCTCCGCGGAAGAAATTGAACTGAGGACCACGAGGTGGGATGCGCCCTCTAGTGGGCAAGAAGGCATGCACATGTGTGGTGCAGTGTAGCAAACTTGAAACTTCAATCAAGTTTGCTTGAAAAGCTGTCCGCGCTGGGGCTCCGTAGATGACGTCACCCACATGTGAGAATATGCTGCCTGCTTGTCCTGGGATAACAGATTTCCCTGCTCTCGCAACACAAGTGAGCAGTTCAGCTTCTATTCTCTGGCAGATTTCACAGAAATTTAAAGGAACACATTTTTTTCAAATTTGCAGGCATTGGTGGAAAGCTGCCCCGTCGTGGGTGGATGCTAGTTTATCTTTTGTAATCCTGCAGATATTCATCATTGCATGGCCCCCTATAGCTCCTATCCCTCCCCCCCCCCCCGACTCTCTCTCCAGTACACAATCCCGCCTGCCCCCTTTACCGTTTCTCAGACTCGCTTCTGGCATTTATCTATAATAATCATTCTGTGCAGTATCGCTACCATGTAGCTCTTAGTGAAACAGAGCTAAGTGCGGTCCAAAAAAAAACTCCCACTCTATTCTCCCAAGACTGCGAGTGCACCGCGCAGGTCAGACTTACTGTGGAGCTTTGTGGTGCTGGAATAAAACAGAAGAGCTGTTCAAATACGGTGGGGGAAGTTTGTCAAGCTGACAACTGAATACTCAACACAGATGTTTAGTTTTATGAGCTGTGTAATATTCTGAGGCATTTACCCACCCTTGGTAAACTTTAGCTCCGCACACAGTTATGTGTGTGGGGGGGGGGGGAGGGGAGTGAATAGTGTATATGTCATCCCCACCGCAGGACAAATGTACGCCACCGCTTCCACTGCTTTTGAGGCCTTCCATTTTATGCTATGAGGGGGAATGTGGGGGGGGGGACCCCCCTGACTACACTTAGAACTGCTCACACTCCCGTTGGGGGGTTTAACTCCCATTCTTTTCGCTGTATGGGGGTTTTCAGTGTGTGTGGGGGTTCCATACACCCCCACCCCCACCCCCAACAGGAGCGCAAGGACTTCTAAGTGTAGTAGGGGGTTCCCTCCCTACACTCCCCCTTAGACGGCAAAAGAGAAGGTCTCAAAGCGGCGGAAGCAGCGGTGCACATTTGTCCTGCGTGCAGCGTGTCACTGTCCTCCGCGGTTTTGACACGTCACCCAAGTAAGTATCTAGAGAAAGAATAGGGGCAGATTAAAAACTGGGAGGGGGAAGCCAGCTTGGAAGGGATGGGTGTGGAGTCAGGATGACGGATTAACAGCACCTACCGCTTTGACCGGTGATGGTCTTGGATCTCACACTGAAGTTTTTTTTTGACAAACTAGCTCTGCTTGAAAAATAGTAAAGATTTCTGGCCAGGGGTGAAGCTACTGTTCTGACACCCTGGCAAAAAAAGGAAAGGGATTGGGACTTGTATACTGCCTTTTTGTAGTTTTACAACTGCACTCAAAATGGTTTACATACAGGTACTTCAAGCATTTTCCCTATCTGTCTAATGTACCTGGGGCAGTGGAGGATTAAGTGACTTGCCCAGGGTCACAGGAAGCAGTGCAGGATTTGAACCCACAACCTCAGGGTGTTGAGGCTGTAGCTTTAACCACTGCGCCACTCTAGAAATCAAAATGTAGTAAAAGTGAGCCAAGTATAGGACAATCCGGCCATTGCGACATCACTGATGAGGTTGGCTCTTATTGGTGGAATGAGGCATTATGACATCACAATACCAGCTCTGCTTATCAGAGGCTGAAACTTTTCACACTACTTATTTATTCATTTTTCTAGTATATTCTCCCAAGGGAGCTCAGATCAGTTTACATGAATTTAATTCAGGTACTTGAGCATTTTTCCCTGTCTGTCCCAATGGGTTCACAATCTATCTAATGAACCTGAGGCGATGGGGGGATTAAGTGACTTGCCCAGGATCACATGGAGCAGCGTGGGTTTGAGCCCACAACCTCAGGGTGCGGAGGCTGTAGCTCTAACCACTGTACCACACTCTCCTGGCCTGTGACTGCAGCTTGTGCCATGCTGTGGAAATTACTCAAGTGGAAATGAACGGCAGTTTGGTGCCCACATGCGGGGAAACAGCTGGGTTTTCTAAAGCTTTTCCAAGCTTTTTGTTGATGCTTTGGGGGAATCCAGCTGAGGCCGAGCTGTAACTGATCTGAATAAAGCCTGGATTTCTATTCTTTCATCTGGTTCTTGCAGCTTGCTCAGTGTCTGCACAAGCAGCCCCTCTCTGCCACGGTTCCTCTGCAGCGTTTGATCCCTGCGAACTCGACCCACAACACGCTCTCTTTGAAGTCTGCACGAACAAAAGCAGTTGAAAAACTATTCTAAGAAATTATAGTGGGGGGGGAGGAAAAAAATCTTTTCTATGCCAGGAAGCAATACGGTATCCAAGAAACTGAATAGGTCGTAGATGAGCATATATCTACACACTGCAGGATCTAAAACCTACAATAAATTCTGGCACCGGTCCAGTCCGTTTTCAACTAACGTACATAGGTAGCTGCCTAAGGTGAAAAAAAGCCACAGAAGGCAGCTAGCAAGGAAGGACATATTCACATATAAGAACATAAGAACTGCCATCACCGGATCAGACTTATGGTCCATCAAGTCCGGCGATCCGCACACGCGGAGGCTCTGCCAGGTGTACACCTGGCGTAATTTTAGTCCCCCATATCCCTCTATGCCTCTCGTAAGGAGATGTGCATCTAGTTTGCTTTTAAATCCTAGAACGGTGGATTCTGCAATAGCCTCCTCTGGGAAAGCATTCCAGGTGTCCACCACTCTTTCCGTGAAGCAGAACTTCCTGATATTTTTCCTGGACTTGTCCCCCCTTAGCTTCAGTCCATGTCCTCTTGTCCGTGTCACATTAGACATTGTAAATATTTTTTTTTCCTGCTCTAATTTGTCGATTCCTTTTATTATTTTGAAGGTCTCGATCATATCCCCTCGCAGTCTCCTCTTCTCAAGGGAGAACATATCTTCATTTCTCAAATGCAAATTGCCTCTCTCACACACATATTCACACACCAATGATGCCTTAACAAGGAGTTTTTCTAATTCCTAGTAGGATCTCCAGGGGCATAGCCAGATACCTAGTTTGGGGTGGGCCTGGGACAAAAGTGAGAGAGGCATGGCAACCCAGCCGCTGCATCTCTTCCTCTCCCCCTAGTGATTGTGGGGGGGGGGGGGTCATTTAACTCCACTCCCTCAACCTCCCTGGTACCTTTAAATCCTTTAGGTCGTCACCTGCAGCGAGCAGCAACTCTGAGCCTTCCCTCTGATGCAATTTCCTGGTACTGAGGACAGGAAGTTGCAAGCAGGAGAAAATGTTTCAGGAGGAAGGAAATCAGAGGAATAGATTTGTGACCCTCCCCCGATCTCCTGTGGTCGAGGGGAGGGAGAGATCCCAGGAGGTTTCAGCTGGTGGGACTTGGGAACCTCCGCCAGCCATATCACTGCTGGGTGGACTTGAGTCTAAAGTGGGTGGGCCTGTGTTCACCTGGGCACACCTGTGACTATGCTTCTAGCCAGCCTCACCCAATCAGTGCTTTACTTTAAGTGGTCCATTCCATCATCTCTGACTGAGATTATTTAAGAATCCAGGGGCTGATTTTCAAAGCAGGTGATGAACATATAACTCACCTGTCCATAGACAACAGCTCTCTGGGTGCGGGAGGGTGCAGAGCATCCCCCTCCCCCCCAGGTCATTGGTAAGGCCCCCACTTGGAGTATTGTGTTCAGTTTTGGAGACCGTATCTGGCGAAGGACGTAAGAAGACTTGAGGTGGTCCAGAGGAGGGTGACGAAAATGATAGGAGGCTTGCGCCAGAAGACATATGAAGAGAGACTGGAAGCCCTGAATATGTATACCCTAGAGGAAAGGAGAGACAGGGGAGATATGATTCAGACGTTCAAATACTTGAAGGGTATTAACGTAGAACAAAATATTTTCCAGAGAAAGGAAAATGGTAAAACCAGAGGACATAATTTGAGGTTGAGGGGTGGTAGATTCAAAGGCAATGTTAGGAAATTCTATTTTACGGAGAGGGTAGTGGATGCCTGGAATGCGCTCCCGAGAGAGGTGGTGGAGAGTAAAACTGTGACTGAGTTCAAAGAAGCGTGGGATGAACACAGAGGATTTAGAATCAGAAAATAATATTAAATATTGAACTAAGGCCAGTACTGGGCAGACTTGCACGGTCTGTGTCTGTATATGGCCGTTTGGTTGAGGATGGGCTGGGGAGGGCTTCAATGGCTGGGAGGGTGTAGATGGGCTGGAGTAAGTCTTAACAGAGATTTCGGCAGTTGGAACCTGCACAGTACCGGGTAGAGCTTTGGATTCTTGCCCAGAAATAGCTAAGAAGAAAAAATAAAAAAATGTAAATTGAATTAGGTTGGGCAGACTGGATGAACCATTCGGGTCTTTATCTGCCGTCATCTACTATGTTACTATTATGTCCAGGGAGAGGTAATTTGTATTATGTTTTGCACCCCCAATTTAGGGTTATCAAACGTCCGGATTTCTCTTAACATGGCCTCCCTTTGAGGACATGTCCAGGTGTCCAAATGGCTTTTCAAAACCTGGCAATTTGTCTGGGTTTTGAAAAGCTGTATCGGGCAGGGAGGAAGTCCGCGCATGCGTGGCCGTCATGCTATGATGTCATGTGCGCATGACATCATCACGAAGCATCCCGTGGACTTCCTCTCTGCCCGACAAGAACAGGCAGCGGGGTGCGGGGCTAGGACGGGCTTAGGGGCGGGAAATGGGCGGGGATGGGCAGAACTAGTTTGGCCTGGAGGCGGGGCTAGGGGGGCTGGATTATCCAGAAGGAAAATCTGGCAACCCTACCCCAGTTATTCTGAGATATCAATGACTATGCAGAGGGTTACCATATGGCTCCAGAAAAAGGGGACACACACAACAGAAGTCGTGACGACAAGATGGCAGAGATTCAGCCAAGGGTCAAAAAGTCACTTTATTGATGAATATGTCACAGTAGCTCAAAGGCTTTGATGAACACAGTACTCCCCCGATATTCGCTGGGGTTCCTGGACCCCTGCGAATCTTGAAAAACCGCAAATATGGTTTTTCATGGGGAGACGCGGTGGTAGGCAGCAACATAGCAGCGGCAGCCACTGCTCGGCCCGTCAGCGAGTCTGAAGCCCGCTAAACAGAAAAGCACACCATTCGGGCGCCTCACAGGAGGTACGCGCTCCGGCGAGGAATCTCAGACCAGTTGTGTGTGCACGAGGCAGGAAATCCAACGGTTGAAGTCACTTCCGTAGGTGTTTTTAGTGGGGGAGACAGGAGAGGGCAGCCGAAGCGGCAGGAGAGAGCAGCCGGAGCGCCAGCGAGTGAAGGAAATCACTTGCGGTATGCTCCGACCGCCTCTTCCTGCACTAAAGTCGGGCCTCATCAATCAGGAGCTGCGTGTCAAATCCCATGTCATTTTTTAGTGTCTATTTCAGCCTCAGTCCTTCTACACCAGCATTCTTCAAAGCAAAGCTTGCGGGTCAGTGGTTGTGGCCATTCATACTCTGATTCTTATGGGAGCCAAGGATAATGAAGCCATTGTGACATCACTGATGTGATTGGCTCTTAGGCACTGGTGGAATGAGGCATGATGACATCACAATATCTGCTCTGGAATGTTGCTGCTCAGTCTCAGCATTCTTCAAAGCAAAGCTTGCGGGTCAGTGGTTGTGGCCATTCATACTCTGATTCTTCCCTCTCTCCTTAAAGAATGACATGAAGATTGTTTACTGCGGTTATCCGCGGGGATGGTAACGGTGATGAATTTTGTCACCGTGTCATTCTCTAATCCAGACCCCTATACCCGCCCCCCCAGGCCCACCCATCCCCATCCTGTAACACCCTAATCCCCCCCCAGCCCTGTCCCCCCCCCCACTGACTGCGCTTGTCAAGCAGGGAAGAAATCCATGCATGTGCGGATGCCACGTGTGATGTCATCACGTGGCATCCTCGCATGCGCAGGTTTTTTTCTTCCCAGGCGCGATTTGAGGCGGCTTTTCAAAACCTGGACAAAGTGCCAGGTTTTAAAAAGCCGTCCGGACCCCCCGGACATGTCCGGGGACATCCAGACGTCGGTTAACCCTAATCCTATGGAAACTTTACTCTGGAGACTAGAGCCAAGCCAGGCCTAGTGGTGCTGCACTTTGAAAGAGAACACTGTCCGAAGGCCGTGCTGTGTTGGCCCAGTTGGACTACTGTAATTCTATTTATTTGGGTATTAAACAGGGCAGTTTAGATCATCTCCAGTTAATACAGAATGCAGCGGCCAAAGTTATTTTTGGAAAGAGAAAGTTCGACTATGTTTCTCCATTGCTGAGAAAACTCCATTGGCTTCCGGTCCATCATAGGATCCAATTCAAGTGTGCATGTGCGGTTTTCAAACTCCTTTATGGAATATCTGACTCTTTGATTCGCCTTAGTGGGAATTCCTATAGATTCTGCTATTCAAGAATTACAACAATTCACAGATTAGCATTTCCTTCTCTGAAAGGTATTCAATACACTGGGAAGCTTAGTAAATCTTTTACTTTTAAATTGGTGAGAATTTGGAATACACTTCTAGATTCTCTAAGACTGGTAGATCAATTATTTCAATTTCAAAAAAGTTTAAAAACCTGGTTGTTTTCACAATAGTTAATTTGATTTTCGCTGTTGCATAATAATTTTAAGCAATTCAACATCCTTTTTTCTAACTTTTTCCATCCATCTAATCTAACCAATTTCTGTTTTTATCCCACAGTTTTTACTTGTTATGTTTCATTTTTTTTTTTTTAGTCAAGGTTTATTTATTAAGTTTTTAAATTTTTACAAGACATGGTTAAGAACAGTCTTATGCAACAAGTTATAACAACGATATGCTCCATGGAAAACAAATAGACATAGAAATCGTAAATGTAAATAACTGGTGTACAAACATGAGTCTATGATAGTGCCTGAAGCATATTTGAACTTCATAATAAAATAAAATAAAAGACCATTCTATATGTTTAAGCATGAATCAAAGAGAGAGAATGCAAATAAAAATAAGAAGAGAGGGGGAGAGAGAAAAGGAGAGGAGAGAGGAGCGGAGCATTCAAGAGGTATTGGAATGGAGGAAAGATTTCAATAAATCCCATTTCAGTTGAAATTGTGTAAATCTGTTGGAAGACTTAGCCAAGTAAGCCTCAGTTCTATATGTGAGACATACAAGGTTCCACCATTGCGAATGAGAAGCCTTGGATAAGTCTTTCCAGCAGGTAAGCAGAACCTTTAAAGCCAAGGAAAGCAAAATATCAAACAGAAAATGGTCTGAGTCAGCAATTGTGGTAGAGAGAGCGAAAGATTTTAATAACAGCATTTGGTAAGTTAAAGGAATGTTAATGTGGAAGATGGAACAAATCGTGTCCCAAGTGGAGGCCCAAAAGGAGGTGATTGTGGAACAAAGCAGATGTTTCAAGGTGCCTATTTCAGCTTGACAGGACCAGCACAGGTTAGAGTAGGAAGGATTGATTCTGTGTGATTTGATAGGGGTCCAATGCGCTCTATGAAGGAAAAAAACCATATGTTGGAGATTCGATGCCAAGCGGGATGTATGAAAAGTGGTATGGAAGATATGAGTCCAAGCCTCTTCAGGAATCAATGTTTCTAAGTCTAGTTCCCAAGAAGATTTTAAAGGGGTCAAGGAATCGGGGAGTAGCGTTTTAAGTAATTTATAGAAATGTGAGGCGGTATGTCCTGTAGACAAAAATTGACGGGAAAGCGAATAGAGGGAGGGAGCAGAATAGAAAGGAAGTGGATACAGGCCCGACTTATTGATCGAGGATCTTAGTTGGAGCCATCTGTAGAAGTGAGAAGGATTTAGGGAGAAAGTAGTCATTAGCTCATTGAAGGTGAGAAAGGACCCATTCAGATAACATAAGGAGCCTATATCCCATATGTGACAACTATACCAAGAGGGCCATGATATAGGTTTTTTATCAATTAAAAGGAGTTTGTTGAACCATATAGGGCAAAAGGCAGATTTATTCCAGGGAATATCAAGACGTGCATTAAGATCAGAAAGTACCTTGTGAGTGGTTGATATTAAGGGGTTTTTAGAGAGATTTGGAAAATTTTTAGTGCCCATCAGTCTAAGAAGGGGAAAAGGGTTCAAAAGAGAAGTCTCTAGTCTTACCCAGTTAGGCATATCAGAAGGGGAGGAAGAGGAGAACCATTCCGCCCCTTGTCTTAGAATGAAGGCCTTGTGGTAGCAGTAGAGGTCAGGAAAGTTGACACCGCCCTGATGGGTAGGAGATTTCAGTTTGCGTAGGGAGATCCGATGAGGTTTGTTGTTCCATAAGAAGCGTAATAGTTTTGATTCCATTTGTTTGTAGAAAGCAGGAGGGAACAGGAGAGGAAACATGTTAAATAGATAGGTAAGCTTTGGAACCACCATCATTTTAAGAGTGTCTATGCGGCCCCACCAATTAAGATGAAGGGGCGACCACTTTGAAAGGGAGGCTGAAATATGATTAAGAAGATCTATGGAGATCAAATGCGCAGATGTACGAAGGTCCCTGTCGAATGAGAGTCCCAGATATTTGAGCCCTGTGGATACCCAGGTAAAAGGTTGAGAAGCAATAGTAAATGGAAGACATGAATCATTGAGAGGCATAAGTTCCGTTTTATCCCAGTTGATCTTATAACCAGAGAATATTGAGAAAGAGGAGATCAATTGTATGAGGGAGGTCAGAGAGGATTCCGGGTCAGAAAGATATAGTAATGCATCGTCTGCATAAGCGGAAATTTTAAATTCAATATTGGCTATGGATACTCCTTTGATGTCAGGTGATTGTCTAATAGCTACTAAGAGAGGTTCCAGAGCCAAGTTGAATAGGAGTGGGGACATGGGGCAACCTTGACGAGTGCCTCTATGTAGTACGAATGGAGAGGAGGCTTCATCATTGACAATCAAACTGGCCGTATGATTATTATAGAGTAGTGAAATCATATGAATAAATTCAGGGGGTAAACCAAATTTAGCCAAAACAGCAAACAGATATTTCCACTCCACTCTATCGAACGCTTTTTCAGCATCTAGAGAAACAAGAACAGCAGGACTAGCGGACGAAGAGGTGGAGTGGAGTATATGACACAAAAGTCTGGTGTTATCAGCACCATAACGACCTTTCATAAAGCCCACCTGATCCCTATGGATCAGACAGGGCATAACCTTCTCTAGTCGGAAGACCAGTATTTTGGTAAAAATTTTATAGTCCAGATTCAATAGTGATATAGGACGGTAGTTCTTCACGAGCTGGGGATCTCTGTTTGGTTTCGGTAAAACAATAATGTTTGCTTCGAGGAAACGACGGATGCCTTTCGGGGATGACTGGAGACTCTGGAAGTAGGAGAGCAGATGGGGTTGTAAGAGTGAAGAAAATGATTTGAAGAATTCTGAAGTTAAACCATCGGGACCCGGTGCTTTGGCCGGAGGCAATGAAGAGATAGCATGACAAATTTCTTCAGACGATATTGGTTTTTGCAATGAACTTTGTTGAGATTCAGAAAGAGATGGTAGGCATAAAGAATCAAGGAAGTCCGAGATGGAGTTGGTTTCCGATGAGGATTCAGAGGAATATAGGTCCTTGTAGAAGATACGGAAGTCTTCTAGGATATCTTTAGTAGTAGTGTGAAGTTGGTTATTGGGCGATTTCAGATGTGTGATCCTTTGTTTAGATCTTCTACCTTTAAGATAGGTGGCTAGCAGGTGTCCTGCTTTGTTATGAGAAGCATAGTAGGTCGCTGAACGTCGAAAGATGGATGCAGAAGCAAGCGAGCTAAATATTTCGTTGTATTGAAATTTGAGGAGTTGCAACTGTTTATAAAGTGAAGGATCATGACGGAGGTATAGTTGAGTCTCGTAGGTGTGAATGTCTGTTTCCAACTGGTGGAGTGAAGATTTGCGCTTCTTACGTTGGAAGGCAGAGTGGCTGATAATCTCACCCCGGAGCCAAGCTTTATAAGACTCCCAAATAGTAGTAAACTCAGAAACTGAGTCAAGGCTGTTGGAAAAAAAGGCTTGTGATTCCATTGTGATGTGTGAAAGAAAATCTTCATTGTGAAGCAGAAAGTTGTTCATTCGCCATTGCCTAGAGGAGGGGGACGAAGACCAGTCGAGAGAGCAAGAAACAGCAGCGTGATCTGATATCGTAATGTCATGTATCCATGAGGAGGAAACAGTGTTCACAATGTCCTTTGAACCTAAAATATAGTCAATTCTGGAGAAGGTATGATGCGGAGATGAGTAGAAAGTGTAGTCTTTGGTGGTAGGATGAAAAATTCTCCAGATGTCAGACCACCCGTAGGTATTCATAAGTTGGCGAACTGCAGAACGGGCCCCAAGCTTGGCCGGTCGGCAAGTGGAAGATCTGTCTATGAAGGGGTCAATGGGGAAATTAAAGTCCCCTGCGAATATGGTGTGGGATGTCAAGGACGAGGTGGAGACAGTTTGGAACGACTGGAAGAAGGCGGGATCATCCGAGTTGGGGGCGTAGATGTTGAAGAGATTCAATGGTCGACCTGCAATGGTGCCCTCAATATGGGACCATCTTCCGTTGGGATCAAATTGGTGTGAAGAAAGCTGGAAATTAAGTGACCTCTTCATTAAGGTGATGACTCCATTTTTCTTGCCTTGAGCTGGTGCAGCAAAGGAATGTTGGACCCAACCACCGGTTAGTTTCTGGGCTTCTTCTGTAGAAAGGTGGGTTTCCTGAAGCAGGCAAATATCAGCATCTAGATGTTTGAAGTAGTGTAAGATCTTTTTCCTTTTTAAGGGGTTGTTTATGCCCTTAACATTGAGGGAAACTAGATGAATTTTAACCATGTAGAAGAGACTTGAATGCTAAAGTCCAAATGGGGTTGCAGACAGCTGGACGGATCAAGAATGATGTAAAATCTGAATAGTTGCTCCTCAGAAACAAAATAAAAAGGAAGGAAAGGAGAAAATCAGGTGATTCATGCCCAGAAAAAGCTGAGAAAACGTAATAAACAATGTTCTTGAGTTGAGGGCGCATAGAAAGGAAAGCCTTCCTCTTCTGTGCAGTCGCTTTTGAGACATCCGGGACAAATAAAATCCGTTTGCCGTCAACTGTAAGATCAGGAGCAGATTTAGCTGATTGCATGATTTGGATGGCTTGTGGATAGCGCAGAAGCTTCATAACTATGGGCCTTGGAGGTTTGGAGGGCGCAGGAGGGCCCGAGGGGACTCTGTGCGCCCTCTCAATTTCCAGGGGAGGCGAAAATTGAAGATTTAATTTCTTGGGAATAAAAGCATGTAAAAATGCCATTATGTCTGTCCCCTCCGCTAACTCGGGTAGGCCAATAAGACGGACATTGCTCCGTCGCATCCTATTGGAAATATCCTCCAGGTCATGATGCAAGATGGAAATCTTGTGCAGATCGCGTTGGACTGAGAGGAACTGGGAATCATGTGCTGAGAGTCTTTCTTCGGCCAAATCGATGCGGGCGTTGTGCTGCTTTAACTGCAGCATAATGTTGCACATCTCTGTTTTAATATCAGCGGTCGCTGCAAGATTTTCTTGCATAAGTTCCCGGAGTACCTGGAGATCGCATGAGATCGACACGTCGTTTTCGGAAGCGTGGGAGGCTGCGGCCTTGGCGGGAGATGGCGGCTCTTGCTTGGAGCGCTTAGGCGCTGGATGCGGCGCGGCAGAGCTCGCGTTGGAGGCAGGGTCCGGCTTACTTTGTTTAGAGGACATTCCGGTGGCTGCAGGAGGTATGTGGAAGCTGAGCATGGTTACGAAAGGGCAGCAAAAGATCTTTTATCGGCAGGGCTGTAGCGGAGGAAAAACGCTAAGCAGCCATCTTGTAGTCAGTCACGTGACACCCCGTTATGTTTCATTTTTTAACAAACTGTAAACCAAGTCGAGCTCCTTAGGGAGTAGATTCGGTATATAAAATGAAGATTAGATTAGAACTGTAAGTCTTGGATCCAGGCCAGAGTCAAGATATTTGTGCTGCTTTTTGAGAACCAGTTTATTGCATGTTGTAACTCTGTAGGAGCTGGCCATGGGAGACACTTCGTGGATCCAAACACTGGGTTTTTGCGTTTATTTTTTCACACTTGTCAAAGGAACAGGGTTGTTCTTTCTCTACACCTTAATAAATGGTTTTTGTTTACACCTTTGAACCCACTGCTTGGCTATATTTATCAAGGCTCCAGGCCTGCCCTTGCTCACACTGCTACAAGGCCAAACAAATCAATCTCTAGATCCACCCCTAAGATCTCTAATTACTGATACTGTGTTGGGCAATATATTAGTAGAGCCACAGCCTCAATGGTCCACCCCATCCTGCTGCCTATATAGCAGGCAGGAAGATACCTTCAAGATCTCTGTCACAAATATATTTATTTATTTACGACATTTTTAACCCGCTTAAACCTAAGCGACATACAAAAATAAATACATAGTTATCAAACACCACATAGCATATATAAAAATCCACAGTCTATAAATTCATTACAGCATTATTCCTTAATTAAAAGCTTCTATAAACAATGTCGTTTTAAAAACCTTTTTAAATTTTAGAATGTCAGAAAGTTTTCAGTGATGGCTCCGCAACTTTGGAACACTTTACCTCAGCATGTAAGAGAGGAAAGTAATTTCAGTCGTTTTAAAAGTAACTTAAAGAGTTTCCTTTTTAAAGATGCTTTTAATCTTTAAGTTATGTTCAAATTTTACATTAGTTTTTTTCAGGTTTCCATTTTTTCCCTCCCTAATGTTCTTTCCTTTTATGGTTCTCTTCTGTACTTTAAAATATTGAATTGTAGTTTTGTCCCTCTTTACCTTGTGTATTGATTAGTCTGTAAGTCTGTTGGTCTAACCCATTATTTTAAATTTTAAATGATATGTTTAAATATATGCTTTTTTTTTTTTTTTTTATTAATGTTGTATCTCATTTAGTAAAACTAAATAAGTGATTCATCAAACTAAAATGAAACTTGATCTCAATGGCCCTGTCAGTTTGTTCCACAGCACTACTCCTGCTGCTGAAATCACAGCTACTCTTATATTTTCGCAGCGCACATGTACAAACCCATCCGTCGATAGACGCACCATTCCTTCCTCACTCTACAACTTCCTCCTATGTGTGGGCTCATTGTAAAGTACAGCTTTTCTATCTGGTTGGCTGCTTCTTTCACCGTTTCAGCTGTGGTCTGTTTATTTCTGTGTAGGGAATGCTATTGGCTATCACCAGCAGTGGTGCTTATAATAATTTGCATTCCCCCTTTTATGCCTCTGGGGATAATTACACCTTCCTGGTAGTTAATACTCAATAGAAAGAATTGCCATCTCCGGATCAGACCTTCGGTCCATCAAGTCCGGCGATCCGCACACGCGGAGGTCCAGCCAGGTGTACACCTGGCATAATTTTAGTCACCCATATCCCTCTATGCCTCTCGTAAGGAGATGTGCATCTAGTTTGCTTTTAAATCCTAGAACGGTGGATTCCACAATAACCACCTCTTGGAGAGCATTCCAGGTGTCCACCACTCGTTGCGTGAAGCAGAATTTCCTGATATTTGTCCTGGACTTGTCCCCCCCCTTAGCTTCAGTCCATGTCCTATTGTCCGTGTCACATTGGACATTGTAAATAATTTTTTTTCCTGCTCTATTTTGTCGATTCCTTTCAGTATTTTGAAAGTCTCGATCATATCCCCTCAGAATCTCCTTTTCTCAAGGGAGAACAATCCCAGTCTCTTAAGTCGTTCCTCGTATTCCAAGTTCTCCATACCTTTTATTAGCTTCTTGCTCGTCTCTGCACCCTCTCCAGCAGTTTATAATTTTATAAGAGAGTGCCTAGGTTGGGAGGGCACATAGGAGTAAGTAGTAAGGTTACATAGCTTTTGTCAAACCTAATTTACATATTTTGACAGGTGGTCACTCTTGCTTCCGGCCCCATCTGCCAATCAGAAGTGAGGATCTACCTAAGTCCTGCCCCCTTTGATGACTTCACTAGATATGACCATGTAGCCCCTCACCTTTTGCATAACCATTCCCCTAACCCTACCTTTTTTGCATGACCCCCACCCCAAACCCAGCATCTTTTGCTTAACCCCATCTCAAACCCTGCCCCTTTTGATGATATCACAGGAAGTGATGTCATAACTCTGCCTAGGCCACATTCCCTTTTCAAGATGGCAGTGCACACTGGAGGTCCCTATATCACTTCCTGTTTCACAGTACTCACCATCTTGGATGGGTCACATGACAGAAAATGACACTGCCCCCTGCAGTCCTGGAGGACCATGTGCAATTTATTCACCCCTCCGAGCTTCTTTTTCAGCTATCTGGTTTTCTACAACACATAAAATGTTCATTGGCAACACCTTCCTTTCATAAAAAATAAAATTCAAATCTTTTTTGTGTTGATATGCTGTGTATTTGACAATGCAGACTATATACGCTTACCACCCCTATTGCTCAAAGAAAATCTCACACAATTGGTGATTCACTACACCATAAATGTAAGCATTTGTTTTTGAAAATGTAAACCCCCCCTAGTGGTGATGTGATTTAATTTTAATAATTAAAATGTAATGTAATTGCATGTATGAGATGTTTTAATCACAGTCAGATGTTTCAATAGGTTTCCCCTTCAATTCACACCAACACAGAGGTTTACCATTTAAATATTTGTATTTATTTGTTGCAACTTTTAAAAAAAACAACAACAATGAGGGTGAAAAGGAAACAAAATAGTTATGTCCAACAATTATCATCAGAAGTTGTTTAAACAAGGTAAATTAATTTTAAAAATAAATGAACAGCAAATCTAATTTACTATCCATGTGTGATCAAATTTATATTGGTTACACCATTTTAGTTAGTGATAATATACAAACCTCAAACAAACATCATGCCTTTCAACTTAATATCAACATTGTTCCAGGATATCCAGAACCATAGGTAAGTATTTGACAAGGGGACTGTTCTCAGTCCCAAAGTTCAATAAAATTTATAAAATGTATATATGTGCACACAAAAATAAAGTATTTTTAAAAACCTGTTTTTACCAGTATTGATGCTTTCTTCCACTGGGTACTGTTGAAACATTGCCCTGCCTCCTGTCTGGAACCAGCAGCTCCTCTGAAGATACGGATGATTGCTACTATCCTATCTCTAAACAAATGAAAGGAAGCAAAACCCTAACCTCCCTGGATGAACGCAGGCTAAAGTCGTCTTTTTAGACTATAGCCATGCATTTCTAACTACATGTACAAAAGAACAGATAATTCTTTTATTTCTAAGCTGATCCTCCCAGGAAAACCCAAAAAATAATTCTGATATGAAATCAGCTCAGTTTCAACACACACAATCTCACAATATCTGAGCCACCTAAGCTTGATCTAAATATCCAAGTATCTTTGATTCCGAAATAAGGAAACGCCTCAATAATTACCTCACAGTCTCACTTCCTCATATAGATCCCAATAGGGCTGTATATTAGGAAGCTCTGCATCACAGATCTTCCTAGAATCTCAAGACAATAGATCACTCCCAAGGCTCTAGACCTCAGTTCTCAAAAGAACATTCAGCCCCCACAAATAGTTTCAGATTCTCCAAGCTTCACACAATGGTGTAGCCTGGCCAAGGTCTCAGCAGACCAGCAACCAGAAAAGACTACAGGAATGCACTCCAGAAAAAACCAAACAGATGAACAGTAAGGGCTCCTTTTATCAAGCCGTGCTAGCAGGGTTAACGCACACGACTTCATCACGCGCTAACCCCCGCGCTGGCCCAAAACTACCACCTGCTCAAGAGGAGGCGGTAGCGGCTAGCGCGGCCGGTGGTTTAACGCTCTCTATTACGTGCGTTAAACCGCAAGCGCGGCTTGATAAAAGGAGCCCTAAATGAAATTCAAAAACATATGCCTTAAACACCAATAATACAAGCAATCTGTGTTGAATCAGTGGTCTTACATAGTAAAGGGATTAAAACTCTCTATTTCCCAGTACTTAATACTTTTTAGCAACAGGAGTCAAAAACCCAGGCTAAATTTTGAAACACACTTTAAAAGTTCTTATCAATTTTCCTTTGAAATATAACTCCAGACAATTTAGAAAACTCCTTCACGGCCTTCTCATTACACACCTCAGATCAGCCCATGAGCAGGTTGAATTTTCAGCATTTCTCATGAAATCAAATATTTACAGGAAATATTATTTCAAAAATATGCATTAGAGAATGACACGGTGACAAAATTCGTCACCGTTCTTGTCCCTGTGGATAACTGCGGGAAACCATTGTTATGTCATTCTTTAAGGAGAGAGGGAAGAATCAGAGTATGAATGGCCACAACCACTGACCCGCAAGCTTTGCTTTGAACAATGCTGGTGTAGAAGGACTGAGGTTGAAACAGACACTACAGAATGACAGTCTCTGATATCCAGAGCAGATATTGTGATGTCATAATGTCTCATTCCACCAGTGCCTAAGAGCCAATCACATCAGTGATATCACAATGGCTTCATTATCCTTGGCTCCCATAAGAATCAGAGTATGAATGGCCACAACCACTGACCCGCAAGCTTTGCTTTGAACAATGCTGGTGTAGAAGGACTGAGGTTGAAACAGACACTACAGAATGACAGTCTCCGGTATCCAGAGCAGATATTGTGATGTCATAATGCCTCATTCCACCTAAGAGCCAATCACATCAGTGATGTCACAATGGCTTCATTATCCTTGGCTCCCATAAGAATCAGAGTATGAATGGCCACAACCACTGACCCGCAAGCTTTGCTTTGAAGAATGCTGGTGTAGAAGGACTGAGGTTGAAACAGACACTACAGAATGACAGTCTCTGATATCCAGAGCAGATATTGTGATGTCATAATGCCTCATTCCACCAGTGCCTAAGAGCCAATCACATCAGTGATGTCACAATGGCTTCATTATCCTTGGCTCCCATAAGAATCAGAGTATGAATGGCCACAACCACTGACCCGCAAGCTTTGCTTTGAAGAATGCTGGTGTAGAAGGACTGAGGTTGAAACACACACTACAGAATTACAGTCTCTGGTATCCAGAGCAGATATTGTGATGTCATAATGCCTCATTCCACCAGTGCCTAAGAGCCAATCACATCAGTGATATCACAATGGCTTCATTATCCTTGGCTCCCATAAGAATCAGAGTATGAATGGCCACAACCACTGACCCGCAAGCTTTACTTTGAAGAATGCTGGTGTAGAAGGACTGAGGTTGAAACAGACACTACAGAATGACAGTCTCTGGTATCCAGAGCAGATATTGTGATGTCATAATGCCTCATTCCACCAGTGCCTAAGAGCCAATCACATCAGTGATGTCACAATGGCTTCATTATCCTTGGCTCACATAAGAATCAGAGTATGAATGGCCACAACCACTGACCCGCAAGCTTTGCTTTGAAGAATGCTGGTGTAGAAGGACTGAGGTTGAAATAGACACTAGAAAATGACATGGGATTATTTCCCGCGGTTATCCGCGGGGACGGGAACGGTGATGAATTTTGTCACCATGTCATTCTCTAATATGCATTCCTTACACACACAAACAAGCTCCAGAGCAGACCTAGAAACTTTCACTCAGCAGTCCCACCATTTCCTCACCAATTCCTGCTAGAGACTGCTTTCATTGTATGCTAATGGATCTCATGCATATTCATTGGGGAAATCCTGAAAACCCGGCTGGATTGCGGCCCTCGAGAAGGGACTTTGACACCCCTGAAATAATGTATGATAAAAGGGTCTTCTATCTGGCTTACAAGTCTAACATAGGCTAGAGCAGGGGTAAGCAATTCCGGTCCTCGAGAGCCACAGGCAGGTCAGATTTTCAGGATATCCACAATTTACTGTCTAGGTCAGGTATGGGCAACTCCGGTCCTTGAGGGCCAGAATCCAGTTGGGTTTTCAGGATTTCCCCAATGAATATGCATGAGATCTTTTTACAGCATTGTTTTCCTTGCATATTCATTGGGGAAATCCTGAAAACCCAACTGGATTCCGGCCCTTGAGGACCGGAGTTGTCTACCCCTGGTCTAGGTACTAGATCAGGGGTAGGGAACTCTGGTCCTCGCGAGCCGTATTCCAGTCGGGTTTTCAGGATTTCCCCAATGAATATGCATGAGATCTATTTGCATGCACTGCTTTCAATGCATATTCATTGGGGAAATCCTGAAAACCCGACTGGAATACTGCTCTCGAGAACTGGAGTTCCTTACCCCTGTACTAGATGATAGATGGTATATCAAGTATCGAATAAACTTGAATATGTATGAGATGGATTTACATGCACTGCCTCCTTGAGATGGAAATCTATCTTATGTATATTCATTGTGGATATCCTGAAAACCTGACCTGCCTTTAGCTCTCGAGGGCCGGAATTGCCTCGCCCTGGTCTAGCCCCATGAACAGACAATCTAGAGCAGGGGTAGGGAACTCCAGTCCTCGAGAGCCATATTCCAGTCTGGTTTTCAGGATTTCCCCAATCAATATGCATTGAAAGCAGAGCATGCAAATAGATCTCATGCATATTCATTGGGGAAATCCTGAAAACCCAACTGGAATACAGCTCTCAAGGACCGGAGTTCCCTACCCCTGATCTAGAGCATTGGTTCCCAACCCTGTCCTGGTGGACCACCAGCCAGTCAGGTTTTCAGGATAGCCCTAATAAATATGCATAAGAGAGATTTGCATATCATGGAGGTGGCAGGCATGCAAATCTATTCCATGCATATTCATTAGGACTATCCTGAAAACCTGACTGGCTGGTGGTCCTCCAAGACAGGGTTGGGAACCACTGATCTAGAGACTTTAAAAGGAGTCCATAATGGCCAATGTGCAAAATAAAATAGAGATTGAGTTGCAAAAACTGATAAAGTAGGCCTACAAACTTTACCCCCAAATACCTTCCACAGCTCCTCATCAACACCACAGACAAAGTCGATCCTCAAAGGGCCGCAATCCATTCGGGTTTTCAAGATTTCCCCAATGAATATGCATGAGATCTATTAGCGTCAGCCCCGACTCCCCCTTAACAGGAAGGGAGCCAGGGCGAAGGCCGCGTTTGTGTGGAGCGGAGGCAGGAGAGCGAAGCCGGAGGTTTGTTGCTTTGTTCTTCTGTCTCTTCTTCTTTTTTTTCTTTCTTTTTAACAGGGCCAACGGAGGCAGAGAGGAGCGGGTAGCGGCGAGAGAAAGCTCCGCCCACCCCCTCCACGTCATCAGCGTCAGCCCCGACTCCCCCTTAACAGGAAGGGAGCCAGGGCGAAGGCCGCGTTTGTGTGGAGCGGAGGCAGGAGAGCGAAGCCGGAGGTTTGTTGCTTTGTTCTTCTGTCTCTTCTTCTTTTTAACAGGGCCAACGGAGGCAGAGAGGAGCGGGTAGCGGCGAGAGAAAGCTCCGCCCACCCCCTCCACGTCATCAGCGTCAGCCCCGACTCCCCCTTAACAGGAAGGGAGCCAGGGTGAAGGCCGCGTTTGTGTGGAGCGGAGGCAGGAGAGCGAAGCCGGAGGTTTGTTGCTTTGTTCTTCTGTCTCTTCTTCTTTTTTTTTTTTCTTTTTAACAGGGCCAACGGAGGCAGAGAGGAGCGGGTAGCGGCGAGAGAAAGCTCCGCCCACCCCCTCCACGTCATCAGCGTCAGCCCCGACCCCCCCTTAACAGGAAGGGAGCCAGGGCGAAGGCCGCGTTTGTGTGGAGCGGAGGCAGGAGAGCGAAGCCGGAGGTTTGTTGCTTTGTTCTTCTGTCTCTTCTTCTTTTTTTTTTTTCTTTTTAACAGGGCCAACGGAGGCAGAGAGGAGCGGGGTAGCGGCGAGAGAAAGCTCCGCCCACCCCCTCCACGTCATCAGCGTCAGCCCCGACTCCCCCTTAACAGGAAGGGAGCCAGGGCGAAGGCCGCGTTTGTGTGGAGCGGAGGCAGGAGAGCGAAGCCGGAGGTTTGTTGCTTTGTTCTTCTGTCTCTTCTTCTTTTTTTTTTTTCTTTTTAACAGGGCCAACGGAGGCAGAGAGGAGCGGGTAGCGGCGAGAGAAAGCTCCGCCCACCCCCTCCACGTCATCAGCGTCAGCCCCGACTCCCCCTTAACAGGAAGGGAGCCAGGGCGAAGGCCGCGTTTGTGTGGAGCGGAGGCAGGAGAGCGAAGCCGGAGGTTTGTTGCTTTGTTCTTCTGTCTCTTCTTTTTTTTTTTTCTTTTTAACAGGGCCAACGGAGGCAGAGAGGAGCGGGTAGCGGCGAGAGAAAGCTCCGCCCACCCCCTCCACGTCATCAGCGTCAGCCCCGACTCCCCCTTAACAGGAAGGGAGCCAGGGCAAAGGCCGCGTTTGTGTGGAGCGGAGGCAGGAGAGCGAAGCCGGAGGTTTGTTGCTTTGTTCTTCTGTCTCTTCTTCTTTTTTTTTCTTTTTAACAGGGCCAACGGAGGCAGAGAGGAGCGGGTAGCGGCGAGAGAAAGCTCCGCCCACCCCCTCCACGTCATCAGCGTCAGCCCCGACTCCCCCTTAACAGGAAGGGAGCCAGGGCGAAGGCCGCGTTTGTGTGGAGCGGAGGCAGGAGAGCGAAGCCGGAGGTTTGTTGCTTTGTTCTTCTGTCTCTTCTTCTTTTTTTTTCTTTTTAACAGGGCCAACGGAGGCAGAGAGGAGCGGGTAGCGGCGAGAGAAAGCTCCGCCCACCCCCTCCACGTCATCAGCGTCAGCCCCGACTCCCCCTTAACAGGAAGGGAGCCAACGGCGCACGGCCGTTCGGCGCGCGGCGAAGGCGAGCGGCAAAGGCGCTCGCCTTAGCGAGAGCGCCTTTGCGAAGGGCCTCGAAGGGTCGAGCAAAGACAGCCAAAGACTCCAGAACACCAGTTAACTACACACCAGGCGCCACTCCCAAATCACTGAGGCTGCAGGAATGGAGGCTACAGGAACCCAGGGGAGCTACCCAGTTTTCTGCGTCGAGTGTCATATGTATGACTACCTCCCCTCCGGGAGACAGGCATACATATGCAATCGATGTCAGGAACTGGATAGCCTGAAGAAGGAGGTCGGGAGACTGCGGGTTCGAGTACAAGAACTGGAGGGACTGTGCACCATGGAAGAACAGTGTTGGACTACCGAGGACACTACCAGAGAGAGCCACATCGCGGAACAAGTTAGGGAGCTCGAAAAATTCATTGAGGAGGCCTGCTGGAGGATGGCGGCACAGGACCACCAACACACCAGGAGAGAACCGACAGTTGGACGACAGGATCCACCAGACACCATGGAACTAGGACCTTGCGGAGGACCTGGGCAAGCAGAGGAGGAGGAGATCCATCAGAGTCAGGAGAAAGGACTAGCAGACCGCGCAGATGACTCAGACCTGAGACCAGGGGCGGAGACACAGCAGAGCCCAGAGAACGGACAAATGGACTTCACATATGACACAGATCTGAGACCAGAGAGGCAGTTGAAGAAGGGGAGATCGGCTATCGTGGTTGGGGACTCAATCCTGAGAGGAGTAGAAAGTCATATAGCCGGAGGGAGAGAGGACAGACTGGTAACATGTCTCCCGGGGGCAAGAACAAAGGACATCATCGACAATATCGAGAGGATCCTGGAGGGAGCCGAGACGGAGGAGACAGCAGTAGTGATCCACATCGGAACCAACGACATCAGCAGGAGAAACTTCAACAGGACTACACTAACTGACCAGTACAGGACCCTGGGGAGGAAACTGAGACTAAGGACAAGGAAGATAGCCTTCTCAGAGATCCTGCCAGTACCGAGAGCGGACACAAAAAGACAGAGCGAACTACAATCAATTAACGTTTGGCTGAGGAGATGGTGCGAGGAGGAGGGTTTCCACTTTGTTAGGAACTGGACTACTTTCTTGGGGAAGAACAAGCTCTACAGACGAGATGGACTGCACCTTAGCACAGATGGGACGAGGATGCTGGCACGCAACGTCCAGAACGTCATAGACTTGGCTTTAAACTGAGGAGAAGGGGAAAGCCGATAGTCGACCTGACCTTGACACATCGGACATCAGTACCTGACAAGGATACTGAACTGGGACATTGTAAAGGAGGACTCGGGACTGAGCGTCTATGTTTTGAAAAGGGACCTAAAGATGCTTTGCAGGGATCAAGGGTACAAATGGACCTGGTAAGCGGCACCAATACAGAACAACAGGAACCAGAGGGACAAAGACATAGTGTAAAAGAGCCCAGGACTGAGTGGGAATTAGGAGAGCAGGAGATGCAAGGGAAGCAGGCAGAGGACGTCACACACACACAGCAGGAGGAGGACGAAGCTCAGGGGCTGGTAAACCATGAAGAAAACCGCAAGAGTACCAAAGCACGAGGGAAACAAAATGAGAGGACAAAAAACAGGGTCTTAAACTGCCTATACACAAATGCTAGGAGCCTGAGGGCCAAAATGGGAGAACTGGAATTCACTGCCAGCAATAAGGACCTAGACATAATTGGAGTCACAGAAACGTGGTGGACTGAGGAAAATCAATGGGATGTGGCCATACCAGGGTACAAACTGTACAGGAGAGACAGGACACATAAAAAGGGTGGAGGAATAGCGCTGTACATAAAAGACTCCATACCATCAGCCAAGATGGAAACAACAGTACGGGTGGATGGCTTGGAATCACTATGGGTTAAACTACAGGGAGGAGCAGGGGCAGACATTAAATTGGGTCTGTACTACCGCCCACCTGGACAACCGGAAGAAATCGACCAGGAGCTGGAAGCTGAACTGAGGCAGGTATGCAAAAGCGGAAGTGTGCTGGTGATGGGGGACTTCAACTATCCTGGGATAGACTGGAGTATTGGGCACTCAAACTGCGCAAGAGAGACCAAATTCATAGAGGTCACGAGGGACTGTTTCATGGAGCAACTGGTCACGAAACCAACACGGGGCGATGCCACTCTTGACCTAATCTTCAACGGCCTAGGAGGGCCAGCAAAGGAGGTGGCGGTATTACCCCCGCTAGGTAACAGCGATCACAACACGATCCAGTGCAGGCTTGAAATTGGATCATCAAAGGGGAAAAGAACCACAACGACGGCACTCAATTTCAAAAAAGGAAATTATGATGCCATGAGGAAAATAGTGGGAAAGAAACTCAAAGGCAACATAGGGAAGACGGAATCCGTAGAACAAGCCTGGACCTTACTCAAGGAGACTATGCACGAAGCGCAAAACCTATGCATCCCCAAGTTCAGAAAAGGGTGCAAAAAAAATAGAACGAAAAATCCAGTGTGGATAACAAATGCAGTGAAGAAGGCAATAAGCGACAAGAAGGCATCGTTCAGGAAATGGAAAAAAGACCAAACAGAGGAGAACCAAAGAGTGCACAAACAACACCAGAAGGAGTGTCACCGAGTGGTTAGAAAAGCAAAAAGAGAATACGAAGAAAGACTTGCAGAGGAAGCAACAAACTTCAAGTCGTTCTTCAGATACGTCAAGGGGAAGCAACCAACGAGAGAAGAAGTGGGACCATTGGACGATGGTGACAGAAAGGGAGTAGTAAAAGAAGAGAAAGAGATAGCTGACAGGTTAAATGAGTTCTTCACGTCAGTCTTCACAATGGAAAATATAACTAACATTCCGGAACCCGAGGAGATCGTAATAAGAGACCAAGATGATAAGCTGGTCGATTTAGAAGTAAGCCAAGAGGATGTACTTAAGCAGATTGACAGACTAAAGAACGACAAATCGCCAGGTCCGGACGGCATTCACCCAAGGGTACTCAAGGAGCTAAAAAATGAAATAGCGGAGCCATTTCGACAGATATGCAACCTATCCTTAAAAACCGGTGAGATCCCGGAGGATTGGAAAATAGCAAATGTCACACCCATCTTCAAGAAGGGCGCAAGAGGAGACCCGGGAAACTACAGGCCGGTAAGCCTGACCTCAGTCCCGGGAAAGATGATGGAGGCACTGATCAAAGACAGCATCTGTGAGCACATCGAAAAAAATGGGCAGCTAAAACCGAGTCAACACGGCTTCTGCAAGGGTAGGTCATGCCTCACTAACTTATTGTACTTCTTTGAGGGGGTGAGCAGTCAGGTGGATAAAGGGGAATCTATAGACATCATTTACCTTGACTTCCAAAAAGCCTTCGACAAGGTGCCACACGAGAGACTGCTTAAAAAGATATGGAACCACGGGGTACAAGGGGAGGTCCACCGATGGATCAAGGTCTGGCTGGCAAACAGGAAGCAGAGGGTTGGCGTAAAGGGCCACTACTCAGACTGGAAAGGGGTCACGAGCGGAGTTCCGCAGGGGTCGGTGCTGGGACCGCTCCTGTTCAATATCTACATAAACGACCTAGAGGCGGGAATCAAGTGTGAGGTCATTAAATTTGCAGATGACACCAAACTATGCAGCAGGGCTCAAACCAGGGAAGACTGCGAAGATCTTCAAAAGGATCTAACACAGCTGGAAAAGTGGGCCGAAAAATGGCAGATGAGCTTCAACGTGGGGAAATGCAAGGTCATGCACGTGGGGAAAAAGAACCCGATGTTCACATACAAAATGGGGGGAACATCACTAGGGGTCAGCAACCTGGAGAGAGACCTGGGAGTGATGGTAGATGAAACACTGAAGGCATCAGCACAATGCGCCACGGCCTCAAGGAAAGCAAACAGAATGTTGGGTATCATTAAGAAGGGTATTACAACCAGGACGAAAGAAGTCATCATGCCGCTATATCGTGCAATGGTGCGGCCGCACCTGGAGTACTGCGTCCAGTACTGGTCGCCGTACCTCAAGAAAGACATGGCGGTACTTGAGGGAGTACAAAGAAGAGCAACTAGACTGATAAAGGGAATCGAAAAACTTCCATATACCGAAAGATTGAAGCAGTTGGGACTTTTCTCCCTGGAGAAGCGAAGACTTAGAGGAGACATGATAGAAACCTTCAAGATCCTGAAGGGCATAGAAAAAGTAGACAGGGACAGATTTTTCAAATTAAGGGGCGCCACAAGTACAAGGGGGCACTCGGAGAAATTGAAAGGGGACAGGTTTAGAACAAACGCTAGGAAGTTCTTTTTCACTCAGAGGGTGGTGGATACGTGGAACGCGCTTCCAGAGGCTGTTGTAGACAAGAAAACATTAAATGGTTTCAAAGAAGGTTTGGATAGATTCCTAGAAGAAAAAGGGATTGAGGGGTATAGATAGGTATAGACCATTGCTCAGGAAATGGGCCTGATGGGCCGCCGCGGGAGCGGACCGCTGAGCAGGATGGACCTAGGGTCTGCCTCAGCGGAGGCAACTTCTTATGTTCTTATGTTCTTATGTTCATACAATGAAAGCAGTGCATGCAAATAGATCTCATCCATATTCATTAAGGAAATCCTGAAAACCCGGCTGGATTGCGACCCTCAAGGACAGACTTGGGACACCCCTGCCATAGAGACCGACAACAGGACCTGGAGAGCAATTTTGTGAAGGGTTCGCCTCAATGAGGAGCACCGAAATCTTGTTCGATGCCTTGCAACATGCGAGGATACATTTAAAAGAGATGACTTTAACTGCGTGTACTCTGACTAATAAATGAATCATCCCACCTGGAATTAAAGAATTTGGACTCTTTGCTTGTAATAATACGGATGAACTTTTTCTGCTCCAAATCCTCGTCGAATATGTTTTTATATATTCCCGTCACAGTTTCTTTACAAGAGCGTGGCCTATCTCAGCTCAAGTGCCAAAAGAATTAGAAAGTGGAACCCAGGGGCAATTATTTCATTCACTCATCTGTGAATAGCAAGGACTCTGGAGGACCAAGCTATTATATTACATTATAAAAATCACTTTTCATTTCTCTGTTGTTCTGGCATGTTTGCAGTGGTTACTTTCCCATTATCTTCCATTACAATGCTCATTGTTCAGCTACTGTCGGAGAACAGTTATACTGAATTTTGAATTATTAACCATTTTTATAATACACCTTGTAACAAAGTTCATGGCAGTGAAAAGAACATAATACTAGCCTTACTGGGTCAGACTAATGGTCTATCAAGTCCAGTAGCCCGTTCTCACGGTGGCCAATCCAGGTCCCTAGTACCTGACCAAAACCCCAGGAGTAGCAACATTCCATTCAGAATCCTAAAGAATAGCAAGATTCCAGAATCCCAAAGAGTAGCAAAAGATTCCGGAACCCCAAGGAGTAGCAACATTCCATTCAGAATCCTAAAGAATAGCAAGATTCCGGAATCCCAAAGAGTAGCAAAAGATTCCGGAACCCCAAGGAGTAGCAACATTCCATTCAGAATCCTAAAGAATAGCAAGATTCCGGAATCCCAAAGAGTAGCAAAAGATTCCGGAACCCCAAGGAGTAGCAACATTCCATTCAGAATCCTAAAGAATAGCAAGATTCCAGAATCCCAAAGAGTAACAAAAGATTCCGGAACCCCAAAGAGTAGCAACATTCCATGCTACCGATCTAGGCTAAGCAGTGGCCTCCCCCATGTCTTTCTCAATAACAGACTATGGACTTTTCCTCCAGGAACTTGTCCAAACCTTTCTTAAAACCAGTTACGCTATCCGTTCTTACCACAACCTCTGGCAATGCATTCCAAAGCTTAACTATTCTCTGAGTGTAAAAATATTTCCTCTTATTGGTTTTAAAAATATTCTCTGAGTGTAAAAATATTTCCTCTTATTGGTTTTAAAAATATTCTCTGAGTGAACTCATGTGCTAAACCTGCATATCCTAGGGGTCATTCTCAAGGAAAATAATGGTTCAATGCAGTGGGATAGCGAAGGGGAGTGGGGAGAGGACAGCCCCAGGTGCCATTTTAGTTGGGGCTTTGACATCTCCTCCCTCTCCACCCACCTACCTCTTCAAATCTTCACCGTCAGCAAGCAGCATCTCCTTCTGACGTCGTAAGTGCTGACTTTGCCCCATAACGCTGACAGATTAGCTTGTTTCAGCTTAAGTGTTAACTGCATATATTCAGGGGTGCTGCTTGTTGCAGGTTTCCGGGTCTCGCTGCATCTTGTCAGGTAGAAACTGCGGTTTGCAGTTTGTCTTTGTAAATAGTAGGTCTACTGACCTAATTGGGAACAGGGCACAAATTTGAATTTGGGCGAGAATAGGGTTACCAGATTTTCCAAACGGAAAATCCGGACCTATGGTCCCGCCCCAGGTCCACCCATTCTGACCGGCCCTGCCACGTTCCGCCTCCCCCCCCAGCCCCTCCCCACGCCCCCTCGACCCGCACAAGCAACGAGCCACGTCGGATGGCATTCGCGCATGCGCTGGTGTGACGTGATGACGTCCGTGCATGCGCGAATGCCATCCCGACATCACTCGTTGCCAGAAGCTTTTCAAAACAAGGACAACTTGCCGGGTTTTGAAAAGCCGTCCGGATTCCCGAACATGTCCTCAAAAGGTAAGAAAATCAGTTGGTTTCTGGTTTTTGTTTTTTTTTTTTGTTTTTTTTAGAATGGAAAAATCTCTGGTGAGTTTAAAGATGTTCTACCCGTGAACCTGAGTTATATGTTCTCTCAAGGTTTCCACAGCTGGCATCGTGCTTGTTGTAGGTTTCTGGGTCTCGCTGTGTCTTGCCAGATAGAAACCAACATTTCAGCCATCATGCTGTGGTTTTCTTCAGGGTATGCTGTGAGGTCTGCAGTTTATAGTGAGTCCACTGACCTGTTTGGGAACAGGGCAGTCCATTGGTCACAAATTTGAATTTTAATGAGAAAATCAGTTGGTCTCTCTTTTTTTTTTGGCCTTTATCTGCCATCATGTTTCTATAACCATAAAGCTCTAGGACCTCACAATGGAGGTATAAAGAGCCTTAGCCAATAGGAAGAGGAGATGCAAATGTTAAGAGCCTTAGCCAATAGGGAGAGGAAGAGATAGTGGATGTTGCAGATGAGCAGACTAGGTGGGTCATTTGGCCTTTATCTGGCATCATGTTTCTATAACCATAAAGCTCTATGACATCACAATGTAGGTGTAAAGAGCCTTAGCCAATAGGGAGAGGAGGAGACAGTGGATGCTGAAGATGGGCCTTTGGCCTTTGTCTACCATCATGTTTCTATAACCATAAAGCTCTATGACTTCACAATGCAAGGGTTAAGAGCATTATAGCTTATAACAATAATGCTGTATGACCTCACAATGCAAGTGTAAAGAGCCTTAGCCAATAGGAAGAGTAGGAGATAATGGTTACTGCAGATTGGATGGGCCATTTGGCCTTTATCTGCCATCATGTTTCTATGTTTCTAATTATAGGCCATTGTCTCAAACAGTTACCAAATTTTAACAGAACAGATACTTGAAAATACTATTTTTAGAACAAATGCAGCACCTTGATCTCTCTCTGTCTCCTCTCTTCCCCCTTCGGCCCCTACACATCTTCACAGACACACAGGACATCTATTCATGGAATCTATCTTTTCTTTCTCATTCACCAAAAGCAAAGAATGAGTTCTGTAGCACATCTTTGTAATATTAAGCTTATTTCAATACAAAATATGTACCACCTGGCTGTTTCATAATTCTACTTCCCACTGCCTCTTTGAGGGCGGAACCCAGGACCAAAAATAGGCTAGACAATACAAAAACACAAGAGATAACAAACAGGGGAATCAGTACTCAGCCAAGCATTAATGAGGCACAAGCCTCAACCCTGTTGACATGAGCGTTGATGAAATGGGATTTATTGAACAAGGCAGCTATTATCATGAAAATCTAACTGTTTGGTTTATACAAGTGAGTTTTAGGAGACTGTAGGAGGTGCTGTTTCAACCTAATTCTCTTGTGCTGAGATGATGCAGAAGAAAATAAGACAGTTTGAGCACTGCTTACGAGACGTGAGCAGAGACGCCAAGTTGCCCAGTTCCAGGCTGGAGATTTCGGGACAGTCCTAGACTTCTGACCACCCCTTCCTGGTGCATTATGGGATTTGCCACACTGATTTCATTGTGCAGGAAAAGGCATTACAAATTACACACTGCTTTGAGATGTAGGTTCAAAATCTAGGACTGTCGCAAAATCTCCAGCCTGGAACTGGAGAACTTGGCACCTCTGAACATGAGACTTGTTTTCATGTTCTTTTGTCTAACCAGCAGTGGCTGGAAAAGCAGTTTCTTAGGTTACTAAGGACTGAAGTTAAATGATGAGACAGATAAGAGGAAAGACACAAATTGTTTTAAACAGCAATGCTAGTATCCTAAGTAACACTTAAAACTTGGCCTGGAAGGAGCTCGCAGCCAGCAGTTAATGAAGCAGCCTGGAGGGATACCAGCACAGATGCAAGTACAGGAGGACATTTGAGTCACAGGACCCACGCTGGCAATTTGACAGTCCATATGCTGAACTGGATGCAATTATAATTAGAGATTTTGCTGAGAACTTATTTTTTTTTTTCAAAGACCCAGGGCTTGCCAGAGAAGTGAGTCCTCACACCACTGATCACAACCGAGGGGCGACTAACGTGCCAGCTTCCAGAGAAGCAGCTGATCACATGGGTGCCACATTCAGCACATTTTAAATATTGTGACTTGAACATCCAGACGCGGCCCTGAGCTCAGGGACTTTCAAAACCCAGACAAACTGCATGGTTTTGGACATGTCCGGGTGGTCCTGGACGTCTGATGGCCCGGCCCAAGTAGTAATATTCCTTACAATCCAGTGCAGAATGTGTCAAACTTTTTTTTTTAGCTCTGGCACACTAAACAGAGCAAATGTTTTTTATGGCTCATTATAATTGAAATTATGAAATTGCAACACCCCCCCCCCCCCCCCCAAATTAAATTTGAGAGTTATTTAAAGTGGGTAATTATAACAATGGTGAAACCAAAGTAGATGGAACAGAATTGCTAATCAATTTGATGGGTGTTAGTTCTTAGTTCCTCCTTTTCTTTTTTTTTTTCCTTTTCTCTTTTCTCTATCCCCTAAATTCTCTTTTTTACTTACCCCACTTTTTCAATCTTTGCCTACCTTTATCTCCTCTATTCCACTCTTCTTTCCTATCATTTTTTCCTTTTCAACTGATTCGTTTTAACTTATCTAGCCAACCGCTTTAATTAAAGCGATCCTACCCAATATGTGTTTCCCTACCCCCACTATTTCCCGCTCTTCTCCAGAATATGTAACTTTCCCTCCCCTTCCCCTCATATCCTCACTTTCATGTTAGTCAATTATGTCTTTAATGTTTACTTACCACATTTTATATTTTAAATATTATCTTTGCTTTCCTTTTTATAAATTGTACTGTGAACCGGCCAGATACTTGGTGATGGTCGGTATATTAAAAAGTTAATAAACTTGAAACTTGTGTGCTTATTTTTGAGTGCAAATTAACTCAAAATGCGGCTCGATAGTCAAAAAAAAAACACATTTCATCATCCGTCATCTGTAGTCTCTTTTTTTCGATGTAATTTCTGTCAGAGCTGAAAATCCAAGTTCGCAAAGATAAGAAGAGCCAAATGGTAACAAAGCCTGGACTGCTTTGTTGCTCAAATTAGGATAACTACTGCATAAACAATTAAAATTAAAAATTAAATTTACTTGCCATTAGTTTTCAAGGATCAATCACATCAAAGAATGATGCTTGTCTGAGAGGTTGTAGCCTTACGCTCACAGACTCTTGCGCACGCGACGTACATGTCATCTATTCCAGTATATACTTATGAAGGGAATTTTTTTAAATTAAACTACAATTTTGGAATCGCTTGTGGCACATCCGGAATCTTATCGGGGCACACTACAATGCTGTGGAACACATTTTTTAAAACATTGCTCTATTCACCCAGGGCTACACCTAAAACATGGGTGTCAAAGTCCCTCCTCGAGGGCCGCAATCTAGTCGGGTTTTCAGGATTTCCCCAATGAATATGCATGAGATCTATTTGCATGCACTGCTTTTATCGTATGCTAATAGAATTCATGCACATTCATTGGGGAAATCCTGAAAACCCGATCGGATTCCGGCCCTCAAGGACCAGAGTTGCCCACCCCTGGTCTAGGTTAGCATCAGGCCATCAATCAACTGCTATATCACAGGGGTGTCAATGTCCCTCCTCGAGGGCTGCAATCCAGTCGGGTTTTCAGGATTTCCCCAATGAATATGCATGAGATCTATTTGCATGCACTGCTTTTATCGTATGCTAATAGAATTCATGCACATTCATTGGGGAAATCCTGAAAACCCGATCGGATTCCGGCCCTCAAGGACCAGAGTTGCCCACCCCTGGTCTAGGTTAGCATCAGGCCATCAATCAACTGCTATATCACAGGGGTGTCAATGTCCCTCCTCGAGGGCTGCAATCCAGTCGGGTTTTCAGGATTTCCCCAATGAATATGCATGAGATCTATTTGCATAAGCTGCTTTCATCGTAAACATCAAAACAGTACCTGGTGGGTCGCATGTGGCCTCCGGGCCGCGAGTTTGAGACTACTGCTCTATATATAGCCCTATCCCTCTATATATAGTCTGAGTGGTTCATATTCAGGTACTCAAGCATTTTTCCCTATCTGTCTCAGTGGACTCACAATCTCTCTAATGTACTTAGTGCAATGGGGGGATTAAGTGACTTGCCCAAGGTCACAAGGAGCAGTATGGAATTTGAACCCACAACCACAAGGTGCTAAGGCTGTAGCTTTAACCACTGTGCCACTCTAGAAATCATAATGTAGTAAAAGTGAGCAAAGTATAAGACAATCAAGCCATTGTGACATCACTGATGAGGTAGCTCTTAGGCATTGGTGGAATGAGGCATTATGACGTCACAATACCAGCTCTGGTTACCAGAGGCTGAAACTTTTCATACTACTTATTTATTCAATTTTCTGTACTGTTTTCCCATGGGTGCTCAGAACTGTTTACATGGATTTATTCAGGTACTCAGGCATTTTTCCCTCCCTGTCCTGGTGAGCTCACAATCTATCTAATGTACCTGGGGCAATTGGGGTTTAAGTGACTTGCCGAAGGTCACAAGGAGCAGCATGGGATTTAAACCCACAACCACAGGGTGCTAAGGCTGTAGCTTTAACCACTGCGCCACTCTAGAAATCAAAATATAGTGAAAGTGAGCCAAGTATAGGACAATCAAACTATGGTGACATCACTGATGAATTTGGCTCTTAGGCATTGGTGGAATGAGGCATTATGATGTCTATCAGAGGCTGATCCTTTTATATGATTCCTTGTATAAGCCTGGTGTGGTTTTCATTCTTTTATAGTTGATCTTCTGAGGATTATTTGTTTATGTGTGTTTGATCTTATTTGTTTTATTGAATTATGTAGGTAAAGATATGTAAACCGTTTAAGTTTAAAAGGTATAAAAAAATTTTAAATAAATGCTTACTTATTCAATTTTCTATACTGTTCTCCCAGGGGAGCTCAGAACGGTTTACAAGGATTTATTCAGGTACTCAGGCAGTTTTCCCTCCCTGTCCTGGTGAGCTCACAATCTCTCTAATCAATGTACCTGGGGCAATGTGGGGATTAAGTGACTTGCTCAAGGTCACAAGGAGCAGCTTGGGATTTAAACCACAGCCACAGGATGCCACGGCTGTAGCTCTAACCTCTATGCTACACTGTCCCACTGAAAGATGTACACAGCACTGTACATTTTCCCGGAGAAATTTTCTTCTGTGAGCGATATTTTGCATGCCTCCAAACTTCACAGATTCAAGGCCTCGGTAGTTATATACTGCTTCAATTATACCAATGAATCTACGGTATACTAATACATGGAATGGAATTAAACAGTTAAATTTCGGCTTAGGCTGACAGCACATAGGAAAGCTTAAAGAACTGGCTTTATTCCTCTAAAATTGCCTTATAGCAGGAATTTAATTTCAGAACCACAGAGGAAAAACTTGCAAATATATTTGGGGAACATGATTTTGAGGTCGTTTTGGGCAAGGGAAATGAATTGCACTGCACAGTGCCCGATATACACTGAATCAATTAGAAACTTCAGCAACATTGACATCGCTTTGATATCATCTATGCCAGGTTTGATATCATCTATGCCAGGTATTTTACGAGTGGTTAATTTCTTTTTCAGTTTTAGATCATTTAGGCCCCGGTGACTCTCTTTGTAAAAAAAAAAACTAGCTAGCAAACGAGTTTAAATCGAGTGCCAGGGCAACCTTGAGACTGTATCCAAGCATTTCAATGTAATTTCCCTGCATTCACTGGCTACCACTACAAACACAGTAGGAATAAATTAGCTTGTGCTATTTTGAATGCTAATGAATCTTCTATAGCAAGGGACAGTGCACAGGGCCCGTGCTTCTCAAATTCTGAGCATCTGCAGAGCAATTTTCAAAGATGCTCAAAATATGCAACCCTCATACAAGCATGGTGAATAGGTAACCTGCACAAAGCAGCACTTACAACACCGACCACTACTGGGCAGACTGGATTGGCCATTTCAGTCTTTATGACCCTGTACAGCGCTGCGTGTGTCTGGTTGCGCTATAGAAATAATTCATAGTAGTGTGAAGAGTTTCAGCCTTTGGGAAGCAGAGCTGAGATTGTGACGTCATAATGCCTCATTCCACCAATAAGAGCCAACCCCCTCAGTGATGTCACAATGGCTTGATTGTCCTGTACTCCCCTCTTTCATCCAACCCAGCCAGCTGATTAACCATTCCCCTTAACTGTATCCATGATATCCTGTTTATCTGTCTTGCCTGTTTAGATTGTAAGCTCTTTGGAGCAGGGACTGTCTTCTTCGTGACTCTGTACAGCGCTGCGTGTGTCTGGTTGCGCTATAGAAATAATTCATAGTAGTGTAGAGAGTTATAGTCTTTGGGAAGCAGAGCTGAGATTGTGACATCATAATGCCTCATTCCACCAATAAGAGCCAACCCCCTCAGTGATGTCACAATGGCTTGATTGTCCTGTACTCCCCTCTTTCCTCCAACCCAGCCAGCTGATTAACCGTTCCCCTTAACTGTATCCATGATATCCTGTTTGTCTGTCTTGCCTGTTTAGATTGTAAGCTTTTTGGAGCAGGGACTGTCTTCTTCGTGACTCTGTACAGCGCTGCGTGTGTCTGGTTGCGCTATAGAAATAATTCGTAGTAGTGTAGAGAATTATAGTCTTTGGGAAGCAGAGCTGAGATTGTGATGTCATAATGCCTCATTCCACCAATAAGAGCCAACTCATCAGTGATGTCACAATGGCTTGGTTGTCATGAACTCCCCTCTGCCCTCCAACCCAGCTCGCCAATTAACTGTTCCCCTTAACTGTATCCATGATATCCTGTTTGTCTGTCTTGCCTGTTTAGATTGTAAGCTCTTTGGAGCAGGGACTGCATCTGGTAGCGCTATAGAAATAGTAGTAGTAGTATGTTACAGTATTTACCTGGGTAACAGTCTATCTGAAATGTGTCGTCCTTTGTTCCAGTGCTTGTACTTTTGACCCAGTTAAAAAGGAGAATTATTGGGGAGGTTCATTGAGACTAGGGGAGGAAAATGGCATGTGTACTTGGCATTTTGAAAAACACACTTGCCCTTCTTCCACCCCTACCCATGATATACAGGTCTCCCTCCATATTTCCGGATTCGGTACTCGCAACTTTCTATTATTCACGGTTTTCATCTCGCTGACTCCACCCCCAAGTGACATCATCCTGGGGTGACGAGAGACAAGTTCAGCGCTTTTTTACAGCGTATTCGGGTAAACGCCAGCATTGAAGAAGTGTTGGGCTTCAGCATAGTTGGGCAAACGGTAACATTGGAGAAGTGAGTGTCAATTTTGTTGCAGCTACACCAGAGATACTGTATGAAGTGTGTGACATCATACAGCGCCGGAGAAGTGTGTGACTAGGAGTTTTGCTGCAGCTACACATGAAGGGAAGGTTTATTATTCACGATTTCATGGTATTCGCGAAGGCTATACCCCCAAACTCTGTGAATATGAAAGCAAAACGTTACTCACTGGATTTTTGGGTATTCGCGGGCCGGGTTTGCCCCTAACCCCCACAAATATGGAGGGAGAAGTGTAGTTGGTTTAAAATCAGCATTTATCTGTCTGCTGAATGAGAGGAATTTTGACTGTCATATGCAAATCACGCACTGAGGGATGAACACACAGGCCTAGATGCACTAAAGTCAGCGATTGTCTAACGTTTGTCACTAAACTGAGCCAATCAGGGCCTTGGGCTCTTCCCTCTGTATCCCAGAATACAAAGGGAGGAGCCGAAGGCCCTGATTGGCTCAAACGCATAAGGCCCCTTCCCGTGCGTCACATGATGCACCGAGGAGGGGAAGGCCCGCCATTTTGGATCAGCAGACCGCAGAGCTGGAGGGACCAAGCCTCCTTTCTGCTCTTTTCAGACTGGGGGGGGGGGGAAGAGGGGAGGGGAGGAATGTTATACCTGTTAAGGGATTATTTTATGAAAGTGAATAAAACTTGTGGGCCCAAATGAATGTGGGGATACAAATTTTAAAAAAACCTTGATCAGAATACGAGAGGTGGAAAACTACACCCCATAAGTTCAAGAGAAAAGAAATGGTTGGGGAAAATACCTTGAGTTTAGAGAAACGAAGGGAGAAATGAGTTATGCTGGGTTCAGTACAGAGTTATATCTGTATACTATATTCATTTGGGAGATAGCTCTTTAGAGGGGAACCCTGTCACTGGTTACTACACAGCTCTTATGAGAGCTGGTATTCTGAATGCCAGCAGAGGTTGCAATGCTGTAGCACCTCCACCAGGTGGCCAGCGGTGGAGATGAACCTACCAATGCCCACACTTCTTTGAAATCAGTAAAATAAACTTTATTCACCAAAATAAACTAGAGTAGCTTGTTGCTTCTTTTATCACAGGGCAAATACATCCCTCAGATGGACAGCTTAACAATAAGCATATATTCCTCCATCTATCCTCACGTGGTATCTCCACTTCCCCCGAGGTTCTTCCAGCAACCTAGGGACTATGGACACTAGGATCACCTTTCTTTCCCAGGTGTAGCCTTCTCCCCTTGATTAGGCTTCAGACCTCCAGCCATACCTGTCTCTCTCCAAACTCTCTACGAACATGACTTAATTCACATTAGATCACTTACTATTCTATTGTCCAATGATACTTAGTTTTTGGAAATCTATTTGGGGGTCAACTAAATAATTTATTAGAAAATCCGGTGGCACTATCATACGATACTGTATTATTTGGGACATCAATGGGAGCTAGAGGCCAAATCTCTTCTAATAATAAACTTTTACGTATTATGACAGGGGTTGCCATACAACAAATTACGAAAAATTGGAAAAACTGGGATAGGTTGAGCTAAAGTTTTTGGTGGAGTTCGTTGTGCCACATCTTTAAAATGGAATGAGTAATTGTTCTTCTGCAGGGGCATTTTAGGAAATCTGAGGATGTTTGGGGGCCATTAACAAATTACTGTATAGAATGAATATTGTTTTTTCCCTTTATTTATACACATCCAGGGTGGGGAGGGGGGAGAGATATGTTAAGTTATGTTTTCTTAGGTTTAAAATACAATTGAGGGGATATGGGGAGGGGATATTTTATTTGTATTAGTTTTTGATGGAATATTAAATGATGTTAAAGTGTCAAGTGATTGTATTTTATGTTGCACTTATTAGAACATAAGAAATGCCTGCACCGGATCAGACCTGGAGTCCATCTAGTCCGGTGATCCGCACACGCGGAGGCTCAGCCAGGCGTACCCCGGCAAATATCTTATTCACTCGTATCCCTCAATGTGTCCTGCAAGAAAATGTGCATCTAATTTTTCCTTAAATCCTAGAATGGTGGTTTCCTCCACCATTGAAAGATTTAAAAATGAATAAAGAATTAAAAAACTAAACAAAACCCAAAACTGCGATCATTGCATTATAATTTAGTGAAGACGGACAACATATAATTCCCTCCAGTTTTTGAGGTTACCTAAGCACAGAACCGGACAGAGCTTTGGATTCTTGCCCAGAAATAGCTAAGAAGAAGAAGAAGAAAAAAAAATTGAATCTGGTTGGGCAGACTGGATGGATCATTCGGGTCTTTATCTGCCATCATCTACTATGTTACTATGTTAAGTTAGTATGTGATTGTACTGTACTTGAAAGTGTTTTCCCAATTATGCTGTCTTGAACTATTGTGAATGTTTTATTTTATTAACTGCTTAGTTATAGACGGTCTAGAAATTTTAGAAATAAATAAAGTAAATAATGGCCATGTGTTAATTTTCCCATTAGCATCTAAGCCCCCATTGCTACTATTTTATAGTAAGTAGGGGCTCATGCACTATACCTGTACTAATTGGTTAGTGCATGGCAATGCCCACGTGCTTAGTGCAGAACACACCCACTCTCCGCCCCCAGACCCGCCCCAAAATTACTCTGGGACACCTCAGCTCATTTTTTCCCACAGCAAGCGCGCGTTATTCAGAGTAGTGAGGGAACAGAAAGATTGTGAAGATCTAGAATGAGACATAAACATGCTCGAGGAATGGGCCGTGAAAGGGCAAATGAGGATCAACGTGGATAAGTGGAAGGTGATGCATGTCGGTAACACAAATCATATGCACGAATACAGGATGTCCGGTGCTGTACTCAAAGAGAGCCCCCAGGAAAGAGACTTGGCAGTGCTTGTAGACAAGTCAATGAAGCCGTCCACACGATGTGTGGCGGCGGCAAAAAGGGCGAACAGAATGCTAGGAATAATAAAGAAGGGGATCACAAACAGGTCTGAGAAGGTTATCATGCCGCTGTACTGGGTCATGGTGTGCCCCCACCTGGAATACCGCATCCAACACTGGTCGCCGTACCTGAAAGAGGACATAGTACTACTCGAAAGGGTCCAGAGAAAAGCAACAAAAATGGTTAAGGGACTGGAAGAGTTACCGTACAAGGAGAGGCTCTAGAGAAACTGGGCTTCTTCTCCCTTGAAAAGAGGAGACAGAGGGGATATGATTGAAACATTCAAGGTACTGAAGGGAATAGACTTAGTAGATAAGGACAGGTTGTTCACCCTCTCCAAGGTAGGGAGAACGAGAGGGCACTCTCTGAAGTTAAAAGGGGACAGATTCCGTACAAACGTAAGGAAGTTTCTTCTTCACCCAGAGAGTGGTGGAAAACTGGAACGCTCTTCCGGAGGCTGTTATAGGGGAAAACACCCTCCAGGGATTCAAGACAAGGTTAGACAAATTCCTGCTGAACCAGAACGTATGCAGGTAGGGCTGGTCTCAGTTAGGGCGCTGGTCTTTGACCTAAGGGCTGCCGTGTGAGCAGACTGCTGGGCACAATGGACCATTGGTCTGACCCAGCAGCTTTGGAAAGGGACTTCTAAGAAGTTGATGCTTAGTACATTTTGCATTAAACAGCAATTTAATTCTAGTGTTAGAATATACAAGTAAAACATGTACCTGCTAATTTTTAACATCATTTGGTGTGTGCAGGAGTGGCTCAAAGTGGAATTCATGGGATGTCTTAGATGGCGTGAGAAACAAAGCTTTATAAACATATAAAAGACATAAAGCAAAGCTTCTCAACATCAACTTTTCTTATCCCCCACAACCAGAGGCATGCAGTCAGGGCCTTCAAGGGATTCACCCCACCCCCCTGAAGGCCCTGAGAGCACTGCTCTGAATTTAATTGGTCGAGCAGGCAATAGGCAGATGCTGCTCACCCAATCAAATTCAGATCATCAATGTCAGGGCCTTCAGAGGGTTCGGAGAATCCCCAGCCAAAGAGCCCTGCTTTGTTTTTATGGGGGAGAGGTACTTTTTGTTTGATGCAGTTTGACTGGTTGAGCAGGCTGTTTACTCAACAAATCAAACCTCATCAAGCAAAAAAGTAAATAAAAAAAGCAGGGCTATAGAGTAGAGAGTTGCGTGGGGACAGAAATCCCACCCGTTACAGTCAAAATCCCACCCGTCCCTGCAAGGAATCCCCTCCATTGCCGCCCATCCCTATAAACTTCAAAAATAGTTATTTCATTTAATTATGCTACTGAATTAAAGGCTCTGATAGAGACCCATTTACAAATAAGCAAAGAGACTTTATTAATTTGGAAATATTAATTGGGAAGAATACATACTTTGTAAATGGGTTTCTACCAGAGCCTCTAATGTAAATATAAAATTTAAATACTCAGCTGATGAGAACCCCCAAGCTGTCAGCTGAGGACTTCCTTTGCAGCTGGCCAGGGGTCCCTTTTGCCAACTTGGCAGGCAGCAGTAGCGTCCCTGAGTCACAGATGCTGGCACCTCAGTGGCTCATGGATGTTGCCAGCGACTGCTGTGCTTGGTGGAGGGGAGTTCTGGCTGTCTCTAGAGGTGGTCCTCTGCTGGCGGTGCTTGGGGATCCCCACCAGTCACAGCAAGGGTCAACAAGTACTTCAACACTGTAGAAATAAAACCAGAAATGCATTTCCTTTTCTTTTGAACACAATACAAAGACATCTGCTATATACATTTCCCAAAGCTAACATATTTTAAACAATAAATTCCGTTTTTTACCTTTGTTGTCTGGAGACTTATTTTTCCATAAAGTTGGTCCCAGTTTCTTTTTTCCGCTTTCCCATCTTCTGTAAATTCTTCTGTCGCTGTCCATTGGTTCCTCCTACCATGGTCCAGCATTTATCCCTTTCTCATCTTTCGTGCCTGCCCACCAGCCCCATGCCCAACATTTTTCCTTCTATCACCCCCTTTCCAGCACCATGCTACATCTCTCCCTCCATTCCCTTCACCACTATGTCCAACATTCCTCCCTCTTGCATCCATTTCAATCTGTCCCACTGTTCCCTTTCCACCACAATATTGCTCCCTCTCATCTGTACCTCACTCCCTCCCTATGACCAAAAATTTTCCTTTCTTCCATTCCCATGTACACAACCATCTCTTTCCCTTCCTTCCTTCCTCCCAAGTTCATGCCTTCTGTGTCCAAAAACGCATTCCCTCCCCCACCTCAGCATCTCTTTCCCTCCCTTCCTCTCTTCCAAGTCCATGCCTTCTGTGTCCAAAAATGCATTCCCTCCCCCACCTCAACATCTCTTTCCCTCCCTTCTTCCATCCTCTTTCCCAAGTTCATGCCTTGTGTCCAAAAACGCACTCCCTCCCCCACCTCAGCATCTCTTTCCCTCCCTTCCTCCATCCTTTTTCCCAAGTTCATGCCTTGTGTCCAAAATGCACTCCCTCCCCCACCTCTTTCCTTCCCTTCCTCCATCCTCTCTCCCAAGTTCATGCCTTGTGCCAAAAACGCACTCCCTCCCCCCTTTTGTGTTCCGCCTCCCAGCCCTCATCTGCAAGCAAAATGGAGCTCGAGCCGCGAGGCTTGTCTTTTTTTTCCTACCTGCCCTGCCGCAGCACACAGCCAACCGGAAGTCTTCCTGATGTCAGCACTGACGTCGGAGGGAGCGTGAGCTTTGCTTAAGCCCTCCCTCTGACGTCAGCGCTGACATCGTGGAAGACTTCCGGTCGGCTGTGTGCTGTGGCAGGGCAGGTAGGGAAAAGAAGACGAGCCTCGCGGCTCGAATGCATTGAACCCCGCAGGATCCCTGCAACCCTAGGAGGCGTCTCCATGGGATCCCCGCGACCCTAGGTGGCGTCACAACGGGATCCCTGTGACCCAAAGGGGGAACCTGCGGATCCCGCGCGTCCCCGTTCCCGTGCCGCTCTCTACTATAGAGCTGTGGATTCACTGAGTCCCCTGAAAGTTCTCACCGCACGCCTCTGCCCACAACAGAAAAGAATTAGCTGCATAGTTAGTGATGTACATGGAACAATATACTCAGAAAAATTAATTAATCAAACTGGTGGGCTAATTAGAAGCACTGATTTATGCTGCTGTAAGTTATTTTTGAAAAGAAATAATAAACAACCCCTTGCAATTATGTTCCATTTTCACAACATGTCTTATTTTATCTTTCATATTCTCACATTGGTCTTTCCAACAAGAACCAATATAAAATAAACCACATGGATATCTCTAAATGAGTCTCTGAATTAAGTTCCTCACTAATAATGGTCACATAATAATAACCCCAATTCCAAAAAATAGTAAAGAATTATCCGCACTGGTAACCAACTATAGACCAGTAGCATCCATTCCATTTATTGTAAAAATCATGGATGGATTGGTACATACCCAACTCATGGAATATCTTGATCAGTTCTCTCTCTTGCGTGAAACTCAATCTGGTTTTAGACCTTTGTTCAGTACTGAGACAGTAATTGCGGCTATCTTAGATAATCTGTGTCTCTTGTTTAGTAAGGGCCTTAATGCCCTGATCATGCAATTTGATATGAGCTCTGCCTTTGACCTAGTTGACCATGGGAAAATGCTACAATGCCTAGAAGCAATTGGTATTAGGGAAGAGGTGTTGGACTGGTTTTGAGGCCTCCTTATGTCCCGTACACTTAGTTATCCTATTCAGTCTACTCTGAAGGTATTGGGTGTAACACTAGACCAGTGCTTAACCATGAAGGACCAGGTAGACTCCTTAATCAGAAAGGGTTTTTTCACTTTCTGGAAACTTCGATCCATTAAAGCATATTTTGATATATCATCATTCAGAATTCTGGTACAATCCCTCGTACTGAGTCAACTTGATTATTCTAACATCGCCTATTTAGCAATTTCCCAAAAGAATATGCGACGTTTACAATTAATGCAAAATGCAGCGGTCAGACTAATTTTCGGGCTGAAGAAGTTTGATCATGTGACACCTTTCTACCGACAGCTGCATTGGCTACTGATGGAAGCACGAGTAAAATTTCTGCTTTAAAGTACTATACGGTCTAGCCCCTAAATACATAACTGACCTTTTCTCCTTCTCAGCCAACAGACATAAGAAAAGTTCATATTTGAACTTCGTTTCCCCTCCAGTTAGAGGATGTAAACTCAAAAGACACCATCAACACCTTTTCTCACATCAGGCAGCATTATGGAATAAAGATCTAGAACAATTGCTTAAGCCTACTACTTATGGGGAATTCAGAAAACGCCTAAAAACATATCTGTTCCTGAAGTATCTAGGCAGCTGACCCGTACAACTCTTTCTCCTCAATAACTGATCCCTTGAGCTGTTAATCACTAGCTTCCACCCAGTTAAGTTCAATCAGTTTGTACCATCTTTTAATCTTTGTAAACAGCATAGAACTTCACGGTCCTGCGGTATATAAACTGTTATTATTATTATTATTATTTGCCTTGGGAGGGAGGAAGAGGAAAGCTTGCCATCACATAGGTACAAGAGATCTGGGCTGTGAGGTAAGAGCCAAACATCCATCAATAGAATTACTGTTTCATACATTTTTTCCAAGAACTGTGGAGGGTATTTCTTTTAGATGGAGGAGATCACAAAATAATAATAATAATAATTTTATTCTTATATACCGCCATACCCAATGAGTTCTAGGCGGTTTACATCAGTTAATTAAGATCCGCGATGACACGCAGATTTACAAACATTTTATCAGAAATGCAAGCAGCAATGAGGGAGAGGATAGAAGGTAAGGTAGAGAAAGGGAGATCAAGAAGGAAGGAGAAGAGCAATAAGAAGGGGTGTGTGAAGATTCATTGCTGGAGTAGGGGGGGATTAAGAGTCCTATTCGCGGAATAGGTGCGTTTTGAGTAATTTTCTGAAGCCGAGATAGGTGGGAGCCTCGAGTACTATTTGGGCTAGCCATGGGTTCAGCTTAGCCGCCTGGAAGGCGAAGGTTTTGTCTAGGAATCTTTTGAGATGACATAGTTTTAGAGAGGGGAAGGCGAACAGCTGGATTCTGCGGGATTTCTTATTGGTGCAATTCAGATTGAAATGAGGATTGATGTATCTTGGCGATGAACCAAATACTGTTTTGTAGCAGAAGCAGGCGAACTTGAATAGGACTCTGGTTTCGAATGGCAGCCAATGTAGTTGGTGGTAAAACGGGGTGATGTGTTCCCATTTGTTCAGGCCGAAAATGAGGCGGACGGCGGTGTTCTGGATCATTTTTAGTCTCCTGGTGGTTTTCTTCGTGGAGCTCAAGTAAATGATATTGCAGTAGTCCAGTATGCTGAGAATGGAGGATTGTACTAGTAGGCGGAAAGAGGTGTCGTCGAAGTATTTTTTTTATGGTGCGAAGTTTCCAGAGTACCGAGAAGCTTTTCCTGACTGTGAAAATGAAAACCCTGAGCCCCGAGATATGGCCGCACTATCTTTAATGTATTTATTTTAAAACCACTGAGTTCTACATCTCATTAATGCCATACAGCAGTGGTCCCCAACCCTCTCCTAGAGGACCACCAGGCCAATCGGATTTTCAGGCTAGCCCTAATGAACATGCATGAGAGAGATTTGCGTATAATGGAAGTGACAGGCATGCAAATCTGCTCCATGCATATTCATTAGGGCTAGCCTGAAAACCCGATTGGTCTGGTGGTCCTCCAGGGCAGGGTTGGGGGACCACTGTCATACAGCCTATGTTAAAAGCAAGCTTTATCCATCAGTTTAATGCAGGTTGGTATACACCGACACTTGATCCAAAGCATTACTTTTGCATGTTGTCATAAGAACATAAGAACTGCCATACCGGGACAGACCGAAGGTCCATCAAGACCAGTATCCTGTTTTTCAACAATGGCCAACCCAGGTCCCAAGTATCAGGCAGAAATCCAAAGAATAGCAACATTCCAGAGCTGAGATTGTGATGTCATAATGCTTCATTCCACCAATGCCTAAGAGCCAACCTCATCAGTGATGTCACAATGGCTTGATTATCCTATACCTGACTCACATAAGAAAAACCATATTAGGTCAAACCAATGGTCCATCAAGTCCAGTATCCAACATTGGCCACCCCAGGTCCCAAGTACCCAGCTAGATCCCAAGTAGTAAAAAAAGATTTTATGCTGCTTATCCTAGGTTTAAGCAGTGGATTTCCCCAAGCTATCTCAATAATGGTCTATGGACTTCTCTTTTAGGAAATTATCCAAGCCTTTTTTAAACCCCGCTATGAGAGAGAGTCAAGAATTCTCCCTCAATAATGATGATATTATACCATCAAGCAGCAAGGGGCACTAGTCAAAGAGAGGAGGAACCTCAACACCCAGGATGCACTGGGCTCAGCAGCTTAGGGCTGAGTAACTGAGAAGAGGTGGAAGAATTACTGGGTCACAGGGACAGGACCCAGGCAGACATGAGTATATCTGAAGAAGAGATAATAGTTACTGCAGATGGGCAGACCGGATGGGCCATTTGGCCTTTATCTGCCATCATGTTTCTATGTTACTAAAGTTCTGTGACATCACAATGCAGGTGTAAAGAGCCTTAGCCTATAGGAAGAGGAGATGCAAATGTTAAGAGCCTTAGCCAATAGGGAGAGGAGGAGATAGTGGATGCTGCGGATGGGCAGACTGGATGGGTCATGTGACCTTTATCTGCCAGCATGTTTCTATGTTCCAGTTTAAGAGTCATTCAAGGAGGTCCCTGGAAGAGAAGGGAACTCCCTAGCTTTCTCCTAGACGTGGCTGAGGCAGAAGCCCTGGGGAAGTTAACTCCACTTGAGCTTAGAAAGAAAGCCTGTACAGGGTGAAACAGTTACTGATAACTTCACTGAGGGTATCTGGCCTGTATGTGTGGACTAGCTTTGTCGCCTATACAGGCCCCAGAGGGAACATATCAGCTAGGGAAGCTGAATGGAAGAGCTGACCTGTTTTGCTGATAGAATCTGCTAGAGGTATGATTCTCCTATGTGGGAAAACTCTGCCTTTATTCTAATGCCTGACCAGAGCTGTGATTGAATGCTGCATAAAACTATTTCCTGGAAGCCTTACTGAGAATATAAACTGAAAGTAGTGGGAAACTTGAAAAGCATAACTGTTTCTTTGGAAAAGAAACCATTAAGGGAAACTTGTGAAGCAACAGGCTCTTCCCTGTTGTTTAATAAAAAAAATTATTTTTCTTCTGAACACTACACAGTGTGATAACGTGTAAATCCTTTGCTTGAGCACCATGCCCTGCTCTGTCACACCCGCTAAGCTAACTGATTTTGAAGGAGTCTGGGACTGGTTTTCCTAAGTGTTGAACTAAGTTTTCTCTTTCATAAAATGCTGAATTATGTTTAGCTGCAGACCTAACTTATCTCATGTTCTAGCCTGCCTGCACTGGGTGTTTTAGCTTGGGCATTCTAGCTTCTTATGGCTATCTCAGCATACACGATATTGTATTCCGCCCTCAGGGATGGGAAATTTCATGGCGACACCAGGAAGTTCTTCTTCACCGAAAGGGTAGTTGATCATTGGAACGAACTACCACTTCAGGTGATTGAGGCCAGCAGCGTGCCAGATTTTAAAAGGAAATGGGATACACATGTGGGATCTCTAAGGGGGTAAAATCAAGGGGGGTGGGTCATTAGAGTGGGCAGACTTGATGGGCTATTGCCCTTTTCTGCCGTCATCTTCTATGTTTCTATGTTTCTCCTGGACATGTAACAGATAGACTGCAGGGCTTAAGTGACCTGCTAGTGACCTGCTAGTGTGAGCTTAGGACCAATGATTGTTAAGAAAAGTTTTTTCTAGAATTCAGTTGTATAGCCAGAAGAATGTATAAATAGCTCTGAAACTTCCTGGTTTCGGGACTTCTGAAGCCAGCTTGGGGCTCAGGGGTCCGCATATGCTGAATAAAACATCTGTGCTTTCTTCAAGTCTCTAAGTTTTGTGGCTGCCCAAAGTGACCTTTCAATTTCACCACGTTCTCCAGCAACGAATTCCAGAGTTTAATTACACGTTGTGTGAAGAAATATTTTCCCCGGTTTGTTTTAAATCTACTACTTAGGAGCTTCATCGCATGCCCCCTAGTCCTAGCGTTTTTGGAAAGAGTGAACAAGCGATTCACATCTACCCTTTCCACTCCACTCCTTTGATTTTATCATTTCTACATCGTGTTGCGACAGCAGCCTGCGCCTTACCCATACAGCGCTGGCGCTTGTGTAGGCATTTTTGCCCCTGCAATTACTTTCGTGCCTTGTGAAGAATTAAATGACAGTTTGTTGGCATTCAAGAGCCAGAGCTAGGTAAGAGAACACATAATGAAACAAAGTGCCACCGTGCTGAGAGCGATCCTCCATGTAGAGACATTTGTCATCTTTTCTATTAAAAAATAAATAAATTGCTCCCTACAAGCCCAGAGCCTTTCTTATTCGTTTAAAAACAGCAGCCATTCCTGAAGGAACTACTAGTATTAAAAGGATTCGATAAAATAGATCAGGAAACAGCATTACTAACATTTTCGGAGGTGACACGCACACGGGGTCATAGCCTGAAACTGAGTGGCAGCAGGTTTAGGACAAATGTTAAGAAGTTCTGTTTCACACAGCGAGTGGTTGGCGCTTGGAATGCTCTCCCGGAGGAAGTCGTGGCAGAAACCACTGTTCCGAGTTTCAAGCGCAAGTTGGATGCACACCTTCTGGCAAATTGTATTGAGGGATACGGGGAATCCCGGTCTCCAAAAAGGAGTACCTAAATGGGCCGCCGCGTGCGCGGATCGCCGGACAGGATGGACCTCGGTCTGATCCGGTGAAGGCATTTCTTATGTTCTGATGATGATTCAAAGGCACGAAGAAAGAAAAATGGGCCGAGGGAAGTACAAAAGTCTCTCTACCCTGGTGATGATTAATTTAATGTTCCAAGGACTCCATGAACCACTTGGTCGACGCAGTTTTGAACTCTTTACCCTGTGGCATCATTTACATAACACACTTTTTGTCTTTTCTATTTATTTACTGTTTGCTCCTGTTTTGGTAGAAGTTAGTAAATAAAACCTTGGGAATACTTTGTTCCCTCTTTAAAATCATTTAAAAAAAAATCAATACACCTACTTGAATGTTCTCAGAAAGTATAAGAAGCTCAGTTTTATCCAATTATGAAACAACCTAACATCCGAAAGCATGTTAACAGCTCTTAGAAAGACACCCATTAACCTCTTCAGGGCTCAGAAGGTGCTTATTGATCGTTTTTAAGAAGGTTGAGTCGTTATTGGTTCGGCCATCTAGTTTGCTGTTTTTGTGTTGCTAGGCTTCATCCAGATTAAAAGGTAATTAGATATGTGCTTCAACGTTGCTGGCATTGCAGTCTCTGTATGTAGGGTTTCCACCTAGAACTCTCTGGAGGAATCCTAATTTATGTATAGGAGGGAAACACTTGGACACAGTATAATATCTGGAAAGTTGAACAGCTGCTGTGTGGGCAGAGAAACATAGAAACTTGACGGCAAATAAAGGCCAAATGGCCCATCCAGTCTGCCTATCAGCAATGTCCACCATCTTAACATTTGCATCTCCTCTTCCTATAGGCTAATGCGCTTTACACTTGCATTGTGAGGTCATAAAGCTTTATGGTTATAGAAACATAATTGCAGATAAAGGCCAAATGACCCACCCAGTCTGCCTATCTACAACATCCACTATCTCCTCCTCTCCCTATTGGCTAAGGCTCTTTACACTTGCATTGTGAGGTCAGAGAGCTTTATGGTTATAGAAACATGCTGGCAGATAAAGGTCAAATGGCCCATCCAGTCTGCCCATAGAAAAAACAAACAAACCCCATAGAAAATGACGGCAGAAAAGGGCCTCGGCCCATCAAGTCTGCCCACTCTAATGACCCACTCCCCAACTTCACCCCCCAAGAGATCCCACATGCCTATCCCATTTTTTCTTAAAATCTGGCACGCTGCCGGCCTCAATCACCTGCAGTGGAAGTTCATTCCAATGATCAACCACCCTTTCGGTGAAGAAATACTTCCTGATGTCACCATGAAATTTCCCGCCCCTGATTTTCAGCGGATGCCCTCTTGTGGCTGTGGGACCTTTAAGAAAGAAGATATCATCTTCCATCTCGATACGGCCCGTGATATATTTAAACATCTCAATCATGTCTCCTCTCTCTCTCTACGTTCCTCGAGCGAGTATAGCTGCAATTTACTCATATGGGAGATCCTTGAGTCCCGAGACCGTCCTGGTGGCCATTCGTTGAACCGTCTCAACTCTCAGCACATCTTTTTGGTAATGTGGCCTCCAGAATTGTACACAATATTCCAGATGAGGTCTCACCATGGATCTGTACAACGGCATTATGACTTCGGGCTTCCGGCTGACGAAACTTCTGCGGATACAACCCATCATTTGTCTAGCCTTGGATGAAGCCTTCTCCATCTGCAACATCCACTATCTCCTCCTCTCCCTATTGGCTAAGGATCATTACACCTGCATTGTGAGGTCATAGAGCTTTATGGTTATAGAAATATACTGGCAGATAAGGGCCAAAGGGCCCATCCTTAGCATTCACTATCTCCTCCTCTCCCTAAGAGATCCCATGTGCCTGTCATATGTTTTCTTGAATTTAAACAGTCTGTCTCCATCACCTCTACCAAGAGACTATTCCACACATCTACCACCCTTTCTATAAAAAAAAGTATTTCCTTAGATTACTCCTGAGCCTGTCACCTCTTAAATTCATTACATTAATTCCACGGGGATATTTAAATGTCTCTATTATATCCCTTCTTCCAGAGTCTCGAAGGTCTCTGTCCCCATATGCTGTATAACAAAGACCACTACCCAATTTCGTAGCAGCCCTCTGGACCAATTCCATCCTATTTATATCTTTTTTAAGGTGTGGTCTTCAGAATTGCTCACAGTATTCTAAATGGGGCCTCACCAGAGACTTACCATATTCAATGTACTATCACCTCCTCTTTCCTACTGGCCATTCCTCTCCCTATGCACCCGATCATCCTCCTGGCTTTGAGGCTTATGTCATTTCAAGATCTCAGGCGATCAACATGTCTCCCTTTCTTGCAGCATTATAAGTAGTTCTAGCTCTTGCATGTACTGAAGAATTGTGATAATGCTTGCAGGAAAGTCTGGATTACAACTTTTATGTGATAATGGGAAGGCCTTGTGGATTTCAGCATCCAGTCTGTACAGGCTGATTCACCATTCTGGGCATTGTCTAAGAGTCTCTGCAAGAGATTTGGGATGGGAGACTGGTGGGGGTATGGCACGTACCAAGTGGAAAGAGTTCTGTACTAAAATGGTTTGATGTACTGCCTCTGCTTCCTTGACACAGTCCAGGTTTTTCTTGGCACACAGGGCTCTGTGGGGGCACCAGTTCTTCTTCAGCATATGGACCCCTTCTGTTTCTAATCAGCGCTGGACCTTTGCTTCATCTGTTGGAATGTTTTTGCCGCTCGATGGTGCACGCATTTGGGGAGCAGGTGTGGCTGAAGATTTGTGAAATTTTCCCAAATGCGCTTCCCTTCCCTCGCATGGTCCGGAGGAAAGCTCGAGACCACCTTCGAGTTCCAGGGCCCCAAGATCTGGAACAGTCTCCCGAGCAGCTTACGCCAATTTCCTACTTACTTCCAGTTCCGGAAGGCACTGAAAACACATCTATTCTCGGCCCTTTTCTGCCGTCATGTTCTATGTTTCTATAGCAGGCAGACTAGTTGGAGGGAGGGTTCTTGAGTGTGCAGACTTGTTGGGCCATCGGCCCTTTTCTGCCGTCATGTTCTATGTTTCTATTCTCATTACTGCACTGACGGATGGTGGACACCTGGAACGTGCTTCCAGAAGGAGTGATAGGACAGGGTACAGTATTGGATTTCAAGAAGGGACTGGACAATTTTCTGAAGGAAAATGGGATAGAAGGGTATAGATAGAGGGCTAGTGTACAGGTCCTGGAACTGATGGGCCGCCGTGTGAGCGGACTGCTGGGCATGATGGACCTCAGGTCTGACCCAGCAGAGGCACGGCTTATGTTCTTTCCTTATGCATTCATTTCTAAGACATTTAGGCGCCCGTATCATTTCTAATATTCTGTATGCCGCAATGATTCCTAGCCTATACTTGTGGGATACAAGAATCAATATGGTATGGTATGGTATTGTCATATCTGGGCCTTTTATTTTGGCCTCCAGGAAACTTTGTGAGCAACTGTCCATGCTGTGGCAAACTTTATACGCTTATGGTAGCAGTTGCTTTTCAAGAAATTTTGAGGGATTGGACGAGTGCCTCACCACTGAATGTTACCTTCTGGTGGAACTCTGTATGTTTAATACACAGACACAAGGCGATAGTAGCAGAATGAGCTGGTTGCTTTGACACCTTCTCTGCCATGTACAGTAGGGTTATTATAGATAATGACTGACAAACCCAGATGCATGGCCCTGCCCCATTCAGACCCACCCCCAAAAAGCCTTGTCTCTTTTTTCCTGACCTCCAAGTCATGTCTGGAGAGTCTCCAGCATGACATAGTGTGGAATTCTTATGGATAGAAATTCCATGTGTGAAGGGAAGGAATATAAAGGTAGAGTTATAGTACCATCCCCCGGGACAAAATGAGCTGACAGATGAAGAAATGTTTTCAGAGATTAGGAAAGCTGGAGAAACACTATAATAATGGGTGATTTCAATTAGGAGTAGCATATACCAACAATCATATGTACCCTTTCTATAAAGAAGTATTTTCTTGCATTTACTCCTGAGCCTATCGCCTCTTAACTTCATCTTATGTCCTCTCCTTCCGGAGTTTTCCTTGATTTGAAAAAGACCCACCTCCTGTACATTAACGCCACAGAGATATTTAAATGTCTCTATCATATCCTCTCTCTTCCATCAGTCTAGAGCATAGTTCTCAAAGTCCCTCCTTGAGGGCCCCAATCCAGTCAGGTTTTCAGGATTTCCCCAATGATATGCATTGAAAGCAGTGCATACACATAGATCTCATGCATATTACCGCAAGGCACAAGCGGAATATAAATCACTAATGTAATGTAATGTAATGTAATATTCATTGGGGAAATCCTGAAAACCTGACTGGATTGCGGCCCTCAAGGAGGGACTTTGAGATCTCTGGTCTAGAGTATACATATTAAGGTCTCTAAGTCTGTCCTCATATGATTTATGATAAAGGCCACTAATTTTGTAGCAGCCCTCTGGATCGACTCCAACTGCAACACCACCAAAAAGTGGAGAAAAAGAGGCCTCAGAATACCTACACCCACATATTTCAGCATAACAAAGTCATGCAAAAGCAGGTTTAAGAATAGTCATTGCTCTCTAAAAAAAAACAAAAAAACCCACCTCTATAAAATACCACTGTTCATAGTAATCTCCATCAGAAGTATAGTGTAATCTTAACACAGGAGTGCTTCAGGACTAGAATAATCCACAATGACCGAAGCTGGTTCAGATAATAGAAGAGAAGCATTCATTCACAAACAAACTTTCACCTAGCTCAGGGGTAGGCAATTCCGGTCCTCGAGAGCCGGAGCCAGGTCAGGTTTTCAGGATATCAACAATAAATATCCCCTCCAGGGATTCAAGACAAAGTTAGACAAGTTCCTGCTGAACCAGAACGTATGCAGGCAAGGCTAGTCTCAGTTAGGGTACTGGTCTTTGGCCTAAGGGCCGCCGCGTGAGCGGACTTCTGGGCACGATGGACCACTGGTCTGACCCAGCAGCGGCAATTCTTATGTTCTTATGACCTATCTGAGCATACAGCGTCATATCTGTAGTTACCTGGTCCAGTGTGTAACCTCATACACTTCCTGATGATACCAATAGGGGGAGCAAGGAGTTGCAGGCAGTCAGGACAGGGGTTTACTCCGGTGCTACCCCTGAAGAATGGAATAAGCTTCCATTCTATATTAAGAAGCAGGGAAAGGGGGGGGGGGATTAAAAAAAGGGCCGATAAGACACCTGTTATGCCTCATGAAGTATGCAGGTTGATTTTGGATTTTCTTTTAAAATCATGCTGTGAATATATGTGGGCTTGAGGAAATTATTGTAATAACCTTTTGGGTTATAATTACTTTTTCTTATTTTGTTTCTGTTAAATTCCTTTTCTTATTATTTGTATAAATGATAATGTTTAAAAATCTGATAAATAAATAAAAAAATAAAATAAAATAAAATCATGCTGTGGCTGGTGTGGAAAAGAATATGCAACTATCCAGCTTCGTAGAAGTGATGGATTTGGGTTTACGTACTGTAATAATTTTTATATTATTTTAGATGTTAGAAAGTAATTTTATTGTGTATGGTATTTTGTGCTCTGCCTTAATAAAGGCGGAATATAAATACACAAACAACCACCACAGACTCGACAGCGGCCCTCTTTCGCATAAAGCTATCTCAGGAGTGCTGGCAAAAGTCTCCCTTCGTTTTCTTCAGAACAGCCAACTCGCAAAACCAAAAAGAAATGGGAAAATTTGTCCTGCATAGGCTCACTGACAATTTTCAGCTTCCGCCTGCCATCCCACAGCTTAAACCCTTCGATCAAACTCTAAATCAGCCACACCCAATGCTGTGCACCGCAACACAGCGTCACCAGGTCATGTCGAGCTGGAAAACGACATATTCGTTCCCAAGGAACCCTCGGTCACAAGGGGGCACCCGCTTAAACTCAGAGGAGGGAAATTTAGTGGTGACACCAGGAAGTACTTCTTCACAGAAAGGGTGGTGGATCATTGGAACAAACTTCCTGTGCAGGTGATCAAGGCCACCAGCGTGCTCGACTTTAAGAATAGATGGGACATCCACGTGGGATCCCTACGAAGGTCGGGCTAAGGAACTAAGTCATCAGCACTCAGACTTAATGGGGTGGGTCAGTAGAGTGGGCAGACTTGATGGGCTGTAGCCCTTTTCTGCCGTCATCTTTCTATGTTTCTATGTTTCTATGTTTCTAATCACGACTGAATTAAGGATTTAAGCCAACAGATTTTGAGTTGTACACTAATTGCCCTTATTTCTTGCATTCGTCAAGAAGAGAATGAGTATCGGGGTATTTTAGCACTTGCATAAAACCTGAACTTGTGAGAAATCAGCTACTAATGTAATTTCAAGCAAAAGGATTCTGGATAATCTAATTTAAATTTGCATAAGGGGCCATAAATATAATTACAAAGGTATGTGAACTTTACCTAGAGTTGACAGTCTAATTAGCAATTTGCACTGCAACAAGCAGAATGGAATTTGCATTTTTCCCCAAAAGCTTAGGTAGGAAGTTAAAATCCAGAACCTCCAGGGTAACATTTTCAGAAACTTAGAAACACAATGGAAGATAAAGGCCAAATGGCCCATCCATTCTGCCCATCCGCATTAACCATTATCTTTTCCTCTAAGAGATCCCACGTGACTATCCCAGGCTTTCTTGAATTCAGACACAGTCTCTGTCTCCATCATCTCTCCCGGGAGACTGTTCCATGCATCTACCACTCTGTAAAAAAGTATTTCCTTAGTTTACTCCTGAGCCTATCACCTCTTAACTTCATCCTATGCCCTTTCAATCCAGAGCTTCCTTTCAAATGAAAGAAAATTGACTCTTGTGCATTTACGCTATGTAGGTATTTAAACGTCTCTAAATTAATAAACGTAGTGACAGAAAAACAAAAATATATGAAAATGTCACTCGCCAGCGGTGGACTCAATTTCTCAGATCCCTCATTCAATCAAAATTTTTTTGTGTTGTGAATTGGTCGGGCCTGCAAGGATCGGGCACAGAAAGGAGGTTAGTGAATCTAGCCCTTGGTGCTTACAAAGAGGGAACATGTTTCTGATGTTACAGTGGGTGGTCATCTGGCATCCAGCGATCTCTGCATATTAAGATGGGTATAGAGAGGGCTCATTCAAAAGCAAAGGTTCTAGACTTTTTAAAAAACTAACTTTGTTCTGATGGGGGATTACGTCAAGGAATTGTTGTCTGGATGGGAACGTCTGGAAGGAGTAGAAATGCAGTGGGCAAAACTGAAAGGAGTAATTTTAAGAGCGGCAAACTTTTTTGTTAGGCAAGTAAGTCAAAGTAAGATGAAAAGAAGGCCACTTTGATTCTCAAAAGTAGTAGCTGAGAAGGTAAGGAATAAGAGGAATTTTATCACTCACTCGCTCATCGATCCATTTCCAGATCATTTATAAATAAGTTAAATAGCACCGGTCCCAATACAAACCCCTGTGGCACTCCACTGTTTACTCTCCTCCATTGAGAAAAATGACCATTTAACCCTGCCCTCTGCTTTCTATCTGATAACCAATTCCTAATCCACAACTGAACTTTGCCACCTATCCCATGACTTTAATTTTCTCAGGAGCCTCTGTTGAGGAACTTTATCAAAAGCTTTCTGAAAATCTAGATACACTACATCAAACAGCTCACCTTTATCCACATGTTTATTCACACCTTCAAAGAAGTTAAGCAAATTAGTGAGGCAAGATCTCCCTCGCCTGAACCCATGCTAACTCTGTCTCATTAAATCATGTTTGTTTACGTGTTCCACAATTTTATTTTTTTATAATTGTTTCCACCATTTTGCCCAGCACTGAAGTCAGGCTTACTGGTCTGTAATTTCCCGGATCTCCCCTGGAACCCATTTCCGGGAAGCTTGGCTACTGTCACAACTGGCTTGTATCTAGGAGATAATAAATACAGTGGAATTTTTGCCACTCCTGACGCAGCAGAAATGTGAAACAAGGATTTCTTTGGGCCAGATTCACTAACCTGCCCAATCGGGCCTGATCCGGGCTTATCCGACAAATTCACTAAAGAAAAATATGCAGATGGGGGCAATCAGAGGAATGCCCCCATCTGCCTGCCTGGATCGCTGGTGTGCGATCCCTGTGCATGCACAGACCATCTGCTTTCCCTGCAGATGGTCTGCGCATGCGTTGTATCTTGGGTTTTTTTTTTAACAGGGTATTTTTTTCAGGCCCGACTCTCCTCCTGTTATCCCCGGTGGTGGCAGCCTCTTCCTTCACGTGGGCTGGCTCTCCTGCTCTCCCCTTCCAGCCAATCTTGCCACCCAGCCTCTCCTGCTCTCTGCTGCCTTTCCTGCAGTGCGAGCCTGCGGGTTTAAAGCAGGGTTGCACTGCAGCGTGCAGCCCTGCTTTAAATCCGCGGGCTCACACAGGAAGGCGGTAGAGAGCAGGAGCTCAGGGCAGAAAGCAGAGCAGGCACAGGAGCCGCACATTTCGTTTTGGGGGCAGAGAGCAGGGCTGGAAGATCGGGGCGAGCAAGCAGGAGACAGATCAGGGCAGAGCAGGGCTTCTATGGAGCCGGAGAGTCGGAAAGATGTTTTCGACTGGTCTCCAGCAGTCACATCTTCAGTTGATCAGCCATTAAATTTGATTGATGAATCGCGTCACTGTCCAATTGGCATGCGTTTCTCCTCATTTGCATGCACAGATTTGAAGCGGATCGCTGGAGAGGTTAGTGAATGGGGCCAGAGGGAAATTTGATCGTAAAGGGGTCACAGACTGATCGGTCCACGATCGGTTTGCTTCGTGACTCTAGCCCTTTGTCGGGTGAAGCAGAGGGGTCCCCAGGTGCCCGACTGTGGTCTGGACAGTGTTAGTGCGACCCGAAGCAGGAGGAGAGGGGCAACTTTGGAGTGTGTGGCGCGGTGATTGGATCTACAGCCTCAGCACTCTGGGGTTGTGGGTTCAAATCCTGCACTGCTCCTTGTGACCCTGGGCAAGTCACTTAGTCCTCCACAGCCCCAGGTACGTTAGATAGATTGTGAGCCCACCGGGACAGAGAGGGAAAATGCTTGAGTACCTGATGGTTAAAACCGCTTAGATAAAAGATCTGCCGGGACTTCAGAGAGCTATACCCGGACCTGCTACAGCTAAATTGGCTTATCTGTATACCCAGTATATTTGATTGAACTGTGACAAAGGCCTAGATTCACAAAGCCTACTTTTGCCGGGCGATCTGTGGCCCATCCATTTACGAGGATTCTCGGGCGATCGATTCAGCAAGCCTCCTCATGCAAATGAATGCACTCAGAGGCAAGCCCACACAGTCACTGGACGTATCGCTGCAGAGCGATCAGGACACATGCGCAGACCATCTTATTTTCCTGTAGATAGTCCGCGCATGCGTTGGCTCTCAGCACAAGCAGGGGAGGGAGAGGGGGGGGGGATCGAAGAGGCTATGAGCTATCTTTACAATTATCACGGTGAAAATATTTGCAGACGAGCACACGATACAAGGCCGCCTGTACTTGTAACAGGGAATGCTGACATGCGTGCCCCAACAAATGCCGATCTTCCGATCGCTTCTGACCCTGCAAATGACGTAGCAAAAAGTGCGGCCCTGCTTTTAACCCGCGGGTTAAAACTGCGGGTTACAAACACGGGCTTGCAACGGGGCATGGCGGAATAGGGCAGAAAGGCAAGCGGAGAAGAGAGCAGGGCAGCATGGCGGAAGAGAGGAGAGCGGCAGAGAGCTGGGCTCTTTTGGGATAGTTTCAGGGCTGCAGGGCTGGGGTTTCAGGCAGAGAGCAGGACAGTCGGAAAGGCGGTGAGCGACTGGTCCCCAGCAGTCGCTTCTTTTGATTGGTCAGCCCAGTTGGTGTTCCTGAAGTCTTATTTTGTGAATCGCTTCCTTCCTATATTTCAAAACCTTAGACACCAATGAACCCCAATTCATAAATAAACTACTTATCACCTATAATTCCTCACGTTCTTTGCGTTCAAACAACCACAAGCTTCTAACTATTCCTTCTTTAAAAATCATTGGAACCCGTCGTCAGGATATGTTTTCTGTAGTAGCACCTCAACTCTGGAACTCTTTACCTTTATACTTAAGAGAAATAAATAACTTAAACGATTTCAAAAAGAATTTAAAATGCTTTTTATTTAAAGACGCTTTTAACATTTAAAATTAATCATGTGCTCTTTTTAAATGTCAAGATCCGTTATATCATTGAATTATTATTTTAGTATATAATTGTTAAGTTAAAATTTCTGTAATTTTATGATTTTTGTATCTCATAATATATAATTCGTAATTGTATATTTTACAAACATGTTTTATCCAAATTTTTTATTTTTATTTTATTTTTTTTTAAACCTAATGTATAAATTGTTAAATTTTTAATATTTTATGTTATTTACTGTTTTAATATTATGTTTATTTACAAACTGTAACTCGCTTAGAAATAATTTAATTAAGCGATTAATCAAATATAAATAAAACTTGAAACTTGAAACTTGCATGCAATTCCTCCTCATTTGCATGTGCAGATTGGATCGGGCAGGAATCAGATCGGGAGTAAGGTTAGTGAATGGGAGCGGGGTCGCAAAGTGATTGGTACATGATCAGTTTGTTTTGTGAATCTAGCCCAAAGTTTTTTGTATTTTTTTTTCCTGTGTGAGTTTGGGTGGGGTTGATGAATGAATTTGCTAATTGAACTGTAGTGAATTCAACTGAAATAATATAACTGCTATATAGTGTCAGCTTGAATCTGTGGAGGTTTTTTTGAGATCCATGAAGCTGAACTGAGATCTCTTTTTCTCCATATTATATGTGCTGTAGGAAGAGGTTCAGATATAAATGATGTATTTTTAAACAATCCTCTACTTGGGAATAATAATCTAACACATCCTCACCGCTTCCCAAGTATAACCCGTTCTTCAAACACAACTTTGTCAGAGCTTTTTTTTCAGGCCTCAGTACCACCACTCCACCGCTGTCAAAATTTCTTTAGCGGGAAGAATTACGTGAGCGATCCTCACTGGCCCATATTATTCATTTAAATATTTCCACTATTTGTAATACTTTAACTTTCTTTCCTAAATATAAAGTGCAAAATGCTTTATTATTTTAGAACTTATCTTTTTAGTTGCTTTTTATATTCAGACCTGGGAGGGACAGACCCGACATGTTTCGCATCAGAATGCTGTTTCAAGGGTCTCCCACGGCCGATGATGTCATCCGACTCCTACTGATCTCAAAGAGCAAGTAGGAGTCGGATGACAAAGCAAAAGTGGGAGCTTGGAGCACGACGCTGTTGGTTTGAGCGCGTCGGTTTTATACAGAGAACTTTTGTTTTAATCCACAAGTTCATTTTAGGACCAGTAGGGACCCCTGACGAAGACAATTGTGTCGAAACACAGACCGTGTAGGGTCCATATGTTTCTAGAGGATCCGGCCCTGGACGTATTTGTGTGGATTATCGTTTGCCTTCATAAAGCCATCAACTTTGGACATCGATTCTCCACAAGTTCTTTGGTTTCTTTGTGTGTGCTTTTTGTGGAGAGAATGGGGTCAATTTCTTTTGTTGTTTCGAGTTATGTGAGAAAAAACAGCATGATAGAATTGATTTAATAGAAGTATACAGATGCAGTGCATCAGAGCTTATTGCTAATAGAGTGATGTTCATGTGAATTTTTATATTTATATTTATTTTAGCTATTGCTCCTCCTAAAGAAGCCAAATCTGGCGAAACTCAGGACTGAGTTGAGGAGAAAAGACAAAAAGAAAAATAAATAGTAACACTATTTCACGCTTATCACATGGTGAAAGATTCCTGCAGAGCCGAAGTGGAGTACAAATTGCATGGCCTGAATAAAAAGAACCACAAATTACGGCAGAAAATTATTAATATATGGTATATCCAGTCAAGTCTTTATAAATGTAGAAATGATAGTTGTCTGGATGAAAATAAAGTTCTTTTTCCTTTTCAAAAAGACGCCTCAGCCCCACCACTCCACCGCTTATAGTGTTTCATACCGCGGGAAGCATATTGTGGTGCTTCATCATTGGCTGTCAATTTTTGAAAAAAGTTTTATCTAGTTTTTCTTTTATCTTTCTATTTTAATTGGTTTAACATTGAATAAATACTTCAAGCTGGTTTTACTTAATGGTATCATTTAGAAAGTAAATAGTACTTGGTACTTATCTCAGCCAAAAACCCAGGGAGTCAGACCCGACATGTTTCACACGTCCTGGTGTTTTATCAAGGGTCTCCCTGCAAAATGAATAACAAAGAGCTACTACATACAATTGTGTACTGCCCTTAATGAGTGAAATATTATATTTTATAAATACATTCATCAAAAAAATCGCTCACCAAGGGTGCCGCTGTCATCCGACTCCTATAGTTTTGAGAATAAGATGGCGGCGGCGGCCTTCGGTCAAAGATTTAAATAGTCTCCTTCTCAATAAAAACTCCGCCCCCTGCTGCTCGATTGGTCCCAGCTAGAATTTATAATGTCCCCCATTCGATCTCACTGTTGAGCCCACGCGGCTCAACAGTATCCAACGAAAAAATGAATCTCTGTTCACTTTCATTTAGTTTAATTTGATCACCCTCCCCAGCACCACAATATGCTTCCCGCGGTATGAAACACTATAAGCGGTGGAGTGGTGGGGCTGAGGCGTCTTTTTGAAAAGGAAAAAGAACTTTATTTTCATTCTGAATAAAAAGAAGACATCATTTATGAGATAAGTGTCTCTCCAATCTATTAAAAGTTAGCTTGTTAAAGAAATACAGTAAAACCTTGGATTGCAAGTGACTTGGTTTGCAAGTGTCTTCCAAGACAAGCAAAACATTTGATTAAATTTTAACTTGATATACAAGCAATGTCTTGCAATACAAGTACATGCAGTATATACACATCACAACTGAGCCGATGGTTCTTCTCTCTCTGACGCTGCAGGAGTGTAGTGACTCTTCTAAACGAGCAAGATCTTGCAATACAAGTATGTATAGTATTTTGTATTAAAGTTTTTGGGTTGTAGAACGAATCGTCAGAGTTACCATTATTTCCTATGGGGAAATTCGCTTTCATATCCACGAGTGCTTTGGATTACAAGCATGCTTCTGGAACGAATTATGCTCGCAAACCAAGGTTTTAAGAACATAAGAATTGCGGCCCAGCAGTCCGCTCCCGCGGCAGCCCCCAGGTCAAAGACCAGTGCCATAACTGAGACTAGCCTTACCTGCGTACGTTCTGGTTCAGCAGGAACTTCTCTAACTTTGTCTTGAATTTCTGGAGGGTGTTTTTCCCTACGACAGACTCCAGAAGAACGTTCCAGTTTTCCACCACTCTCTGGGTGAAGAAGAACTTCCTTACGTTTGTATGGAATCTATCCCCTTTTAACTTTAGAGAGTGCCCTCTCGTTCTCCCTACCTTGGAGAGGGTGAACAGCCTGTCCTTATCTACTAAGTCTATCCCCTTCATTATCTTGAATGTTTTGATCATGTCTCCTCTCAGTCTCCTCTTTTCAAGGGAGAAGAGGCCCTGTTTCTCTAATCTGTCACTGTACGTCAACTCCTCCAGCCCCTTAACCATCTTAGTCGCTCTTCTCTGGACCCTTTCGAGTAGTACCGTGTCCTTCTTCGTGTACGGCGACCAGTGCTGGATGCAGTATTCCAGGTGAAGGCGCACCATGGCCCGGTACAGCGGCATGATAACCTTTTCTGATCTGTTCGTGATCCCCTTCTTAATCATTCCTAGCATTTTGTTTGCCTTTTTCTCCGCCGCTGCCTATTGCGCAGACAGCTTCATCGACTTGTCGACCAGTACTCCCAACTCTCTTTCCTGGGAGGTCTCTCCGAGTACCGCACCGGACATCCTGTATTATTGTTTAAAATGGATTAGTGATATAATTAACAATACATGGTTGGGGACACTGAGGGACTCAGAAGTGAAATGATGGTCCCTAATGATCTTCATGCGGCTCCAATACAGGAGAATGGGTACTGAGCACTTTTATCACAATTTCAATTAATATTTTATGGAATTAATATATGGAAAAACCCAGCGATTTGGATGATTAGTGAATTATTTGTCTTCCCCATAGGGATATTTTGATTATAAACTCCTAGATTTATATTTTAAGTTTAAAAAAAACATTTGCATGGTTTGCAGGTAGTTCTCTACTCCCTGACGCTTATGACATGCGCCTTTGTCGTGCTACAATAAGGCACGCCTATTGTTTGCTTGTCTACGTCGTAGTTTTTCCTAGTACTGTACATAGTAACATACATAGTAGATGACGGCAGATAAAGACCCGAATGGTCCATCCAGTTTGCCCAACCTGATTCAATTTAAATTTTTTTAATTTTCTCTTCTTAGCTATTTCTGGGCAAGAATCCAAAGCTCTACCCGGTTCTGTGCTTGGGTTCCAACTGCCGAAATCTCTGTTAAGACTTACTCCAGCCCATCTACACCCTCCCAGCCATTGAAGCCCTCCCCAGCCCATCCTCCACCAAACGGCCATATCCAGACACATTTATGCCTCTTTCTGTGAGCATAACATAACAGCTGATTTTAATACCGCAGAACCATGAGTTCGATGCAGTTAACAAAAAAATTATTTATAAAAAAAATACATGTGAAGAATGCAAAGGATCTAATTAGCCAGAAATTTTGAACAGAAAGGTTTTCAATCGTTTTCTAAAATGTTCTTATGAGCTGGATTGAAATAGCAGTGGACGGAAATTTTTATCGAAATAAGCTGCTTTATATGAAAGAGTGCGCTCGTGATATTTCTTACTTTTAAAGCCCTTAAATGTTGGAAATATAAAGAGGGCATGAGATTTTCTTCTATTCTTGCTTGACACCTTGAGGAACCTGTCGGCAAGATATAACGGAGCAACTCCAAAGGCGACTTTATAATATAAACATCCGAATTTAAAGATCACCCAGGCCTCAACGGGAAGCCAATGCGACTCACTATTCTGCGCATGTGTCAGTCGCTTTCCTCAACGACTTATCGGATGATATTTCCGCAACCTCATTTGCACGCAAAGTTTTCGGAGCATCGTTCGTCGTTTAGAAATCAGAAAATTTACCACCGCCACAATGGCTCACAGGATTTTAATGGCGGTTTTAGAGCTTCAGGGCCTCAGTGGTTTTTGTAGATTTTGCTCTGCACAGATGTTCCTGGGAGATTTTTCCCTTGTGAGCACATGAAAAAAAAGAGAGACAAAATGGATGACACTGGCAAAACAAGATCAAAGTGTAAGATGCTACGTCTTAAAATAAAGGAAGTGCTAATATATTCAGCTGAGAAAGGATTAAAATACAGAAGTGGTAATTCCGTGCAGGAGAAGAGAGCCTGAAAAGAGCCAAATGGAAATAAAAGGTCAGAGGGAATACAAGAAGAAAAGTAAAACCTAAGGAAAAAGAACAAAGACTTAGGGCTAGATGCACTAAACGCTCTGATTGGGTACCGATGGTCGCTAAGCCAGTTTGGTTTAGTGACCGATGGAATTTGCCAACCCGCTTCTCAAAATGGCTCACTGCGTGGTTTTCCATGCAGTAGCACAAGCAATTGGGATAGTAAGAAAAAAAAAAAAATGATCACAAAATAAACTGCTCAAAAGCAGAACCTACTAAATACAACAGTATTCAATTTTAAGTCACAAAATAAAGAGAGACACGGGGACAAATTTTTCCCCGTCCCCTCGGGAACTCATTTTCCCATCCCGCAAGTTCTTTTCCTGTCCCTGCCCCATTCTTGCAAGCTCCGTCCTCATCTGCACAAGCCTCAACCATTTTAAAATCATAAGTAGCAACATTCTAGAGCTCAGATTGTGATGTCATAATGCCTCAGCTCTGTCCTCATCTGCACAAGCCTCAACCATTTTAAAATCATAAGTAGCAATATTCTAGAGCTCAGACTGTGATGTCATAATGTCTCATTCCACCAATGCCTAAGCTCCATCCTCATCTATACAAGCCTCAACCACTTTAAAATCATAAGTAGCAACATTCTAGAGCTCAGATTGTGATGTCATAATGCCTCATTCCACCAATGCCTAAGCTCCATCCTCATCTATACAAGCCTCAACCACTTTAAAATCATAAGTAGCAACATTCTAGAGCTCAGATTGTGATGTCATAATGCTTCATTCCACCAATGGCTAAGCTCCATCCTCATCTGCACTAACCTCAAACACTTGCAACATTCTAGAGCTCAGATTGTGATGTCATAATGCCTCATTCCACCAATGCCTAAGCTCCATCCTCATCTATACAAGCCTCAACCACTTTAAAATCATAAGTAGCAACATTCTAGAGCTCAGATTGTGATGTCATAATGCCTCATTCCACCAATGCCTAAGCTCCATCCTCATCTATACAAGCCTCAACCACTTTAAAATCATAAGTAGCAACATTCTAGAGCTCAGATTGTGATGTCATAATGCTTCATTCCACCAATGGCTAAGCTCCATCCTCATCTGCACAAGCCTCAAACACTTTCAAATCATAAGTGTTCAAGGCTTGTGCGTTAAGGCAGAGCTTACAGGAATGGGGCAGGGACAGCGACAAAACTCACGGGGATGGGATGGGGAAATTGAGTTCCTGCGGGAACAGGGACAAATTTGTTCCCGTGTCATTCTCTAATACAAAATTAATCCTATTTATGTGCCTATTTTGGAACTTAAAGAGCTAAACCAGAGGGAAGGAAAAGCCTCCGATTTTCAAACAGGAGCAGTATGGAGAAGTTCTCTGAGCTTCCTGGCTCAGTCACTGGCATAAAATCCTCCCCTCCAGTGCTCCAAAAACTTTAAATAATTAAAACAATGTTCAGCCACTGTGTAGCAATCTATCAAATTTTTACTAGTGGGAGAAATACCAAAATAGTCTTTCTTTTTCATTTTTTCTTATCACTAAAAAGAAGTTTCAAAGCCTTTCCTTTGCCAACAAGCAGCTAACACACACTTTTTATTTTTTTTTTAATGACTGTATTTCCTTCCCTCTGGTTTAGTTCTTTAAGTTCCAAAATCGGCATATACGCAGGATTAATTTTATGTCTTAAGATTATATGCTGTTGTATTTGATAGGTTCTGCTTTTGAACAGTTTATTTTTTTATCTTTCCGTGCAGTAGTACATTCACCGATTCTGGCATGAAAATGATCTCACTACTATTAAAACCAGCCATCCAATCGGAAAAAAATGGCAGGTCTGCCTGTTTTTTCTTTTTTTTCCTATGGGCACAGATGTTGAGTGTATGTGTGTGTGTAACACACACAATATCTGGCCCATAAAAAAAGTTGAGCTACTCCCCCACCCTCCCGATGACCCTTCAGACCCAAAATAGAGGCAGGAGGGATGCCCACTCCCTCTGGCTGCTGCGAATACCCCCTGCACCAGCTGAACCACCCACCTCCCTCCCGCAGGACCCCCCTTCCAGCACTTCACAAAAAAAATCAGAAGGATGGATGCCCACTCCCTCTTGCTGCCACGAGACACCCCCCCCCCCCCCGTCGTCCAGGGCCACCCCCAAATCATTCCCTCCTATGGCAAATTTAACCTGCAAACTATGTAGTATGGATATTGGTATTAGATCCCTAGTATGTGTCGAGGTAGGATAAAAACTTGTATCAAAAAAAACTTGTCCTTTAACGATGACAAATTGTAATCTGTTTACTGTATATTATGTATGTTAACCTGTAGCCCGTTCTGAGCTCTTTGTGGAGAACGGGATCGAGAACGAATCAAATAGATCAATAAATTTACTGGTTTTCTTGTTGCTCCAAGGAAAGTGCTTCAGCCCCCCCCAAAATGGGGCAATGCAGTTGCAACTATTTTCGCTGATAATTCCAGAAAGTTACAATTGTATTGTAGGCTGGTTACCTGTTTCAAAGCGTTAATCGAGATCTGTGCCTGAGAGAGAAAAGCTTGAAATCCTGCAGATGAATGTTGATAGGCGACTGCTGAGAAAAAAAGTGGTCTGTAGATCTTCCTAATCGGTTCATAAAGGTTCAATGGATTAATTCAATTAACCTCTGCCAACTTCCAGGTATTAAACCGTTTGATAAACTTATTTGGAAGAAATCTGCACTTTTTTTTTTTTATTACCAACACAGAATAATGGAATACGTCAACTGCATGAGCGGACTACACTGGTCCAGCACTGGTCGCCGTACATGAAGAAGGACACGATTCTATTCGAAAGGGTCCAGAGAAGAGTGACTAAAATGTTTAAGGGGTTGGAGGAGTTGTCGTACAGCGAGAGATTAGAGAAACTGGGCCCCTTCTCCCTTGAAAAGAGGAGATTGAGAGGGGACATGGTCGAAACATTCAAGATAACGAAGGGAATAGACTTAGTAGATAAAGACAGGTTGTTCGCCCTCTCCAAGGTAGGGAGAACGAGAGGGCACTCTCTAAAGTTCTTCTTCACCCAGAGAGTGGTAGAAAATTGGAACGCTCTTCCGGAGGCTGTTATAGGGGAAAACACCCTCCAGGGATTCAAGACAGTTAGACAAGTTCCTGCTGAACCAGAATGTACGCAGGTAGGGCTGGCCTCAGTTAGGGCACTGGTCTTTAACCTAAGGGCCGCCGCGGGACCCAGCAGCGGCAATTCGGGGACATTAGATCATCTTTTATTTTATTGTCCATTCATATTATTATTTTGGAAATCAATTTGGCCTCAAATAAATAGGATGTTGGAGAATCCGGCAGCCTTGGCATATGATACGATTTTATTTGGCACAGCAAAGAGAGCGAAGAGTCAGATTTCGTCAAATAATAACAAACTTTTATTTATATTAACTGGAGTAGCAGTTCAACAAATAACACACAATTGGAAAAATTATGACAGGTTAAATTATAACTTCTGGTGGAATTCCGTATGCCATATATATAAAACGGAGCGTACATTTGCAACACAAAGAGGTTATATTGATAAGTTTAAGAAGATTTGGGGACCATTAACAGACTTTTGCAATGAATGATACAATTTTCCCATAATAAGATATTTGATAAGAGGGGATGTGGGTGGGTTTATTTGATTCATCTCATAATATAAATAATTTATCATTATATCTTGTTGTATTGTATGCAATTTTCAAAGGAAGGGGAGGGGGTGGGTTTATAATTTGAGTACCGTAATAGTTGGTATACTTATTAAGTACTATATACTTTTTCAATATTATAGTAAAGGATTATATAATGATACGTTGTATTTACAGTGATGCATGAAGGAATATCAAGTGTGTACTCAATGAAATTGTACAAATTTATGTGATACACTTGTTGTTATATGAAAAATGAATAAAAAACTTAAAACTGAAAGTTGCAGGGTTATGTGATTTTTTTTTAGTTCCCCGGTGATTTTGGATGTGGCTGATAGGCGCAGGACATGCACATCAGAATTTAAAACTCAAGCAAACTGCTCCAGTCGCTGGAAGCTCCAGACCTGGCAGCAAGGTTTGCATGGTGAAAGGTGGGCATTGCACGGAGTGCTCATTTTAATACTAATGAGCTCCTTGTAATGCATTTGCATAGGATTCTCAGTGGCTGCTACAGGCCCCCTCTCCTCCCCCACCCCCGAGAACCCTTTTGTGCACTGGAGGTTGAAGTAGGGTTACCAGAAATCCGGGAAAACCCGGACACATCCTCTTATTTTATTTAAAATGATTATATCCTGCGTATTCAATATTCTATGCGGACTGTCCGGGTGCCCGGAGGGATTTCCGAAACCCGGCAGTTTGTCTGCACATGCGTAGACACGGTTCCAAGCTCAGGGAGGTTTGTGTGGCAGTGAGATGGGGGCAGAATGGGGCGGAGCTGGAGGCGTAACAGGGCAGGGCTGGAAGCAGAATGGGGCGGGACCAGGGGTCCTCTTTTTTTCACAGAGGAAATCTGGCAACCCCAGGTTCAACTAACTTACAAGTTAGACTGGCTACAACCCGTCTTTTTGCAAGGAAAGCTTTTGAGCAATGGGGCCTAGGTGTGCCTCAAGGACTGGCTTGAGAAACACTACTATAAGGGGGGAATTCCTCTACTTTACATGATAAAATATGCATCCATTTGGCATCCACATGTGGCAGATTGCAGGCATGCACATTTACATCTATAGGGCACATATAAATGTCTATGCCTGCCAATGGTATAATTGGGCCCTGGGCAGGAAGACCGATATGATCTCCCCCACCCTCCGGGGCTGACATTTGGAGGTCTAATTTTTTTTTTGGGAGGGAGCATCAAAGCAGAGTGTGTGGCACAATGGTTAAAGCTACCGCCTCAGTACCCCGAGGTTGTGGGTTCCAATCCACGCTGCTCCTTGTGACCCTCGGCAAGTCACTTAATCCCCTCATTGCCCCAGGTACATTAGATAGATTGTGAGCCTACCAGGACAGACAGGAAAAAATGCTTGAGTACCTGAATAAATCCATGTAAACTGTTTTGAGCGCCCTTGGGAGAATGGTATAGAAAATTGAATACATAGTGTGAAAGGTTTCAGCCTCTGATAACCTTGTGACATCATAATGCCTCATTCCACCAATGCCTGAGAGCCAGCCTCATCAGTGATGTCACAATGGCTGGATTGTCCTTTACTTGGCTCACTCTTGTCTCTTGCAGTTGATACTTTGATAGTTTTTCACTTTCTGCATGTTACACTGCTTTCAGCTGCGTATAGCTGAAATTATCAGAAGCAATTAAGGAAATATTTATAAACTATAACGAGTTTTACCTCATGCAGAGTTGTCATTTCTTTAATAAAGACACTATTTTTTCTGCGGCCTTCCAAGTACCTACAAATCCATAATGTGGCCCTGCAAAGGGTTTGAGTTTGAGACCGCTGCGCGTAACTTTTTCCCCTCTTAAAACAGTATAACCTACCTATTCAACGACGCTGCACGGGCCTCTTATCTTGTAAGTCACCTTGAACCTGTATTGGATAAGTGTGATCAGTGGCATAATAAGGGAGACAGGACCACCCCAGGAGCTGTCTTGGTGGGTACCTCTCTGCGCCCACACACACCCCATGCTAATGCCCTCCCTTCCCCCCATATCTCTATAAATCTTCATCAGCGCAAGCAACTCCGGCCTCTGAAATCACTTCCTGGTTACAGGGCCAGGAAGTGACATCACATGGAAAGCCAATGCTCATGCTGGTGAAGATTTAAAAAGGTGAGGGTGGAAGGGAGGGCCTGAGTGTTGCGTGGAAGCAGGGAAGGAGGGGGACAGAGAGGAGGGCGCAGGGGGGCACCGCCATCCCAGGCGCTTCCTACCCATACTATGCCTCTGAGTGCGATTTAAGAAATTCTAATTAGATTAGAGATGTAGCATTTTTTGTCTTTTTGAGTGATCCTTTGCTTATCTAGGATCTAAGATATGGAATGGTCTGCCTTTTCACCTGAGGCAGGCTGGTTCTTATCTTCAGAAGCAGCTTAGAAGGAGCTGTGGAAGGTGCTATGCTGGCGACTAGTGAAAGAGCCATGCTAGGCCCCAGTTATATTGAGTAACCATGTGCAAATAGAAAGAAGTTTGTCTGTTGCCCCTCAATCTCTCTCTTCGCTTCTCTCTCCTTATACATCTCCCAGAGAACTCTGTTCCTCAGATAAGGCGCTCTTCCACTGCCAATTCCAGAGTTCGTTCCTTTCATCTAGCTGCCCCCTATGCCTGGAACAAATTACCCAAGTTTGTCCGCCAAGCCCCTTCCCTTGTTTAAAAGCAGACTGAAAACCTACCTTTTCGATATAGCCTTCAATCCAAAACCCTACTCATCTGCCCTCCAGCCCAGCCCGCCGATTAACTATTCCCCTTAACTGTATCCATGACATCCTGTTTGTCTGTCTTGTCTGTTTAGATTGTAAGCTCTTTGGAGGAGGGACTGTCTTCTTTGTGACTCTGTACAGTGCTATGTCTGGTAGCGCTATGGAAATAATTCATAGTAGTAGTGTGAAAAGTTTCAGTCTTTGGGAAGCAAAGCTGAGATTGTGATGTCATAATGCCTCTTTCCACCAATAAGAGCCAACCTCATCAGTGATGTCACAATGGCTCAATTGTCCTGTACTCCCCTCTGCCTCCAACCCAGCCAGCTGATTAACCGTTCCCCTTAACTGTATCCATGACATCCTGTTTGTCTTGTCTGTTTAGACTGTAAGCTCTTTTGAGCAGGGACTGACTGTACAGCTTTATAGTGCTTTAGAAGTAATTCATAGTAATAGTAGTAGTGTGATAAGTTTCAGTCTTTGGGAAGCAGAGCTGAGATTGTGATGTCATAATGCCTCATTCCACCAATAAGTGCCAACCTCATCAGTGATGTCACAATGGCTTGATTGTCCTGTACTCCCCTCTGCCCTTCCAGCCACCAGACTAACAGTTCCTCTTAACTGTATCCATGACATCTTGTTTGCCTGTCTTGCCTGTTTAGATTGTAAGCTCTTTTGAGCAGGAACTGTTTTCTTACTCTTTGTGACTGTACAGCGCTTCATGCGTCTGGTAGCGCTATAGAAATAATTAATAGGAGTAGCAGTAGTTTTGTAAGGAATTGAAAATGTATTTTTTGAAATGAGACTGTGATATTTATATGGCTGTAGTTTCCCAGACTGAGGTATTTGTTTGTGATCTGCAAATAATCCTGGTTGATACCGAAGGCTCTAAGAAACAGAACAGAATAGAAAAGCAAGACTTCAAAAGTGAGAACTTCTCTGCACTCTGGTGGAATGGGGAGAAAAGCCTCTGTTAACCCTTTCAGGACCATAAGGATCGTAGGCCAATTTTTGTGGTTTTGACGACATTTTTATGGTAAAAAGGGCTTGCAGATGCCAAAAAATTGATTTTTTTTTGTGAAATATCATTATTTTTATTTAAAAAATCACACTTCTGGCTTATGGACAGTGTGGCAAGTGAATCTTCTCGTCAATCTGGCAACGACGCTAATGAATGAATGTCGGAACCAGTTTGTTTACATAAAGGCAGTATCATATGGAATCCGTACATATCAAATTTAGAACTGTAGACTATCCCAATCAAAATTTATAGGATTTTAAAGTTATGGGACAAATATGTCCCTTGGTCCTGAAAGGGTTAATAGTTAACAACTGAGCATGCAATGTCCCTGCTGCCTAATTATTTTCCCTTATCATACTCTCCGCCATGTACTATTCAGATCAAAATGATGTAATTTTAATTTCGATAACAAGGTGTTTTGCTTTCAGAAGGATTCTGAAACATAATTTCATCTCCATCTTTCAAGGGGCGGGGGGAGCAGACACGGTACATTAGATCCGAGAATATCATTTCATTCTATCAATATTTGAGGATTACATTAGCATTACATGAAGTTAGGAAATCTGTCATTTTCCCTTATAAATGAGCATAAAGACTGCCTTAAATTACAGGCTGCAAGTTTTAAGACTACAAACTCTTGCAAATCAGTAAAGAGATTCAGACAAAAGAGGAAATTATTCAATCTGAATTTAGCTATTTTCATACCATGTAATTACAGGAAACATGTTATGCCAAGGGGGGATCGTTTCATTGTCTCTAGTTTGCATATTATTTCATACAGCAAAGAAACAAAGGATGCAATTATGAAGCAGCAGATCTTATTAAGAGGATGCATGCAGAATGAATTTTGATGATACTACTTGGGATGACGGACGGCTTCAAGATGCAGAACCTTGGATTAAGAAAATTTTGCCACAAGTTTCCAAGTTTATTTACTCTTCGATAGACTGACCATCATCAGCTAAAAACTAAAGCTAAAAACATTAAAATAAATGTAAGAATGGGGGTAAAAAGAAAAGGTTGAACATAAAATAGACGTGCGCAATTTTGAGGGAGAGGGTAAAAGGGAAAGTTTATAATTACATCATTAAATAAATGGGGGGGAAGAGGGGGGGAGGAAAAGTCACCAGGAGAGGGGGTTGCCTCTTAAAAGCGGTTCTTTTTGTATACTGAAGTGCTGTTGAAAAGGGGTACTGTCAAACGCTATGGTATGCGTCTTGGAATATGAAAGTTTTTAGTTTAGTTTTGAAAGTATCAAGAGAATTTTCTTGGCCAAGGTTCTAGTGTAGTACAGTTCCTTGACTGGGGGGACAGTCAATAAGTTCTGGTCAGCTGATCTGAGGGTCCGTGGAGAAGAGTAAGCGATGATAAGTTTATCACGAAAAGCCGGTAAACGCGTAAGTTTGATTTTAAAAGCCAGCAGTAGGATTTTATATGTGGTGCGATGGGAGATGGGTAGCCAGTGTGCTTCTCGCAGAAGAGGAGCGATATGATCATATTTTCTTGCCTTATGAGTTTGATTGCCGTGTTTTGAATAAGCTGCAGACAACGCGATTCCTTTTGGGTGACCCCGTTATACAAGGAGTTGCAGTAGTCTAGATGAGAAATGACCAATGAGTGAATCAAAGTTTCAACAGAATACTCCAAGTGGGGCCTCACCAATGACCTGTACAGGGGCATCAACACCTTCGTTCTTCTACTGGTTACGCCTCTCTTTATACTTTTGGACTACAATGCATCTTAAATAGAAAACTATCTTTAGATAGATTTTTCCTCAAAAGCGCATTTTTTTTTTTTTTTAATCATTGATTTTTATCCACCCTGCTCTCCACCCCCAGATACTAAAAAGAAAATCAATTCTATTTTTTTTAGCATTTAAGAAGCTGAGTAGTGCTTACTGCAGTTTAGTAAAATGACCCTTTATATTTTTTTTGTTAACTTTTACCCTGCTTACAACTAAGCAGCTTATAAAATCATAGACATATATAATTCAATAAAAACACCATAAAACCAAAACAAAGCCATAGCATAAAATCCGGTGCCAATGCTGTCTGCCTTTCTTAATCGCAATAAGTTACAGATGCTACCTATCTTTTCTCAAAAATCATTCATACAGAGGAAAAACCTGCGGAAACTTCTGAAACTGTTTTATCAGCTTTTACGCCAAGGTTCTGCAATTCGTTTGTATTGGTCTACCCCTACTCCCAAGTCCTTTGGCACCTTCCTCATTTTTATGTTTTCTCTGTAAAGTTCTACATACATCTTACAAGTAGGCGGTATACTGTACAAATCATGATAATAATCCTATTTGGCTTCTCCGAATACACTTCTCCCTCCGTATTCGCTGTGATAAGGGATTAACAGAAACGCAAATACAGAAAAAAACGCGAATCACTTTTTCATATGGTGTTCACGGTTTTCTGTTAAAAACCATCGTGAATATGGTGAAACCGCGAATAACATGGTGGGAGACCTGGCCTGTTCATGAAGGAAAGCCAAAACACGGTGAAGAAAGTGCCGGGAATTGGCGATTTGCTCTGTAAAATGCTTGGAATCAGCGATTTCTCTATGCAAGCTGACGTAATTGGGGGGGGGGGGGAAAGAGCCAGCAAGCTAAAAACTACGGCTATTTGAAACCGCAATTGCTGAAACCGTGAATACGGAGGGAGAAGTGTACCCCACTTTCAATTGGGTGGTAAGGGGGTGGTAAGGGGACGGTCTGCCCCAGGTGCCATCTTGGTGAGGGCGCAGGCACTCGCTCTCCTCTCCGTCCGTCCATCCCCCCCATGCACCAGTTCCCTTCTCCTGTACCTCTGTAATGTTTCTGGTATGAGCAGTGACCTCCAACCTGCTGTCGCACCAGAGTCGGCTCTTCCTCTGATGTCATTTCCTAGGAAGTGATGTCAGAGGAAGAGCTGACGCGTGTGTGAGAACAGGTTGGGAGTTGCTGCTCATACCAGGAACATTACAGAGGTACAGGAAGAGGGAAACTGCACATGTGCGGCAGGAAGGGGTGGGCAAAGAATAGGGTGGGGGAGGGGCACCACTGCCTACTGTAACATACTAACACTTCCTGTATGTGTATTCCCCACTTTTTCTCAGTGTTCTGTCTTCAAAGCACTTTGGTAAGTGCCTGATAGGGTATTGCCACATCAGCATAAATTAAGTGGAAAATTAGATTCTGAAAAGCTTAACATGTAGCATGCATTGAAATTCAGGTATAAAATTAGCATGCAGGGTTGTTAACTCTATGGCTTGAATTTTACATGAGGTACAAGATGACATGATTGAAAATACAGAAAACATTTTGCCACTCATGATCTGTATTGCTCTCTGTTCCCTTCAGAGCGCACAGTACAAAAATCTCGTTGTGGTTATAAATTGTGCTGGACAGCTTTATGTATACTCCTAATCATTTTTTTTGCTTGCAAGGACATTTAAATCTCCGTAATGAAAAATAAGCTTGTTTCCAGGATCCAAGATTCAGGAGACGGAACTAGTATGGCACAGATACCACCAAAGAAACAGAAATAAAGAGGTTACTGTAGGTTGCCCCACTGGCCAGACATCTCTGCCACCTGCTGGCCAAATTACAACAAATGCGAGGTCTGACTATTAAGTTTGCGAACTTAGCTCCGTGCGCTTACGTTGGCAGCACTGTACAAACAACTCGGTAAGGTTTCATAGCCTTGGTATATCAGTGTCTCACATATGTGTTTGCGTCGACGTGTGACGATGTCTTGCTGAGTGGCGTTCATTATTGTTGTTGCGTGTTTTTGGGTGCTGTCGCAAGAATGTCTGACTTGAACAGAAGCAAAGGAGAGTCAAAGTTTGCCGAGACCTTTTGGAGAGGCAAGACGATGTTTTGGCCCGTGTTATAACTGACAATGAAACATGGGGGGGGGGGGGTCTATCAATATGACCCTGAAACAAAGCGTCAAAGTGCACAATGGAAGTCGTCCAATTCTCCACGGCCAAAAAAGTTCCGCCAGTCCAAATCTAGCGTCAAAACGATATTGCTAACCTTTTTTGATATCAGAGGAATTGTTCATTATGAATTTGTACCAACTGGACAAACAGTTAACCAAGTTTACTATTTGGAAGTGCTGAAAAGGCTGCGTGAAAGAATTAGATGAAAACGACCTGAACTCTTTGCCAACACCTCATGGCTCTTGCCTCACAACAATGCACCAGCCAGAAAACAAATATCTGTATTGGAACACCGTCCCTACTCACCTGATCTGGCTCCTAATGACATTTTTCTTTACCCCCAAGATAAAGGAAATATTGAAAGGAAGACGTTGATGACATTCAGGACATCAAGGGTAATACGACGACGGCTCTGATGGGCTTTCCCAAAAAAGAGTTCCAAAATTGCTTTGAAGGGTGGTCTAGGCACTGGGGAGTATTGCTAAGGTGACCTTAGTGATATTCAGTAATGAGGTATGTAGCACTTTTTCTAGGATGAGTTGGCAAACTTAATTGCCAGACCTAGTACCTCTAGGAAACTTGTCACAATTTTTCATTGAGTACCCTACTTTGTTCTTAATATTAGAATAAGTTACTAAGCAAGGCTTTAATATCTTACGGTATTTCTGTACCCATTCACAAATCCTTTTTAGCTGGAACCATCTCGGAAGTCCAAACTGGTTGTCCATGTACTTGAAACGTCCAAAGCCTGATTTTTCTAAGGCAGAATAGGGCCGTCCAACACAGCAGAATATCCAAACAACAAGGAGGCTTGCTCTGGGCCGTGTTTTGGGCAGGACTAAAGAGGGCCTGAAATATGGACATCCAATAGCTTTTAATGTTTTAATCATAGGCAGCGGAACGCTTTTTTGTTTGGGGGGGCCCAAAAGCTCCACCCTAGACCCCACCCCAGGACTGCCCAAGCTCCTCCCCAGACCTCTCCCCCATAATAATAGTACTAATTGTAAATGCCATTTCTTCCATTCATTTTTCATATACACACAATATAATCTTATTAATAATACACAATGGTAACCACAAAATAAACTACACAAAGTGCACTCTTTTTCCCCTCCCCACCACTGCACAGCATTTCTTCCTCTCTCCTCCACCCCCATGTGCAACGTCTTCCTCTCTCTCTCTCTCATTCCCTCCCTTGCTGCAAAGGGAGTGGGGAAAGAGAGAGGGATCCAGGGTGCTTCTCTCCCATCCCCCTCTACTGCCACCCACCCCCCTCTACTGCCACATCCAATATTCTCCCTCTGTTATCCACCAGACTGTGTGCAGCATCTTTCGCCTCTGCCCACCAGCCTCATGTCCAACATTTATGTTTCTATCACCCTTCTCCAGCTCCATGCCACATCTCTTCCTCCATTCCCTCCACCACCATATCCAACATTCCTCCCTCATGCATCCATTTCCATCTGTCCTACTGTTTCCTCTCCACCACCACATCCAACATTTCTCCCTCTTATCTCTCTCTACCTCACACCTCTCCCATCACCACGTCCAATAGTTCTCCTTTCTTCCTTTCCCCATATACACACTATCTCTTTCCCTCTCACTCACACCCATGCTTAACAATTCTATCTTTCTATTCCCTCCCCCACCTCAGCATCTCTTTCTCCCATCCTATGTCCCAAGTTCATGCCCTCCCTCTTTCCAGCTGCACTTCTTTCTTCACAAAGCCACAGGCAGCAGCAGCAGAGTATGGCCAGAGGTCCTGGTGTGCTCCCAAGTATGACTTCTCACCTCTCCTGGTGTGCTCCCAAGTATGATATTTATCACTTCTCCTGGCCCCCAGTTCATATCCCCTCTGCTTTTTCCTAGCCATGTCTTCTCTTCCTTCTCTGCTTTCCCCGAGTTGTCCATCTCTCCCTCCCCATTCTTCCCCCTACCCTGAATCTCTTTCCCTATCTTGCCCCCTCCACCAAATCGTTCTCTCCCTCTCCCAATTTTGCCCTCTCCCACATCCATTTCTGCCTTCCTTCATGTCCATCTCTCCCTCTGACCTTCTCCAAATCCATCTCTTATTGTTCCTCTTATGCCCCCCTCTGCCACCTCTCCCTGTCCTCCTTCTATCCCCTCTGCCGTCTCCCAAATCCATCTCTCCCTGTCCCTCACACATCTGACATCTGGGATAGGCACATGGGATCTCTCACAGAGAGAAAGAGATAATGGTTACTGTGGATGGGCAGACTAGATGGGCCATTTGGCCTTTATCTGCCATCATGTTTTTATGTTTCTATTCCCTACCTCCCTCCCTCCTTTACTCCATTCCTCACATCTCTCCCTCCTTCCCTCATCTGAGTCCAATATCTCACCTGCTCCCAGTCCCATATGCTTCTCTCTACCGGTTTTCCACACCTAGCTACCAGTCAGCGTTCTTGCTGATCGGAACTCTGCTACGCCCCTGCTGGCATCTACTTCTCTCCCCTCCTTCCTCCCGCCCGCCACATTTCTACGTTTAATCTTAGAAAAGCGCTGCGCTGCCCTGCCGCTGGCCCCAGTGTCTTCTCTCCACTGCAGCCCGCCCTCTCTGACAACTTCCTGTTTCTGCTAGGGCGGGCCGCAGTGGAGAGAAGACACTGGCGCCAGCGGCAGGGCAGCACAGCGCTTTTCTAAGAAGTTAAACACAAAAACGCGGTGGGAGGGAGGAGGGGAGAGAAGTAGATTCCGGCAAAGGGTCATGGCAGATAGTGCACGCTGGACGGTAGCAAGGTGCCACTCCCAGCCTCACAAGAAGTGGGGGTTCCCTCCACCACAGGAACACCCACAGGATGGCCCTTGTGGCCCCCCCTCCACCCGTTCTGACACGGTTTTAATTTTTATTGAATTTATGTAGGGCTCCTTTTACTAAGGTGCGCTAGTGGTTTTAGCACACGCTTAGCGTGCGCTACAATACTGTGCGCGCTAAACGCTAATGCCTCCATAGAGTTTGCGTTAGTATTTTTCGGTTAGCGCGCGCTAAAAACGCTAGCACACCTTAGTAAAAGGAGCCCATAGACAACCAAATTAACATCACATAATATAATATTGACTACAAAGGCAAAGGTACTTATAAATTAAACTGAAGTCTGATAAGTCATCTAAAAGTCTCCAAACCTTGTTAAAATTTGATAAATTGCGCATTTTAACAGCCGCTGTCTCTTCATATTTCCTTAGTAAGCAAACAGCATTCCACCAATCACATTCAGAGAAGATGGAGTTATTTTTCAGTTTGCTAATATTTGGTGTCAGTTGATAGCACTCGTATCGTACGCGGTATGACTGACACTCCTCTTTGATTGGTTTTTGGTCAAATCCATTTGAGTGCCAGCATACTTCGTATATCATCATTTGCGATTTTTAAGACTCCTGAGGCAGGCCTGATGGCCGAAACATGTATATATCGAGTCATTGAGTCGTTGAATGTGTCATTTTGATGTTTGAACAATAAAGATCTTCATATTACCAGACGAATTGGAGGACACTTTTATAGTGCGCATCATTCTTATCTGGACAATTCCACTCTGGTTTCTGCATATTTGTGTTTGTGGCGTTGTTTTTTCCCCTTGTTTCTTTCTTCTTTTTTACCCAAATTAACATCACATAATATAATATTGACTACAAAGGCAAAGGTACTTATAAATTAAACTGAAGTCTGATAAGTCATCTAAAAGTCTCCAAATCTTGTTAAAATTTGATAAATTGCGCATTTTAACAGCCGCTGTCTCTTCATATTTCCTTAGTAAGCAAACAGCATTCCACCAAACACATTCAGACAAAACGGAGTTATTTTTCCAGTTGCTAATATTTGCTGTATTGCTATTTCTAATAAAATATCTAACAACCTAGCTTCTGATTTTTGCAAAATATGTGATAAAGCTAAAGATCATAAAACAGTCCCCCTCTTCTACAAAGCCGCACGGCAACAGCCCCGAAGCCCTTTAAATCTCTATGGGCTTCGGGGGCCGTTACTGCGCGGCTTTGTAGAAGAGGGGGAATACGTTTATAAGTCAATGAAATTTGAAAATGAAATACGACTTCAATTTTACCCCATATTGAGAACCAAAACTGCTTCACATTTGGGCAAGTGTACAACATATGTTGCAGAGTCCCCGGCCGGAGATCCCCCTCGGCAACCTAGACACTTTGTACGGTGTCCAGAGCACGATGGGCAACATAAAACAAAGGGCTCATTTTATCAAGCCATGCTAGTGGTTTAACGCGCTTAATAGTGAGAAAGGGAGAGTTGTTTCCATCTAGTGGGAGAGTGTGGTGCAGTGGTTAAAGCTACAGCCTCCGCACCCTGGGGTTGTGGGTTCAAACCCACGCTGCTCCTTGTGACCCTGGGCAAGTCACTTAATCCCCCCATTGTCCCAGGTCCATTAGATAGATTGTGAGCCCACCAGGACAGAAAAGGAAAAATCCTTGAGTGCCTGAATAAATTCATGTAAAAAACGTTCTGAGCTCCCCTGGGAGAACGGTATAGAATGCCTCATTCCACCAATAAGAGCCAACTTCATCAGTGATGTCACAATGGCTCCACTGTCCTTTACTTGGCTCACTTTTACTTCATTTAGATTTCTAGAGTGGTGCAGTGGTTAAAGCTCCAGCCTCAGCACTCTGAGGTTGTGGGTTCAAACCCCCGCTGCTCCTTGTGACCCTGGGCAAGTCACTTAATTCCCCCATTGCCCCAGGTCCATTAGATAGATTGTGAGTCTGTCGGGACAGACAAGGAAAAATGCTTGAGTACCTGAATAAACTCATGTAAACCGTTCTGAGCTCCCCTAGGAGAATGGTATAGAAAATTGAATAAATGAATAAACCCCTTTCGGTGACCATTTTGCCCAGTAAAAAAAAACCAGCTAATTCCTGAGCCTAAAGATCGAGGTGCGGGAGCAAGCTCCGCCCATCTCTGTACATCAGACGCCGCGAGGATTTAAGCAGTGCTGTATTTTTTTAGGCGACCACTAAAAACCTCATCTGCTTTAAACGGATGTCGTGTATTTTGCCTCTATTACTGAACAAAAAAAAAAAAAAGGTCAAATGGAAATGTAAACTTCGTGTACAATCCCTCAAGTGTTCCATGAAAATTTCCACCACCAAAGGAGTGTGGGGCTCAAAATCGAAAGAGAAAAACGTCCAAAAACCGGCCTAGGTCGGCACTTGGACGAACATTTCTTAAAATACGTCCAAGCGCCGATAATCAAACCAGGCTTTGGACGTATTTCTAAACGACTTAGGCCCTCATAGTGCCGCTCAACGTCCAAAGCTCAATGGGGCATTTCGGGAGGCGTGTCAAGGGCGGGAGTTGGGTGGGCCATGGGCCGGCTTAGACTTAGCCGTACAGCATGTATAACCAAAAGTGATGCAGCCCACGATCGACGGAACTTGGACGTTGTGACTTAGACCATTTGAAACAAGGTCTAAGTCACAAAAACCCACCTAAACTCACCAGATATGCACTGAAAACACATAAAACAGACCCCCCACACACTACCCCAATGGTCACCGACCCCCCCCCCCCCACCACCACCCCCATAAAAATTTTAATCACAACTTTAAAATTCAGTCTCCAGACCACCTGGCCTCCTGGCATAGGAAAGCCTAGTCGTCCAGCACAGAGGCAGCTTAAGTCAACTTGATGGGGTTAGGTGAGAAACTAACGGCATGGGTCAATGACTGGCTGAGTGGAAGACTTCAGAGGGTGGTGGTCAATGGCACCCTCTCTAAGACATCGGAGGTGACTAGCGGAGTACCGCAGGGCTCAGTCCTGGGACCATCCCTTTTTAACATATTCATAAGGGACTTGACCCGAGGGCTTCAGGGAAAAGTAGCACTGTTTGCCGACGACGCCAAACTGTGTAATATAGTAGGTGAAAGCGATCTCACGGATGGTATGGCACAGGATCTGATCAAGTTGGAAAACTGGTCCTCAACATGGCAGCTGGGCTTCAACGCAAAGAAGTGTAAGGTGATGCATCTCGGCAGCAGAAATCCATGCAGAACATACACCTTGAATGGAGATACACTGGTTACGACCTCAGAAGAACGGGACTTGGGAGTAATCATAAGTGCAGACATGAAGGCTGCCAAACAAGTAGAGAAGGCCTCATCCAAGGCAAGGCAAATGATGGGATGTATCAATAGAAGCTTCGTCAGCCGTAAACCTGAAGTCATAATGCCACTGTACAGAGCCATGGTGAGACCTCATCTGGAGTACTGTGTGCAATTCTAGAGGCCACATTACCGTAAAGATGTACTTCGAGCTGAGTCAGTCCAGCGAATGGCCACTAGGATGGTCTCTGGACTAAAGGGTCTCTCATACGAGGAAAGACTGGGCAAATTGCAGCTCTACTCTCTAGAGGAGCGCAGGGAGAGGGGTGACATGATTGAGACATTTAAGTACGTCACAGGTCGTGTTGAGGTGGAAAACGACATATTCTTTCCTAAGGGACCTTCAGTCACAAGGGGGCACCCGCTCAAACTCAGAGGAGGGAGATTTGGTGGTGACACCAGGAAGTATTTCTTCACAGAAAGGGTGGTGGATCACTGGAACAAACTACCGGTGCAGGTGATCAAGGCCACTAGCGTGCTTGGCTTTAAGAATAAATGGGACATCCACGTGGGATCTCTACGTGGGTCGAGCAGCACTCTGACTTAATGGGGTGGGACAGTAGAGTGGGCAGACTTGGTGGGCTGTAGCCCTTTTCTGCCGTCATCTTTCTATGTTTCTATGGGGGTGGGTTAGGGACCCATAGAGAGGAGGACCCATGCCCATAAGCCCCTGTAATCACTGCATTGATACTTAAGCATGTGCACTGCCCTATACACCCCAAAACCCTTTTTTACTGGCATATAAGTGGCTCCTGCAGCCATAAGGGCTATTGGGATGGTAGATAAGTGGGTCTAGAGGATTCTGGAGGTGATTTGGGGGGCTCACCGTCACCTATAAGGGAGCTGTAGTGAGGAGAAGCCATGGCAACTTATTTGTGAAGTTCACAGCAGTGCCCTGTAAGGTACCCCACTATTTAGGTGCCCTGTCTGGGTGTTCTGTCCATCACTTTGCAGGCCCCTCCCACGTCCAACAGGGCTTGTTCTAGACGTTTTGGACTTGGACGGACAATTGGGCGAAAATGTGCTTTAAAGATCGACGTTTTAGCGGCTTGGACGATCAGATCTTCAGGACGTATAATTGGACGATTTTCAAAAGTCAAAAGACATTGGACGTCTCTTTCGAAAATGGGACTTAGGCTCTTTTTGACTTTGGACAACTTGCAAAATGGACGTAAATGGACTTAGACGTCCCTTTCGATTATGCCCCTCCACGCGCTTTATTTTATCACCAGGCACTGCAAGTAAGTTTCAGCCAAACTCCTTTCAGTGAAAGTAACTTGAAATAATGCCATTTGTATTATGGCATTTATAACAGCAGAACCATTACTGTAAAAGCCGGATGAGGAACGCTGCTGCTGTCAAATCATTTTTGATAATGGCACCATTTCACAAAAAGCCTTCTTTATCCACATCAGTGAAGATGTGCCCTTCGCGGCCTTCCTCACGGTTCCAAGGCCACTCCAAAGTGACTACAAGAAAGGCTTACAAAAGTGGTAATCTAGCTTTGTATGAATGCATGTGGCCGGCCACGGCAGTAAAAGCTCTGACACTCCTAGAATTCCTATGAGCGTCGGAAATTTAACCGCTGCAGCCGGCGATAAAAACGCTAACACGGCTTTATAAAAGGTGTGGGAGGGGGGGAGGATGTTAAGCGCTTAGGCCCAGATTCTCTAAGTGGCGCCATTGTCGGCGGCTGCCTTGAAAGCGGCCGCCGTTCACGTATCAATGGCGCGACGGCGCCGTTTAGAGAATCGCAATTCCGGCAAAAGGTAGGCGCCAGAAATATAGGCCAGGGTTTTCGAGGCCTACGTTTGCGGCGCCTGCCTTTGATGTGAATCGTGCCTCCTCCGTAGCCAATCTGCAGCGCCTAACGCCGCTTCTGTTAGCTATGCCTACGGAGGTGCGATTCTGGCACCGTTTTTTTAAGGTGGTGTTAGGCGCCTTGAAAAGCCTTATAAAACATCTATTCAATGGTGTCTTTCGCTTAACTTATGCACTGGTAGGGCGCCTACCAGTGCTTAAATTAAGGTGCTGTTTATGGCCTTAATGTGAATTAGCGCACATTAACTGCTACTGCACAAATGCAGTAACTGTTTTTGTGATATTTTTAAAACTACTGCATGCTAATTCACGGATTAAGGGATTTTGGTAACATAGTAAATGATGGAAGATAAATGTATTTATTTGATTTTTATTAGCACATCCTTCCAAATGAGCTCAGAACAGATTGCTAGTCGGGTGCTGTCACCGGCAGCCTCAGGGCACCAGTAACAAAAGGAAAACTCTTGTGAGCCGCTACGAGCTGCACAAGGTAAGAAAAAAGGCCTGCAAAAGAGAACACCACAACACCAGGTAAGTGCAGTCACACTTCGTTTCTCCCCCGGTTAGAGGATGCAAACTAAAAAAACACCATGAGTATCTTCTCTCACATCAGGCTGCTCTATGGGGTAAAGACCTAGAACAACTCCTATTGCCCACCACTTATGAGGTATTCAGGAAACGCCTCAAAACCCACCTATTCCTGAAATACCTAGACAGTTGACCTACTTCCCTCTTTCCCCTCCCTTGCCCTTTCTCCCCATTGTTCCCCACATCCCTTAAGTTAATTCAACTTGTACGTCAACTCAACTTGTACTCCACTAATCTTTTGTAAACCGCATAGAACTTAACGGTATTGCGGTATATAAACTGTTATTATTATTATTACAGTCAAACCTTGGTTTGCAAGCATAATTCGTTCCAGAAGCATGCTTGTAATCCAAAGCACTTGTATATTAAAGCAAATTTCCCCATAGGAAATAATGGAAACTCGAACGATTCGTTCCACAACCCAAAAACTTTAATACAATACAGTAAAACCTTGGTTTATGAACATAATTCATTCCGAAAACATACTTGTAATCCAAAATACTTGTATCAAAGCAAATTGCCCCATAAGAAATAATGGAAACTCAGACAATGCGTTCCACAACTCAAAAACTTTAATACAAAATACTGTACGTACTCGTATTGCAAGACCTTGCTCGTTTAGAACAGTCACTGCACTCCCGTAGCATCAAAGAGAGAAGAACCATTGGCTCAGTTGTGATGATGTGACACATGTATATTGTATGTACTCGTATTGGAAGACTTTGCTCGTTTAGAACAGTCACTACACTCTTGCAGCGTCAGAGACAGAAGAACTATCGGCTCAGCTGTGATGTGTGTATACTGTATGTACTTGTATTGCAAGACATTGCTTGTATATTAAGTTAAAATTTAATAAAATGTTTTGCTTGTCTTGCAAAACACTTGCAAACCAAGTTACTTGCAATCCAAGGTTTTACTGTATACTGCATCAAGCAAGGTCTGGGTTTATTCACCAAACAAAAGAAAAACATTCAAACCAGCCTGCTTGCCTAAAGTTCAACAGTTCCACCTTGGAGGAAAGAAAATCAATCTTGTCAAGATGTTCAAAAATATAAAGTATAGTCCAAAGCAAACAAACTAATTCCAAACAGTCTCTAGATTAGTGTCAGCCAATAAAGTTCTTGGAAACCCTTTTCCTTGGGTCCCTCAGTATTGGGAACATAATCAATTTTTTTTTTTTTAAACTTATAATTCAGGCTTTTCAAAGCTGCTGCTGGTTCTCCAGCAGATTAATGATTCAAAACTTTCAAATATTTGAAAAACAGTCTTTTGGGCTGGGGCACTAGGCCCCAGCATCCAACTTGCTGGCCAGGGCGTGTGCTCTGTGTGGTCACAATTTGCAAATAACAAGCCCTCAATCCTACCACAGAAGACACAGAGCAGTCCCCACTTCCTGGGACTGGTAACAGCCCTTCCCCCATGTGACTTCAAGGCTCCAGCTGCAATAGAACACATAGCCTTGTAAAAATTGCCACGAAGGGAAGGTAAGGGGAAGGAAGGGAGGGAGGTTCATGGCCAGCTGGCGGAAGGGAGCTCCTGGACCGTGCAAAGGGTGCTTGGGGGTATGTGGAGAGGAGAAGACGCTGAAGCAGCCTGAAGGGAAATGGGGAAGAGAGAGTGGGGAGAAGACATAGTAACATAGTAGATGACGGCAGATAAAGACCTGAATGGTCCATCCAGTCTGCCCAACCTGATTCAATTTAAATTTTTTCTTCTTAGCTATTTCTGGGCAAGAATCCAAAGCTCTTTCCGATACTGTGCTTGGGTTCCAACTGTTGAAGTCTCCGTCAAATCTCACTCCAGCCTATCTACTCCCTCCCAGCCATTGAAGCCCTCCCCAGCTCATCCTCCCCCAAACGGCCATATACAGACACAGACCGTGCAAGTCTGCCCAGTACTGGCCTTAGTTCTTCGATATTTACTATTCTTTTCTGATTCTAGATCCTCTGTGTTCATCCCACACTTCTTTGAACTCCATCACCGTTTTCCTCTCCACCATCTCTCTCGGGAGCGCATTCCAGACATCCATGCTGGGAAAGAGGCTAGATTTAGAATATTTGAATCGCTATCCCCTTCTGACTGTTCTCTATCAATCTCTCCTGCCTTTTCTCCCTACCTCCCCACCTCCCTTCCCCAATCCCATCCATTTTCGTTAACTCCTTCTTAAAGAACAATCTTCTTCTCTCAAGATTTGTGGGAATGGGGCGGTGATGGGGATTGAGCTCGTGGGGATGGGGCAGAGATGGGGACAAATTTTTTACCAGTGTCATTCTCTAGTACTGTATTAACTTTTGTTATGATGTTCTCTAATTATCTAGTATTTTTATGTCATGGATTTTATTTTGTTGTGTCTTAATTTTGTGTACTGGAACCCGCTTAGGTTCAAGCGGGCTATAAGCTTTATAACAGCCCCTTTTATCAAGCTGCGCTAGAGGTTTTCTGCGCGGGCCAATGCTCATAGAATTCCTATGCACAATGCCATACCCACCAGCCCGCGCTAAAAACACTAGCGCAACTTGATAAAAGAGGCTGTAAATAAAACAAATAAATAACACCCCCCACCCTTTTACATATGAGCTTTGGAGCTGTTACCACTGCAGCCAGGGCTAAAAACCACACTACGGTTTTGTAAAAAAAAAAAGGGGGGGGGGTTAATAAAATTTCAAGGATTAAAAAAAACAGTACCAGATAACAAGACGTAATATCCTATAAAATCAGGCAACCAGCGCCACTTCCCCAAAGAAATAACTTTAGGAGGATCCGAAGCATCTGGTCACCTCCATGTTCTAGAAATGAAAGTACAGTAGTCTTACATTTGGGGGTTCCCAAATCACAAGGGAACAAGGCAAAACCAGGATCTCCTGGTTTCACCCAGACCCAATCATAAGGAGTCTTTGTGTATGGACAATAGGTATGCTTTCTAAATGTTGACTTTTTAGCTGATAAGCTAGGAACATCCTGCAATGTATTAAAAGTCTGGTCTAGCTTAGATACATAACCCCCTGTTTTATGAAGCCACGTTAGGCCTTTTTATTGCCAGCCACGGTAGTATTAGCTCTGACACTCATAGACATCCCCCCCTTTTTTTTTTTTTACAATGCGTTTTTTGGCACTGGCCGTGGCGGTAACAGCTCCGACACTCATAGAATTCCGATGAGCGTTGGAGCTCTTACCTCCACGGCTGGTGCTAAAACCACGTTACAGTTTTGTATAAGGGGGGGGGGTGAATTTTTATGAGCATCAGAGCTAATTCCGCCACGGCCAGTGATTAAAAAAAAAAAAGCCTAATGCGTTTTCATAAAAGGGGAAGTGCATGTGTTCTTCAACCGCCGGTCCGTGGACCGGTGCCAGTCCACAGAAATTTTCTGCTGGTCCACAGGGCCAGCACATCCATCTGGCAGAAGACAGTGTTCTTCAGCTGCCGGTCCATGGTGCGATCAACGTGGCGGCTCCCTGAGTGCTGCAGTGCACAAAGCCATGGGAAAAGGCTTCTACGCACATCCTGCGCCTGAACCGGACGCCTTCTCTCTGATGTCGCAACGTCAGAGAGAAGGCTTTCAGATGAGGTGCGAGACGCGCATGAAGAGCCGCTGCCCACAGCTTTGTGCACTGCTGTACTCAGGGAGCCGGCCCGAAGACGCTGCTTGATCGCACCGTGGACCGGCCCAAAGATAACACCAGGGGAGGGGGGGGGGGCAGGCCAAAAGGCAAGGCACAGCATGGAGGGAGAGAGACAACAATGCTAGGGGGGATGCTTTAATTTTTTTTATTTAGTGATTGATTTGTCTGTTCAGGAAGAAATGTATTTGTTTCTTTTTCTCTAGGTTGTACTGCATGCAGAGTCTTGAATCTTAGGGTTTAATTTGTATATATTAGTAGTTTTTAGTTTTTGATCCTGTATTTGCATGGGGATATCTGTTTTCTGGTAGGAATGAATGTTGAGAAGCATACAGTGTGCTTTGTGTAGTTTTAATTTTGTGGTTCAACCATTATGTGTTGTTAATACGATGATATGGTGTGTGTGAATATATGAAAAATGAATGGAAAAAATGGTGTTACAATGAGTACAATTATGGGGCGGAGATTGAGTGGAGATGGTCACGACTTAGGGCTCCTTTTACAAAGCCGCATTAGCGGCTTTATCGCACACACCTTTTTAGCGCACGCTAACCCCTGCGCTAGCCGAAAAACTACCACCTGCTCATGAGGAGGCGGTAGCAGCTAGCGCGGCCGGCAAATTAGCGCACACTATTCCGCGCGTTAAACTGCTAGCGTGGCTTCGTAAAAGGAGCCCTTAGTCCAGTGTTCTTTTTTTTTAAATAATTCTTTAATCATTTTCAAAATTACAATAAGTGTTATATATGTTCAATCACATTAACAATAAATACATCACTTACAAGCTATCATTGGTACGTTACATAAACTCTTATCCCTTCCCCTTCCCACCCCTCCCTACCATATATTCCAATATCTTATAGAATATGTAATAATAAAATATCCCCCCCATCACTATTAAACTGATAAATTTAAGGGAAATAATGTCAACTAATCCGTATAATATTTTGTTAATGGTTTCCACACATTCTGAAATTTCTTGAAATATCCCCGCTGTATTGCAATAAATCTTTCCATTTTATAGATATGACATAAAAAGTTCCACCAAAAATTATAATTTAATCTTCTCCAATCCTTCCAATTACAGTGGTGCCTCACACAACGAACTTAATCCGTTCCAGGAGCAAGTTTGTTATGTGAAACGTTCGTTGTGTGAAACGCGTTTTCCCATAAGAATACCTGTAAAACAAAATAATTCGTTCTGCAGCCCTGTTGTCCCATAAGAATACCTGTAAAACAAAATAATTCGTTCTGCAGCCCTACATTTCCCTCCCTCCACCTCACCTCACATGCAGAGCCTGCCAGCCTTCTCCCTCACCCAGCCGCACGATCTCAAAAAGCTGTGCACGCGCAGCTGCTGGAGTTGATCAATGTTCTCTCTCCTGCAACTTCCGGTTTCCGGTTGCGTCAGAGGAGAAGATTGAACAACAGAGCATGCGCGGGCATGTGCTGCTCCCTGAAAGCGTGTGGCTGGCCGAAAAAGAAAGCCGGAAAACTCGGCATCCGAGGTAAGGTGAGGGTGCTGCTGTTCCCGGCTCACATTAGGAAGCGGCGAGAGTAGTTCCGCCCCCCCCCCCCCCGGGCCCCTCGGGCGACTTCGTTGTGTGAAACGAAGTTCGTTATAGGGAGCAAGACAAAAAGTTCGTTATGCGCAGCGTTTGCTGTACGAGGCGTCCGTTATGCGAGGCACCACTGTATATGTAATTTGTTGAATGGCAACACCAGTCATTACAGAAAGAGTGGTTGACCGTTGGAATGAGCTTCCAGCGCAGGTGATCGAGGCCAGCAGCGTGCTGGACTTTAAGAATAAATGGGATACCTAAGTGGGATCCCTACGAGGGTCGAACTGGAACATCGGTTGCTAGGTATAGACTTAAGAGGATGGGTCAGCAGACTTGATGGGATGATCGAGACCTGCATCGTGTTGGACTTTAAGAATAAATGCTACTTTAAGAATACATGGGATGCCTATAGGGCAGTGTTTTTCAACCTTTTTTGGGCAAAGGCACACTTGTTTCATGAAAAAAATCACGAGGCACACCACCATTAGAAAATGTTAAAAAATTTAACTCTGTGCCTATATTGACTATATATAAAGTAATTCTCTTGAATAGGAATCAAATAAACACAAAGAAAGTATTTTATAATTACTTTATTATGAAATAATAAGTAAACAGAATAATGAAAAATTATAAAATACTTTATTCAGTGCGAAACCTGGGCCTGTTTGGCTGAACACAAAGCTGATATTCTGGCTGGAATCGAAGAAAGACACACACATAGCTCTTCGTCAACAGCCGTTCCCTTCACTGCCCCGTCACCGTCACCGCCATCCCGTTCACCGCCCCGTCACCGCCACTGCCATCCCATTCACCGCCCCGTCACCGTCCCCGCTGCATCCATATAAGCCTTAGTACTGTAATATTTAGCTTATTCCTTTCTTATAAATCAAAGTTCCTGCTGCTGAACTAGAGAAAGAGATGTTCAGCTGGCAGGGCTTTGTTTATAAATTTTTATCAACACAACTAATATACTATTTTATCCTAAAGCAAAAAATAAATAAATAAATATAATTTTTTTTTCTACCTTTGTTGTCTGGTTTCTGCTTTCCACATCTTCTCATTCAATTCCTTCCATCCACTGTGTGTCTTCTCTCTACGTCTTCCATTTGCTGTTACTGTGCCTCTCCCTTCACCCCCCCCCCCCCCAGTTGGTCTAGCACCCATCTTCTTCCCTCTGCTCCCCCATAGTCTGGCATCTGTCTTCTTCCCACTCTGTCTTCCACATTTCCCTTCGGGGTCTGTTCCTCTCCACCCTCCTTCAATGTCTGTCCTATTCCTTTCCACCACCACCCTTCCCTCCCTCCTTTACCATCTGTTCCTTTCTACTACCCTTCAGCTCCTCTCACGTGGCTTATCTATCTACCTTCCTCCCTCTTATTTTCATGGCACGTTACAATGTAATTTGTGCAAGCCACTGGAGCCTGCGAGCTCGGTCCCTGTCCCATCCCCACAAACCATCTCGCTTCTGTGCTCCTATTTTCTCCATTTCTAATATCTCCCCTATGTATCTGTCATTGCCCCCCCCCCCCTGTGTCCATATACCATCCCCATGGCATGTCCCCTTTATGTCTCTGTCCCTATGCCCCATGCACATAATTTCCCCTCTTTCTGTTACCTTCCTGTGTCCAGATTTCCCCTATCTTCCTCTTCCATACCAGTGTGTCTCTTCTTTTCAACCCCATCTAGCTTTTTTCCCTCTTTCTTCCCCCCCCCTGCTTCTAGCATCTGGCTCACCTGCCTGTCCTTCCCTTTCTTTCCTGCTGTGGGTTTTTCTTTCCGTCTTCATCCCCTCGGCCCAGAATCCTTTTCCCTTTCACTCCCTCCTTCCAATTTGAGCCGGGAACACGAGCGATCGCACGGTCCCCGCAGCCACCACTCGCCTGCCCAATCGATCCTACTGTTTAGCCAGCTCTCTCCCTTCGCCTCACCTTAGTTTGTAGGTTTTGTTTTTCGGCGACATGCACGCGCGGCTGCTCAGTGTTCAATCTTCTGCTCTGCTGCAACTTCCTGTTTCCGGTTGCGTCAGAGCAGAAGATCGAAACGGAACAGCAGCGGGGACCGGGGGAGTCTAATGGGAGCGCGTGCGGGACCCGGCCTGAGGCCTAATCAGTGTCTGCACCGTACGGCACACCAGGCAACATCTCGTGGCACACTAGTGTGCCGCGGAACAGCGGTTGAAAAACACTGCTATAGGGGATCCCTAAGAGGGTCAATCTGAATAAATAGTCACTAGGTATAGACTTAAGAGGAAGGGTCAGTAGGGTGGGCAGACTTGATGGGCTATAGCCCTTTTCTGCCGTCATCTTCTATGTTTCTATATTATAAGTAATAATTTATTGTTGTTCGCAGAAATCTGACTTTTTGCTCTCATTTCCATACTAAATATCACAGAATCCAGTGTTCTTCAGCTGCCAGTCCAGAAAATAGGCTGGTCTATTGCATAGGTTTTTATTATCGAATTGCATTTTTGTGTCTTTGTGCATTGTATTACTGTATTTATTTTTATAAACTAATACAATTGCAAGGAACAAATGTTGGCTCTTTTCATGCGCGTGCGTTGAGAGCAACGTCCAAAAAAGGCAAAAGCCGCCGTGGGTGAGAGACTCCGCCCCCACTCCCGCGCTTTCCCCGGCGCCCCGCCTCCTCGAGCCTTTCTGTCCCAAGGCGGGCGCCGTCCGATGACGCGTTTCCGGCGCCGCAGAGGGTTTTACCGGCGTACGTCGTAGAGGATGGTGAGTGAGTGAGCGGTTTTCGGGCTCTCTGGGCCCCGTCACTCCTCTTTCGTACCCCTGGGGGGAAGCGGCGCTTCTTGTTGACTCGGGCCCGGGTCAGCGGAGTTTGGGGAGGGGAGATGGGTCCGCGGAAGGCGCAGAGCCGAAAGTCGCGCACTCTGGGAGCGAATTTTGGCCCCGGTGAAGCTGTTCGGGCGGAGCCAACGTTTCAGAATGATTTTTTTTTTTTTTTTGGGGGGGGGGAAGCGATTCTCCTTGGACACCGTCGGTATTGGGGGAGGGGGGTGCCCGGAATTGGTTCCTATGCTGGGACTCCCCAGCCAGACAGTGACATTTGGAGGGAGATTTGCTCGTTGGGGATATTCTGGGGAGCCCCGGGGACAGGTTTGGGAACCGCAGTTGGACTATAGTGGACCTAGGATTCAGCTCATCTTAGCTTGATGGCGTAGATCAGTGGTTCTCAACCCTGTCCTGGGGGACCCCTAGCCAGTCGGGTTTTCAAGATATCCCTAATGAATATGCATGAGAGAGATTTGCATACCTGTCACTTCCATTATATGCAAATCTCTCTCATGCATATTCATTAGAGATATCTTGAAAACCCGACTGGCTAGGGGTGCCCCCCAGGACAAGGTTGAGAACCACTGGTGTAGATGCTTCAAACAGGGGTCTCAAATCCAGTCGGGTTTTCAGGATTTCCCCAATGAATATGCATTGAAAGCAGCGCATGCACATAGATCTCATGCATATTTATTGAGGAAATCCTGAAAACCCGACTGGATTGCGGCCCTCAAGGAGGGACTTCGAGACCCCTGTGTTAGTGTATCAGAAATTATCATATCAAGTGGTTCCTAAGGTCACAATGATCTACTGAAACTTTAATTTCAAATGGTCTAGACCAGGGGTGTCAAAGTCCCTCCTCGAGGGCCGCAATCCAGTCGGGTTTTCAGGATTTCCCCAAGAAATATGTGTGAGATCTATGTGCATGCACTGGCCTGGATTCCGGCCCTTGAGGACCGGAGTTGCCCACCCCTCCACTAGCCTCACAGAGCAGCAGTGGGATTAAAACAGGGTCTTAAAGTCCCTCCTCGAGGGCCGCAATCCAGTCGGGTTTTCCCCAAGGAATATGCATGAGATCTATGTGCATGCACTGCTTTCAATGCATATTCATTGGGGAAATCCTGAAAACCCGACTGGATTGCGGCCCTCGAGGAGGGGCTTTGAGATCCTTGCTTCAGGACATGCAGATATTTTGGGTCTGGTGCCTAAACTCAATTCCTGCAAAGGAACTGTAAGGTCTAGTAACCAGATTCAGTGGTACATATTCTCTCCGTGTACTTTTGGCTTGTTTCTGTTATAAAACAGTATACAGCTTGGTGCCTACCTATCTAGTTGATCATTTCAGATTTGCAGATCAAAAACATCATTGTGTAATAATGCTTTATTTTCATTCCCCAGTCAAAGGTTGTACTTATAAGCGCTATTTTCAGAGCCTTAGCCTAACAAGCAGCATGCTGGGAGAATTGCTTTAGTAAGTTGGCATCAGGTTCTATCTAGTTCTTATCAGGTTTTCAGAAAGAAGTTGAAGATGCATTTATTTGATACATATAAGTGAGCTTGTAATTCACTGTGTATGTACAGTTTCCTTGACTCTTGTAAATCGCTTAGAACTGAAAGGCATTGCGGTATATAAGTGGATTGTTATATTACACCTGCTGGATCAAAATCAATAACCTGATGAAGCTAGCCTAGCACGTTACTTTCAGGAAAAGATTAGGATAGGCAGTCACTTACACATACAGCAGACCCTCAATATTTGACAAAGCCGGTCCGCGAATAGGGAAAATCACAAATAATTTTTTGGGCCACCCCCTCCTGCGTCCCCCACCTTACCTGGTGGTCTAACGGTGACACGGGGCAGGAGTGATTTTCTTACTCTCCTGCCCCGTGCAGAGCTGTCATCAAAATAGCTGCCTTGAGTTCCCATTGTAGTCTCAAGACTTTGGGAACTCATAGCAGCCATTTTGATGATGGCTCTGCACGGGGCAGGAATGTAGGAAGATCGTTCCTGCCCCGCTAGACCACTAGATAAGCGTTTCTGCATTAAAAAACAAGAGACAAAAATCGTGAATAACAGAATTCGGGAGTAGGGAAACCGTGACTCGGGAGGGGGAGCTGTACTTTGGGAAACTACCTGATTAGATTTTTTTAGGTAATAGTAAGATTGAAGGAATACCAGCTGACAGATACTGGAAGGAATTATGTCGCCTCACAAGAAATATCTAATTTGCTGAGGAAACTCTCAAAAAAATTTAGTTGGCTTGGATATCTGTCTAGCTAATATGCTGAAACACACTCCACTTGATTTTTTGTTATGGTTGACAGACTTTCAGTCTCATTTTCAAAAAGGATAGACATCCAAAGGAAAGCATAAACTGCTACTTTGACATCCTACTAATCAAAAAACGTCCAAGTGGGCATTCTCAAGACTGACTTTATGAATATCTTTCTGGTTGTTTTGTCTCCAGCGCATCTAAATTTTAAGGGGGGGGTGTTAATAGGAATGTTTGGGGTGGGATTAGGGCAGGCTTAGCACTTGGACTTTCAGCAGGGATAATCAATCCTTGCACTTAGTTGTTATTAAAACAGGTCTAGCCCCAAACGTCTAACTTGTGCCCTGGACATATTCAAAAGGCAGAAAAACATTCAGGTGAACAGCATAGATATCGATCTAGAATATAGGTTTCAAAAATAGCAAATTGGAAAGTTGTGTTGAGAAAAATGTCTTAGCTGCTCCTTTATGCCACTTTTTGGACATTTATCTTTTCTGAAAATGAGCCCCAAAATGTATTGTCAGTAAGCCTGCATTTTGCATTTCCTAATGTTTCACATACATTGAGGCTAGTAATCTGTTCAGGATGACAGTTGTCTTGTACAGAACAGCCTGGTATTCCAGATGTGGTTTAACAGCTTTCCTATCTCTGCTGCCCAGAAGACATTTTAATACTCAGTTGACGTTTTCTTCTTTCAGGGTCAAAGTCAGAGTGGAGGACATGGTCCTGGAGGAGGCAAAAAGGATGATAAGGTATGTTCCTGCATGGTATCTGGTGAACTATAACCTGTTGTGGGGATAGAATTTGAATGAAGAAAACGTTCTTGTTCACATGCCTAACACTTTGCTTAAACAGTTTTAAATCCGGTTATCTTATAACTTGCTTTGAGGTCAGTTGTAAGATAGAAAGCTCAGTAAATAAATACTTCTGCTTGTGACTCTGGGCAAGTCACTTAATCCTCCGCTGCCTCAGGTGCATTAGATAGACTGTGAGTCCACCGGGACAGAGAAAATGCTTGAAGTACCTGTATGTAAACCACTTTGAATGTGGTTGTATAACTACAAAAAAGGTGGTATACACATCCCTATCACGTATCCTTTAATGGCCTGATCCATCTTTTACATAAATAAACTAAAACAATAGTATTGACGTGCACTATTAAACAGATGTACAGAGATTAGATACCGGTAATAATAGTATCTGCTGTACAAATGTGTTTTAATGTATTTTTAAATGACTCAGCAAGAAGACAGTTCTCTGCAGTAGAAATGCGTGTGCTCGGAAACACGTTTGAGAGCACACAAGCCTTGTAGCTTTAAAACAGTAACACTTCCATCGTTGGTTTTGTAACAAATAACTTTCACTCTATACATTTCGAACTTATTTTTTAAAGATAAAGAAATTTTCGGGCTCTGATTTAAACAATGTTCACTTTGTATTTTTTCCAACCCAAAGGGGTAGAAGATAGTTTTAAGTTTACGTTTTATTTAATGTTTGATATACCGTGTTAAAAAAAAATTGTCTAAGCAGTGTACAAAATCATAACTATTAAAATCAAAAGGGAAGACATATGACAAGACTTCGATGATGTACAGGATACAAGTGGGTTGAGGGAGAAATACAATTTATGATAGTAAAGAAAGACATAGAAGGTTAATACACAGGGAAAGGGATATGCTCTTCCTTCCAATGAGATCAGGCGTCTACTTATTGCAGGTGTCTTTGAAAAGGAAGGTCTTTAACCCCCCCACCCTCTTTTATGAAACTGCGATAGCAGTTTCTAGCGTGGGGAGCTGCACTCAATGGCCTGCGCTGCTCCCGACGCTCATAGGAACTCAAAGAGTGTTGGGAGCAGCATGGGCCATTCGGCGGGGCTTCTGAAGTTTTACTTGCAAGGGCAAGAACCAAGAGAGGCCAATCTTATCCTTTAAAATAAAAAAATACAGATTTTTTTAAAATTGTATTTTGATCAGCTTTCAAGAACTGTGCTCTCTTCAGCAAGTCGGAGAAGAATGTAGGGATGGAGATCTGATAAGTTCTGATCCAGGGCATCAGAACACAGGCAGGGCACACAGGCGGTTCTGAACACAGGCCAGGTCGGCACACTGACCTATGCCATGTGTGTGGATCTAGGCCTGTGTTTGGATCTGAGGCCCTGTTTCTCATTCCCTCTCCCTCCTGTCACGTATACATTCTAAGCAAGGACAAGGTTTGCACCTTGTGACAGAATGCTGAGGCATTCCTCCTCCCTTCCTGTCGCATATTAACCTGACACACATTTACCCTTATTCCTTATCTTGTTTAAGCATTCCTTATATGGGCAACAATCAGACTTTGCCTATGTGCCAAAGCAGACCCTGACTTAAGGCTAATCAAGAAAGCTTAAGAAGCATGCATTATAACCTTTGGACTGTAACATGCTATAGTAAGATTTGAGACATATCAGAAATGTACACATTGGGAATCACTTTATTGTAACTGTTAAGTATTCATATATCACACGAGATAGTAACTTTGAGAATCACATGAAATATGTAAACAATGTATTGACTTGGTCTAATCCTCACTGTAAATGCATTATGACATTATAACCTTGTAGAGCATTAGCTAAGTAATTAATGGAACTATGATTCTCAATAAAAGGGGGAGAGACCATCCATTTAGGTTGCCTTATCCCACTCTGAGCCTTGTGTGTGCAGCATCATTCCTACAGAAGAAAACTACGGCCAATGAATGCTTGAATAATGGAGAAGAAATGGAGTAGCCGTGGAAGTTTTCCTTGTTAGATTAGTTAAGGTAAAATTTTGTGCAAACAAAGGCATAGGTTAAAAGTTTATAACAGCCACTGAAATGTTCTCATACTTAGCACTAGCTAGCATAGTCCTTTCCTTTGTATTACCCTGGTGACGACAATTACTGTTAAAGGAAACAGCAACAAACTATGTGGTGTCCATTTGCTTTTAAAGGATAAAAAGAAGAAATACGAGCCTCCTGTTCCAACCAGAGTTGGGAAGAAGAAGAAGAAAACAAAGGGACCAGATGCTGCCAGTAAACTTCCTCTGGGTATGTACATCTGTAAAGACTTTGGAGCAGTACCATCTGCAACCTAAATTGAACCACTCAGACGGCAGGGTAAACCTTTCTGCTGCCTTTTCCACTGGTAAATTAGCCGGGGTGTAAACTCATTGGTGCATGTCAGTCTGGAATATGGATATGGGAACTTTAGTACTTTGCAGGTGTCAGCATGACATAGCGGTTGTATGGCTGTCAGCGTAGGAAGGTAATGTCCTGGCTGCTCATCAGGCAGGTCCATAGAGACTTTTCTTACGCTGAAGTCTATAATTCTTTTTATCCTGCTAGACTAGGCCTGCATTTCGGTGAAAATCTTTAATCGTGATTAGAGGACCAATAGCTCCCTCTTACCTGCCTCCAGGTCCAACATTTTATTTATTCAATTTTCAATATCATTCTCCCAAGGGAGCTAAGAACGGTTTACATTAATTTATTCAAGCATTTTTCCCTGTCTGTCCCGGTGGGCTCACAATCTATCTAATGTACCTGGGGCAATGTGGGGATTAAGTGACTTGCCCAGGGTCACAAGGAGCAGCGTGGTTTTGAAGCCACAACCTCAGGGTGTGGAGGCTGTACTTTTAACCACTGCATCACATTCTCCCCTTCTCTTTCCTTCCACCCTCTCATTGTCCAGCATCTCCTTTCTTCCCAGGTCCCTTCTTTCTCTCTTCTCTCCCATCTACCTCCCCCCTCCTCCAAAGTCTAATATCTCCCTCTTTCTTCCCTCACTCCCCTCCCACACTGCCTGCCTGGCTACTATTGAGATGCCAGGAACTCAAGCCACCCTGCTAGGCTCTGTGACCAATTGCGCTGAGGACAATGTCCCTGACCAAGCTGCCTGTATTGCTCAAGCTCTTGCAGAGCATCTCTTGCCACCTGAAGCTGCTGGCCAGCAAGTGCACCCCGGAGTGCTTTGCCAAAGAGCAGTTCAAGATGAGGGTGTGGTGCCAGGGCACCAGCTCAAGGCAAGCCTTGAGGAACTGAGCTATGACCGCAGCAATGCTCTCTCACTGCCTGCAGCCTGCTGTGAAGCTTTCCCTCTGATCTGCTTGCCCTGAGGAATGGCAGGCGTGTCGGAGGAAAAACTTCAGACCAGACCGTTCCTTTTTCTGAGTGGTCAAAGGGGTTGTGTCCAATACTTCCTCTAAGGGGCGTGCAAATGTTTTCTCATGTGAGCGAGAAAAGTCTAAAATAATTTTTTAATGTGAGCAACAAGTTCTGAAAACCAACAATTTTCCGGATTTGCTAGTATTTTTTTGTGAGCGACCAGGTAAAATCTGTGAGTGAACCTCCTAAAATGTATGAGCAATTTCTCACGTGCTCAGCTTATGTGACAACTTGTGTCCATAACAATACTGACAAAAGCATAAAATTAGCTGTCTTTATAGCAGGCCTGGGAAAATGCTTAGTGATGTCACAGAGCACCTGTGCTGTGCCCTGACTGAAATTTAGAAAGCCTTGCTTTTAAAAAATAAAAGCTAGTTCTAATTATTATATCACATGCTCCAATGTATAATATCTGAAATGATATACTGCCAGCTTTTACTGTGCATTTTCCAAAAAGTCTTTACAAATGGTTTTTGACACATAACCAATATATTCAAATAGTTTATAAACTAAACATAGAAACATAGAAGATGACGGCAGAAAAGGGCTACAGCCCATCAAGTCTGCCCACTCTGCTTACCCACCCCCCCTGTCTATGCTCTAATGACCCAATTTCCTTATCTTGACCCTCGTAGGGATCCCACATGGGTATCCCATTTATTCTTAAAAGTCTGGCACACTGTCTGCCTCGATCACCTGCACTGGAAGCTTGTTCCAATGATCAACACTCTCTCCTCCTCTCCCTATTGGCTAAGGCTCTTAACATTTGCATCTCCTCTTCCTATAGGCTAAGGCTCTTTACACCTGCATTGTGATGTCATAGAACTTTCTGATTATAGAAACATAGAAACATGATGGCAGATAAAGGCCAAATGACCCATCATAGAAACATAGAAGATGATGGCAGAAAAGGGCTACAGCCCATCAAGTCTGCCCACCCTGCTTACCCACCCCCTGTCTATGCCCTAATAACCCAATTTCCTTATCTTGACCCTCGTAGGGATCCCACATGGGTATCCCATTTATTCTTAAAGTCTGGCACGCTGTCTGCCTCGATCACCTGCACTGGAAGCTTGTTCCAATGATCAACACTCTCTCCTCCTCTCCCTATTGGCTAAGGCTCTTAACATTTGCATCTCCTCTTCCTATAGGCTAAGGCTCTTTACACCTGCATTGTGATGTCATAGAACTTTCTGATTATAGAAACATAGAAACATGATGGCAGATAAAGGCCAAATGACCCATCATAGAAACATAGATGACGGCAGAAAAGGGCTACAGCCCATCAAGTCTGCCCACCCTGCTTACCCACCCCCTGTCTATGCCCTAATGACCCAATTTCCTTATCTTGACCCTCGTAGGGATCCCACATGGGTATCCCATTTATTCTTAAAGTCTGGCACGCTGTCTGCCTCGATCACCTGCACTGGAAGCTTGTTCCAATGATCAACACTCTCTCCTCCTCTCCCTATTGGCTAAGGCTCTTAACATTTGCATCTCCTCTTCCTATAGGCTAAGGCTCTTTACACCTGCATTGTGATGTCATAGAACTTTCTGATTATAGAAACATAGAAACATGATGGCAGATAAAGGCCAAATGACCCATCATAGAAACATAGAAGATGACGGCAGAAAAGGGCTACAGCCCATCAAGTCTGCCCACTCTGCTTACCCACCCCCTGTCTATGCCCTAATAACCCAATTTCCTTATCTTGACCCTCGTAGGGATCCCACATGGGTATCCCATTTATTCTTAAAGTCTGGCACGTTGTCTGCCTCGATCACCTGCACTGGAAGCTTGTTCCAATGATCAACACTCTCTCCTCCTCTCCCTATTGGCTAAGGCTCTTAACATTAGCATCTCCTCTTCCTATAGGCTAAGGCTCTTTACACCTGCATTGTGATGTCATAGAACTTTCTGATTATAGAAACATAGAAACATGATGGCAGATAAAGACCAAATGACCCATCATAGAAACATAGAAACATAGAAGATGACGGCAGAAAAGGGCTACAGCCCATCAAGTCTGCCCACTCTGCTTACCCCCCCCTGTCTATGCCCTAATGACCCAATTTCCTTATCTTGACCCTTGTAGGGATCCCACATGGGTATCTCATTTATTCTTAAAGCCTGACACGCTGTCTGCCTCAATCACCTGCGCTGGAAGCTTGTTCCAATGATCAACCACTCTCTCTGTGAAGAAATACTTTCTGGTGTCGCCATGAAATTTTCCGCCCCTGAGTTTGAGCGGGTGCCGTCTTGTGGCCGAGGGTCCCTTGAGAAAGAAAATATCATCTTCCACTTCGACACGTCCCGTGAGGTACTTAAATGTTTCGATCATGTCTCCCCTCTCCCTACGTTCCTCGAGAGTGTAGAGCTGCCATTTGTTCAGTCTCTCTTCGTACGAGAGACCCTTGAGCCCCGAGATCATCCTGGTGGCCGTCCGCTGAACCGATTCAATTCTGCGCACATCTTTACTGTAATGTGGCCTCCAGAATTGCACACAGTACTCCAGATGAGGTCTCATTGTAAGGTTGTTGTTTTTTGTTTTCTTTTTAAAGATGTGTTTATTCATCTCGCTTCATTTACATTTCTGTTAACGTAGGTGTTGTCAATGCATTTTAACATCAGGTGCACTGCCAGCCCAGACTGAGATGTTGGACACAAAGCAGCATTTATGTGTGCTCATGCAGACTACTACTATTTATTATTTCTAAAGCGCTGAAAGGCGTAGGCAGGGCAGTATATTTTAGCATACAATAGACAGTCCCTGCTCAGAAGAGCTTACAATCTAATTTAGGCAGGACATTTCGGGGTTGGGGAGATTATACAGTAAAGGAAATGATACAGTGGGTCTAGGTATCTGACATTTTAACATACAATAGACAGTCCCTGCTCAGAAGAGCTTACAATCTAATTTAGGCAGGACATTTCGGGGTTGGGGAGATTATACAGTAAAGGAAATGATACAGTGGGTCTAGGTATCTGACATTTTAACATACAATAGACAGTCCCTGCTCAGAAGAGCTTACAATCTAATTTAGGCAGGACATTTCGGGATTGGGGAGATTATACAGTAAAGGAAATGATACAGTGGGTATAGGTATCTGACAGAACAAAAGAATTGCCACTGCTGGGTCAGACCAGTGGTCCATCGTGCCCAGCAGTCCGCTCATGCGGCGGCCCTCCGGTCAAAGACCAGTGCCCTAACTGAGACTATCCCTACCTGTGTACATTCTGGTTCAGCAGGAACTTGTCTAACTTTCTCTTGAGTGGGAGTTAAGAGTTGAAAGCAGTTTCAAAAAAGTGGGCCTTTGGCTTGGATTTGAACAGTGCCAGGGGTGGAGCACGACGTATTGATTCAGGCAGCCTGTTCCAGGCATACGGTGCTGCAAGAAAGAAGGGACGGAGTCTGGAGTTGGCAGTGGAAGAGAAGGGTGCAGATAAGAGGGTCTTGCCCGATGAACGGAGATCACGGGGAGGAGCATAGGGGGAGATAAGTGAAGAGAGATGTTGGGGGGCTTCAGAATAAATGCACTTGTAAGTTAGCAAGAGGAGTTTAAACTTAAGCCAGTAACAGTCAAGAAACTTGCTGCTTCATATTTCCAAGAAATCTGGGCCCTTTTCAGGGATTGAGTTCTCCTGAAGTGGTCCATGAGCTCAGACGACTGGTAGAGATGCCTGCTACATGTGATAGTATTTAATTCTGCCAGGAATGGAAGACTGAGTTGAGATGGAAAGTGAATTGGATCTCCCGTTAAGCAGTTGATCCAATTCTGAGAAACTAGTCAGCTTCAGCATCCCCTGCTTCCCTCTGTCACTGGGAGAACTGGGTTTAATTCCCACTGCAGCTCCTTCTGACTGGGCAAGTCACTTAACCCTCCAGTATCTCATGTTCACAATAAGTACCTGTATAGAAAGGCAGTTTATTAAATCGCATCCCCTTTCCCCTTGAATGCTTTTTGTTTGGTTTTTACCTCTGGGGGGTAATGGTGGTGAAATCTGTTTTCTCAGTTACGCCTCACACGCAGTGCAGACTGAAGTTACTGAAATTAGAGCGAATTAAAGATTATTTGCTGATGGAAGAAGAGTTTATCAGAAATCAAGAACAAATGAAGCCACTAGAAGAAAAGCAAGAGGTGAGTTAATTGGAAATATTACCACTAGAATGAAGTAATAGCAGTTAGATGTTTCAGATCTTAACACGGTTTCAGGGCAGCAGGCAGTATGTACAGTATATATATATTTTTTAATGAATGTTTACAGATTTACAGCTTGTAGCTCGGTTTGACCAGGTGACTCCGTAGTTGGTAGAAAATAATATCTCGGGAATTTTTTTTAAAAGCCCTATTCTGTATAGATCTTGTTTCACTCTTCTAATTAAATCAGTGATTAGATGGGCTTTGTTCAGTGAGCTGGATTGATGGCGACCATCTTTTGTTCATTGTGAGGGCCAATTTTAATAGGACATCTAAGCCCGACTGAACATTTCCCGCAAAATGTCCAAAGTCGGAGGTTTTCTATTTTAATATTAATTGTTTTACATATTACATATATTTACATGTATTACATAATATTCAAGATATTACAGAATATGAATATAGAATGATATGTTGTATTTTAAATGTTACATTAAGGAAAATCAAGTGTGTATTTATAAGATCATATGTCTTTTTCTGTTACACATGTTGTAATATGTAAAAATGAATAAAAATTTAAAAACCAAAGTTGGAGGCAGAGAAATGACCATTTTTAAATGGGATGTTTTTTTTCTTACCAAACAAAAACTTGAAAAGGAGGAAATGGGGGTATAGTCTTTTTAAAAAAAATTATTTATTCATTTTTAAATCTTACATCAAGTGTACAGACATTAAATCAATACAATTAAACACATCACTTGACAATCTTTCTATTTTATCTTATAATAAATAAAATTACTACCCTCCTCCATCACACCCTCTATTTTTTCCCCAAATATGAATATTAATATATAACCCCCTCTTCCTAACATTAAACGGTGTATATTTCAATACAAATGGTATTTATTCATTACAGTAAGAAGTTAATGGCTCCCAAATTTTATTAAAATTCTTATAATTCCCTTGTTGTATAGCTATTGTTCTTTCCATTTTTAAATGGGGGTATAGTCAATCTAAATACCATTTACAAAATCTCCCCTGAAAAACACAGTGCATCAAACAGTTTCCTGCTATGTGAGCCTTTGCAGCCCTGAAGAAGTGACATGTCGACCACGAAGCAATCGTAGGCTGGCTGCATATAGAGTTTGTAGTTGCTGCTAGGACAGTTTTGCACAGTGGAATTAGAAATAGGATTGATTTCTCATGGTTTTCTTTTGGCACTTCTCTAGATATATATAGTAGCCACAAAAGTGTTTTTCTGCCTATGATGGATGGATGGTTGGGTGTTTTTCTCCCCCCCCCCCCCCCCGTATAACTGAGGCTTTTTTCTTTCATTGGCTTTCATATAATAATAACTTTATTCTTCTATACCGCCATAGTCGTGAGACTTCTAGGTGGTTCACACTGAAGAGAGCTGGACAGTCAGCGAGTTACAATATGTAGAAATCCGGGATACAGTATTTAGAAAACTTACAAAAAAGCACATAGAATCTTACAAAAGGTCCGAGATACAGTATATAGAATCTTACAAAGAGCATATAGAGTCTTACAGAAAGGTAGAGAGGTACAACATAACAAAAAGCAGTGAAATTAATGTTAGGCATTTCAGACTTATAAACAGGAGTGGATATATGTAGTGTTAGGTGTAGATACTTTTTTAGGTGATGATTCTGTTGAATAAGGCAGTTTTTATGGCTTTTCTAAAGGCCTTACATGTCAAGTCTTGCTCCATTTATGTAGTTGTCTAACCAGTGTTGTTGTTTGTTAGCTTGGTACCTAAAAGTTCTATCCAGGAAGGTTTTGTATCTGCAGCCGGTAATGCTTGGGTATGCAAATAGGTTGCTGTTTCTGGTTTGTCTCGTAGGGCTGTATAGAGTGAAGTGAGGTAGCAGGTATCAGAGTTCAGTGCTTGTGGCTGGATCTCTTGTTTGTTTGTTTTTTAAATCCCCTACTTGGACGTTTTGGCCTCCAAAATGTCTAGGCCACCAGGACATTTAACTTTATTCGCCATTTTGGACCAGAAAAACATCCATGTTTAGAAACGTCCACATCAACACCATTTAGATGTGGGAGGGTCCATCATTGTAATGCACTGGCCACATAGACATCCCAATAGAGCACCTTAGAAGGAACTGTTGTGAACGTCACATAAAGGGTGTCAGATATACATATCAACATAACCCCCTTATAATTTATGGTGGTCCCTCCAAAACTACCGCAATAGCCCTTATGGCTGCAGGTGGCACTTATATGGCAGTATAGTAGGATTTAGGAGGACTCGCACCCCCGAAAATATAAATAAAACAGTACATACCCATCTCTAGCACACACCATCTGGTATGGGAAAGGTTAGTAGAGCATCACAGAGGTGTCTTAATGAGCCATAGAGAGGAGGACCCAGGCTCTTAAGACACTCTAACCACTACATTTATGGTGGAAAGTGTGAGGCCACCAAAATCCTACTATACTGCCATATAAATGCCACCTACAGCCATAAGGGCTGTTGAGGTGGGAGACAGGTAGGTATAGTAGGTTTTGGAGGGATCACCATAAATTATAAGAGGGTTATAGTGAGATGTATATCTGGCACCCTTTAGGTGAAGTTCACAGCAGTGCCCTCTAAGGTGTTCCACTGCTCTATTGGGATGTCTGTGTGGCCAGTCCATTACAATGCTGGCCTCTCCCACAGCCACCAAAATCTCTTAATATTCCAATATGTATTCCTACTTTTTGTAAAAAAAATTCATAAAGATTTTATTATTTCTCTCTGTATTGTGGTAACAATGCTGCCATGGTAAATTCACCAAAGCCAATTTAATTCCTATGGACTTCAGTGCGTTTACCACGGCAGCATCACTACTGCAGCTTTGGAAAAGGGGCCCAAAATGAAGTAAGAAAGTTTAGAAAATATTTATGGCCTGGTAAGACTGTGTCTGAATTCAAGAAAGCATGGGACAGGCACATAGTAGATACTGCGGATGGGCAGACTGGATGGGCCATTTGACCTTTATCTGCCATCATGTTTCTATAACCATAAAGCTCTGTGACCTCACAATGCAGGTGTAAAGAGCCTTAGCCAATAGGGAGAGGAGATGCAAATGTTAAGAGCCTTAGCCAATAGGGAGAGGAGGAGACAGGTGATGCTGTAGATGGGCAGACTGGATGGGCCTTTGTCTGCCATCATGTTTCTGTGTAAGAACATAAGCTGTGTCAGATCAGGCATTGAGTCCAGCATCCTGTCACAACCACCTGGCAAATTCCAAAAAAGTAGATCTATTTCTCATAGTTATTTACAGTGATGAGTAGAGATTTGGGAGAACCATCTGCCTAATAATTTGTGGACTTTTCCCAATTTTAATACACATGTGGATTTGGGATGGGGGGATTCTTGGTTTTCCACTAATAATATATTTATGAATGACATAAGATATTATTTTCATGTGGTATATTTTAGTTGTATATGAATTTGGGAGGAGGGTGGGAGTTAAATCTTCTTGTTGTATGATATTGTAGATTTTCAAGTGATGTTGTACTATATTTACTGTACACTTGTTGTAAGTTATAAAATGAATAAAGAAATTAAAAAAAAATAAAATAAGAGGATAAAAAAAAATAAATTTGTGGACTTTTTTATCTAGGAATTTGTCTAAATCTTTGTTTGAATCTTGTAGTGCTAGTCACAAATGTGCACTGCTTTTAGGTTTGTAGAATGCTCTTTTGATTTAATGGTTTTAAAAAGGTTAAACAACCATCCTTTTATAATCTCTTTTTCAGGATAGTTAATTGTTCTTTCTCTGCTTTACAGGAAGAGAGGTCCAAGGTGGATGACCTTAGAGGAACCCCTATGTCCGTGGGTACATTGGAGGAGATTATTGATGACAATCACGCTATTGTGTCTACCTCTGTGGGATCAGAGCACTATGTCAGTATTTTGTCTTTTGTGGATAAGGATCTTCTGGAACCAGGTTGCTCTGTTTTGCTGAATCACAAAGTAAGTTGTTTTTTGTTTTTATTTTAACTTGAAGTTTGATTTGAAACAACACACGGAACCAACTTGCATAGCAAGTGGTAACAATCATAATTTACATATCAATTCCAAAAGCTTTTAAACCTTGTACTCGATAACAATTGAATAATTTATCATTTATAATATTACAAAAGTATAAAATGAAAATCAATATGAGATTAACACCTTCCTCCCCTCACCCCCTCTGCATCAAATTTTTTAAAGAATGAGCTCTTTTGTAACCAAAGATGCAATTAGCAGGGAAGAAATGCTCCATAGAATAGCACTTGGTCACTTTACTGTGAAGTATTCAAAGGCAAGAAAATAATACTCGAAATGAAGATCAGACATGTCAAAGCACTCATTTCTCAGTTGTCAATTATGGATGCAAAAGCTGGACACTACGGAAACAAGACAGAAAGAAGACTGACTTATTTGAGTTTTGGTGTTGGAGAAGGATTTTATTCGTGCCATGGACCACGAGAAGAATTAACAAATTGATTTTGGAAGAGATCAAACCAGCTATGTCACTAGAAGCCCAAATGATGAAGTTATGACTTGTCTTATTATGGTTACACCATCAGAAGAGAGAGATCACTAGGAAAGGATGACATGGTTAGGAAGCACGAAGGAACCAGACAAAAAGGGTGATCTGAAATCAGATGAAAGCAACCATGGGGATGACTCTGGAGGACCTTTCTGGACTACCACAAAACCAATTTCATTTTAGATCTGTAATTCATCAAGTCGCTAGGACTTGAGCACAAGTTGATGGCATCTAAAGAAGAGCTGCACATTGGGAAGAATAACCTGAATCACAGTTACCGAATGCTAGCACCCAAGAAAAGGATCTGGGTGTCATAGACAATACAATGAAACCTTCTACTCAATGTGTGGCGGCGGCCAAAAAAGCAAACAGAATGTTAGGAATTACATTACATTAGGGATTTCTATTCCGCCATTACCTTGCAATTCAAGGCGGATTACAAAAGAATTATCCAAGATGTATTACAACAAGAACTTACAAAAAAAAAAAATTGGTCATTTTCAAAAAGAGTGAGAAATGGGTAAGGTTATTTGTTTGGGGTAGTTGGCTTTAGTGAGAGGTAGAGTTTGAGACTTGTGGTATTATTTCTTTTTTCAGAGTTTTCTTGAAGAGTATGGTCTTTATTTCTTTTCTAAAAGTCTTGTAGTCGAGGGATGCCATCAGTAGATTGGCAATTTGGTTGTCTAGTTTGGCTGCTTGAGTGGCCAGGAGGCCATCATATAGTTTTTTTCCGTTTGACCTCCTTATGAGAATGGGGTGTGAGTTTTCCTATGTCTGGTTGCGGTGTTGTGGATGAAGCGGTTATTCAGATAGTTTGGACTGTCTCCATATAAAGTCTTATATAGTAGGCAGTAGAATTTAAATTGTATTCTTGCTGGGATCGGAAGCCAATGCAATTGGAGATATGGTTCTGTAATGTGATCATGTTTCTTTAATGAGTAGATGAGTCTTAGTACTGTGTTTTGGATAGTTTGTAGTTGTTTTGTTATGGTTGTAGGGCATGGGAGGTAGAGGATATTACAGTAGTCAAGTAGGCCTAGTATTAAGGACTGAACTATGAGCTGGAATTGAGTTTTCTTGAAGAATTTCCGAACTTGTCTTAAGTTTCTCATGATTAAGAATGACTTTTGTATTGTTTTATTGATTTGCGGTTGCATGGTGCAGCATCTGTCGATAGTTATTCCTAGCAGTTTTAGGGTGGTTTGTATGGGGTAGTTGATTGCGTTGATTTCAATGTTGGTTATGGTTGGTATTTTGTTGTTTTCTAGGAGGATGAATTTCATTTTATCTGGGTTCAATTTCAGTTTGTGATCTTTCATCCAGGTTGCTATTGATTTTAGTGTTTGGTATATTGTGTTCGTCATGGAGAGTTCAGGTTGATCGAAGGGTATGAGAATGGTAATGTCATCGGCATAGCTGTAGGAGGTTATGCCTTGTTTGTCCAGGTGAGAGCTGAGGGAGGCTGTATAGAGATTAAAGAGAGTCGGGGATAGAGGGGATCTTTGGGGAACTCCGCAAGAGTTTGACCAAGGTTCAGATTTTTGTTTGTCTGATTTTACTCTATAGGTTCTTGATTTAAGGAATCCTTCAAACCATGTGTATACTTTATCTGTGATACCTATTGTATCCAGGATTTGTAGTAGAATGTTATGGTCCAACAAGTCGAATGCAGCAGTGAGGTCTAGTTGTATGAGCATCATTTTTTTTCCGGTGCTGAGATGTTGTCTGGCTGTGTCCAAGAGAGATCCTAGTAGTTTTTCCGTGCTGAAGTTGTTTCTAAAGCTGGATTGTGTGGGATGGAGAATGTTATGGTTTTCTAGGTAATTGGAGAGGAATTTGGCAACTAGTCCTTCTATTATTTTGACGTAGAGTGGAATAGAGGCAATGGGTCTGTAGTTGGCTGTTTGGTGTATCGGTCCATTGGGGTCTTTGAGGATCGGGGTGATGATGATTTCGCTGAGGTTGGTAGGGTAGTGGCCATTTATTAGCAAGATTTGTATCCAGTTTAGAAGAAGAGCGCGGAATTTTGTGCTGGATGTTTTTAGGAGATATGGTGGACAGTTGTTGAGGTCACAGGATGCATGGCTGTATTTTTTGTAGTATGTGTTGAATTCAGGCCATTGTATGTTGGGGAATTGAGACCATATTCTATCTGCTGCAGTAGAATCTCTATCTATGGGAAGAATTGTGAATTCGTTAGGATTGGTAGAGGTGTCATTGAGGGTAGCTCTTCCATTGGTAATTTTATTTTGGAAGTGTTCTGCTAATAGAGTGGCTGAGGGGGGGGGGTAGTATTGTTAGTGGTCAGGTAGGGTTTGGTGTTGGTTAGGGTTTTTAGAATTTGGAATAGTTTTTTGGTGTCTTGGGTTTCAGTGCCTATTAGGTTGGTGTAGTGTGCTTTTTTCTTGTCCTTTAATTGTGATTTGTATTGTTTGATTTTTTTTCCAGGCAGATTTTGTATGATCCGAGTTCGATTTTCTCTCTAGTCGTCTACATTGTCTTTTGAGTTGTAGCAGTTCGGAGTCGAACCATTTATCTGATCTCCTGCTGGGTCTGGATTTGGTTTGCAGTGGGGCTAAATCATCAAGGGTGTTGGAGCAAAGTCTTTCCCAGTGTAAGATGAAGTCCTCGGGGTTGTTTTCTAGAATAGTTTCATCTATTTTAGACCAGAATATGGAGGGTTCGATGTGTTTGCGTGAGGTGTATGTTACTTTATTGAGTTTTGGTATAGTTTTTTTGTTGTTTTTGGTCCAGTTGATGTTGATAGTGTAGGTGTAGTGGTCTGACCAGATGGATCTGGACCATGTTCTGTTAGATGTATGAATTTCTGTTAAGGATGGTTGGTGGGTCATGAAGGCTGCAATATCAAGTTGGTGGCCTTTTTCATTAGTTGTTTGTGGATTTAGCATTTGGAAGGATAAGGCTTTGAGAAATGAGAGAAAGTTGTCTACTTGTTTGGATGATTGATCATCTAGGTGTAGATTTAGGTCTCCTAGGAGTAGATTGTAGGTTGCTATTAGTGAGTTTTGGTATATGAAGTCTTCCACTTCGGTTCTTGCTAAAGACCAGTTTCCCGGCGCTATGTAGCGGAGCATGCAGTTTAGTGTGTATTTTAGTGTGGTGCTTGAGAGTTGGCAAGCTAAAAGGTCCATGTACAGGTTAGATGTTTTCTCAATTATATTAAGGGTTAGATCTTGTTTGATTAAGATTGCTAGGCTTCCGCCTCTTTTTTTTTTTCTCTGCAGACCACTGTAATTTTGTATCCTTGTGGGCAGACTTCAGTTATTCTGGGGTCTGAGTCGGAGGTTAGCCAAGTTTCTGTGAGGAAAAGACAGTCCAGGTTTTCTTGTGTTATCCAGGTTTTTATAAGCTCTGTTTTTGGACCTAGCGCTCTGATATTTAAGTAGGCGCATTTGAGTGTGGATATCTCTGTGTGATAGTTGTGGATTGTGTTTGGATATATAAGTGATTTGGTGTGCCGGTGTGGTTTAGTCTTAGTGTATGTTGGTCTTCTTCCCCATGCTGTGGTAATGGAGTGTAGAGTGTTAGATTGTAGGTTTGAGTTTCTGTCACTTGATGTTCTCTTATTTTGGAAGAGAGATTTATTTATATCTGTAGCGGGTGTAGGGAGGAGGTTATTTGCTGCTGTCTTCCCGCTGGTTAAAAGAAGGATTAACAGTATGAAGTGCTGGGCTTGTGAGGTTAGCTTCATTTTGGGGGGTTTTTTTTTGTTTGTTTGGTGGTTGGTGGTTGGTGAAAGGTGGTAGAAGGGTCTTTGGTGGTTTGGCTTCTGTTTTTCGGTTGGTTTTACGTTTGGTAGTGTTGTGGGGGTCAATCGCTTCTTGGTCACTTCACAAAGGTGCTATGAGATATTCATATGAGCTATGAATTATTAAAAAAGGGATGATTAACAAGACTAAGAATATTATAATGGCCCTGTATTGCTCCATGGTGCGACCTCATCTAGCGTATTGCGTTCAATTCTGGTCTCCTTATCTCAAGAAAGATATAGTGGCGCTAGAAAAGGTTCAAAGAAGAGCGACCAAGATGGTAAAGGGGATGAAACTCCTCTTGTAAGACTAAAACGGTTAAGGCTCTTCAGCTTGGAAAAGAGACAGCTGAGGGGGAAATAGGATTGAAGCCTACAAAATCCTGAGTGGAGGAGAACGGGTACAAGTGGATCAATTTTTCACTGTCAAAATGACAAAGACTAGGGGACACTCGATGAAGTTACAGGGAAATGCATTTATGTTCAAGCAATCATAACAATAATTATGTTCAAACAATAGCATAACAATCATAAACAGACTTAACATATCAAAGTCGAGCAAGAGACAATGGTACATCTACAACAGCAGTGAGAAACAGTCGTCAGTTTTTATACATAATATGCAAACATCACCTATCCAGCTATTCCCCACTAACAGTCCTGGGTCCAGAAACAGAAACATAGCACACCAGGGCTCTGGACTCTTATGAGCCCTAGAGTAGGCCATCCATCAGCCCTCCCCCCTACTCTGACAGGAAAACTGTTATAGCAGATGCAGAATATACAAAAAGAACACCCCTCCCCCCAATAAAGAAAGAACACCCTCTCCCCACCCAAATAGCACAGTTTCATAGCCAAATCAAAATGGACCATCATCCACTAGAACTATCCCCCCCAGGTACTCTCCACCCAGTCAACTGCGAACAGCCCAGATTAGGACAACCACATTAGTATTGCACTACGGCCTTTGGGATGCAAGGACTGTAAGTAGGGTTCCCAGGTGCTCATAAACAAAAGCTTCCTTGACCCCATGGCATCCCTTGCCTCCCAGATGACAACTGATGCAGCTGGTTCCGCCAATGCCAGAACGCCGGGGGGTCTCGGACTGTCCAGTATTGTAGGATACATTTATGGGCCAACAGGCTCATTGTCCTACAGAGAGTCAGGCTTCCCCGAGGCAAATGGCCATAATCCTCAGGCAAATCCAGAAATAAATTGGGTAGGTGTACTCCGCAAGACTGCGCCAACCAAGCTGGACATGTAAGAGACTATACGTCTCCAAAAACAGTGTATGACTGGGAAAGACCAAAAGGCATGTCCCATGGTGTGCTTCCCTTGTCCACACTTGTGACAAACAGGTGTAGGGAGATCTCCACAATAGTATAATTGTTTGCGAGTGTAATATTCTCTTAATGTCACCCTATAATGTTATCCCTCAACCAAGCACATGGCGTCGCCTGAAGAGTGCAAGCAACATCCCAGTGTCCCAAATTAACCTGTAACTCCGTCGCCCATCTGCCCCGAATAGTTAGATAGTCTTTATTGAGCTATAAAACCTGCAGACTGTTATGAAGTCGTGATACCAATATGGGGGGGGGTCCCCTCCTCCTGGAAGAAAAACCCCCTTCCCCGTAATCTAGCCCCCATATGTTTACCTAATTGTGTTCTGTCAAGGGATCCCACGTAATGCTCCACTTGATGACATGCAAACTGCTCTCCCACCACTCCCTGCAAGTCAGTACGGGACATTAACTCCCCCTCCTCCCCCTGGAGGTGTTCCAACCTGGAAATACCTCTCGCTTACCATGACAAATCCCCGTCTCCCAGCCCGGCTGATAGGCTGGATTGCCCGTAACGGCAAGAGATCAGTGACCCTTGGGTTCCCCTCCCTCCCCAAGCATTTCAGAAGTCAGCGCCAAGCATCTTGCAAAGAACAAAACACTTGCTCGGAAGCGGGCAGGAACTGCACTCCTGGGACTATGAAGCAATGCAAACACATTAACCCTTTCAGGACCAAGGGACATATTTGTCCCATAACTTTAAAATCCTATAAATTTTGATTGGGATAGTCTACAGTTCTAAATTTGATATGTACGGATTCCATATGATACTGCCTTTATGTAAACAAACTGGTTCAGACATTCATTCATTAGCGTCGTTGCCAGATTGACGAGAAGATTCACTTGCCACACTGTCCATAAGCCAGAAGTGTGATTTTTTTTTTTTTTAAATAATGATATTTCACAAAAAAAAATCAATATTTTGGCATCTGCAAGCCCTTTTTACCATAAAAATGTCGTCAAAACCACAAAAATTGGCCTACGATCCTTATGGTCCTGAAAGGGTTAAAGGGAGCAAAAAACTCCTGTTCCATCCGAAGAGGGGTATAGCAACAAGTCTGATTCACCCAATCCCCCAAATGTCGTAGCAAAACGCATAATTATAAACCTTGAAGGGAAATACATTTAAAACTAATAGGAGGAAATTTTTTTTTCACTCAGAGGATAGTTAAGCTCTGGAACGCATTGCCAGAGGATGTGGTAAGAGCAGATAGCATAGCTGGTTTTAAGAAGGGTTTGGACAAGTTCCTGGAGGAAAAGTCCATAATCTGTTATTGAGAAAGAAATGGGGAAAACCACCGCTTACCCTACCAGCCTACTTGAACAACTGCCTAACTTGAAACAATTCATCCAGACCAAGGAGAACACAGTCGCCCTTCCCCCCCCCCAAATTAAAGGCATAAAGCACAAGAAAATGCACCTTGGGCTACTGGACACACAAGCAGTGAAACTAGACAACCCATTTCTCCAACGTGCTGATCTCAACACCAATCTACAAAACCTTCAGAAGAGAAACAAAAACCGTGGTCTTCAGGACAGACCCATGATATAACCGATTACCACCTCCTATCCCCAGCACCTAAGAAATGCCAACCCAATAACCATCTTGTAATCTTTTTTTTTTTTTTTTTTTTTAATTCTTTATTCATTTTTAAACTTTCATCAAGTGTACAAAAATTCATAATAAACACAATTAGTCTGAGCACTTTAACATCTTATCATTATAACTTATAAGTAGAAATGTAACCCTCACCCCACCCTCCCTCAAATCCCTCTATTCATTATAAGATCATATATTTGAAACCCTCCCCCCACTCAATACTAAATGGTGTATAATTAATAGAAAAATGGCATCTAATCATGACAAAGAGATGTTAATGGCTCCCATATTTTGATAAAATTTTTATAATTTCCATTCTGTATTGCTATTGATTTTTCCATTCTATATATATATGACATACTGAATTCCACCAAAAATTAAAATTAAGTTTACTATAATCTTTCCAGTTATTAGCAATATGTTGGATGGCAACTCCAGTCATAATCGTTAAAAGTTTATTATTACACGATGATATCTGACTCTTTTTTTCTCATAGACATTGAAACCATTCATTGAAACCATCTTGTAATCTTAACTGGACATGGCCAGAATGGCTCTTTTTGTAATCCGCCTAGAACCTTAAGGTATTGGCGGAATAAAAGACACTAATGTAATGTAAAGTTGCTCTGCATGAGTTTCTTTCAGTTCACAGGGCTTTTTGGTTCTGAGCATTCGTGTAACCACTTTTCTCCATCTTTCCTTGGTGGGAATGGAAAATCTGGCCCTGCGAGAAACAGCGTGATGGCTCCCTCCAGACGCCTGTCATACCACTCTTTTTCCCTAGAGCCTTGATGTCCCCCTTTTTCTTGTAAGACCAAGAATGTGCCCCGTTCTGGACAGTCAAAACGTACAAAGGCCTTTGGTTATGTTCTGGGCATTGCCAAAGAATTTAACCATGAGTCACTGTTAGCTGTTTAAGCCGTACTGTAATGACATAACATAACATTGTACTTATTAACCGCTTAACCATAAGTTCAACGCGGTTTACAAAAGATTATTAACAGTAAACATGATCCATGGAATAGAATGAGTTAATTAGTCAAGTATTTGGAAAAAAGATCAGTCTTATACTGTATTCGGAAGTGTTTATAGGAATGAGCTGTGAGCAACAATGATCGAGACCTGAAGTTATGATGCCGTTGTACAGAGCCATGGTGAGGCCTCACTTAGAGTACTGCGTTCAGTTTTGGAGACCTCACTACCGAAAGGATGTGCTGAGAATCGAGTCGGTACAGCGAACGGCCACCAGGATGGTCTTGGGGCTCAAGGATCTCACGTATGAAGAAAGACTAAAGAAATTGCGGATGTACTCACTTGAGGAAAGAAGAGAACGGGGAGATATGATTGAAACGTATAAGTATATCACGGGGCACATCGAGTCAGAAGATGATATCTTCCGGCTCATGGGACCCTCGACCACCAGAGGGCATCCGCTGAAAATCAGGGGAGGGAAGTTTCATGGCGACTTCAAGAAGTATTTCTTCACCGAGAGAGTTGTGGATCATTGGAACAGACTCCCACTCCAGGTGATAAAGGCCAGCAGCGTGACGGATTTTAAGAGAAAATGGGATACTCACGTGGGATCTTTAAGGGAGTAAACTCAGGGGGGGGATACTTGGAATGGGCAGACTTGGTGGGCTATAGCCCTTTTCTGCCGCTTTTTTCTATGTTTCTATGAGTTTTAGATTAATTGGACAAAGTACTGTGGTCTCTGATAGTACTCTTCAGTGAACAGGAATAAAGACTGACATTTAATACGATACATTTGATTTGTTAAGTGAAATGTCTATTCTGTTTGTTTAAAAAATAAATCTCCGTATGTTGTAAAAATACATACAAATATGGGTGTGGATGGAGGATTAGCTCCATGGCCTAATGGTTAGAGAAACAGGCTGAGAACAGAGGAAGTCTGGTTCAAATACCTTGTGATATCGAGTGAGTCACTTAACCCTTCATTATCTCGGGTAGACTTACAGTCTGAGTCCTCAAGTCTTTATCTGCCATCATTAATTGTGTTATAGCTGAAAAGGAATGAGCTAAATCTAGAATCCCTTTCCCCTTAATATGTTTTGGCCCTTTAAAAGCTAGTCGAGAAATGTATTAAATAAGTCCACTTCCACTAAAAAGATACCAGTAGTCTAATTCAGTGTTCTTCAACCACCGGTCCATGGACCGGTGCCGGTCCACAGGGCCAGCACGTGCATCAGGTCCAAAACAGTGTTCTTCAACCGCCGGTCCACGGTGCGATCAATGCGGTGTTATCTTCGAGCCAGCTCCCTCTTCCTAATTGATTCAGTGCACAAAGCCACGGGCAGCGGCTCCTACGTGTGTCCTGCGCCTGAACCGGAAGCCTTCTCTCTGACGTTGCAACGTCAGAGGGAAGGCTTCCAGATGAGGCACGGGATGTGCAAGGTGCAATTAGTACTATTATGGGGGCGGGGTCTGGGGTGGAGATGGGCGGGGTCTGGCCCACGATTTAGCCCAGTGTTCTTCAACCGCCGGTCCATGGACCGATGCCGGTCCACAGAATAATTTTTTTATTTCTGCCGGTCCGTAGGTGTAAAAGTGTTGAAAAACACTGGTCTAATTGTTGGTGCAGTGGGCTAAGAACCTGGAGAATTGGCTTCAGTTTCCACCCCAGCTCCTTGTGACCTTGGGCAAGTCACTTAACCCTCCATTACCCCATGTACAAGACTTATATTGTGAGCCTACCAGGGACAAAAAAAGTACCTGCATATAATATATGTAAAACCACTTTGGTAGTATCTGCAGAAAGGAGGTATATCAAATTCATGACCCTTTACCTCTCCCGCCCCTGTTAAGTGGTTAGTAATGGTGCAGTTTGGGCAAGAGCCCGATGCCCCAATGGAGTGGTTACCTTTTATAAATAATCTGCAAAGTGTGAACTAAATACTGTTACTACTTAGCATTTCTATAGTGCTAGGCGTACGCAGTGCTGTACATCAAAAATGAAAGACAGTCCCTTCTTGGAAGAGCTTACAGTCTAGTTAAGACAGGCAAACTGGCCCAAAAGGTGCATCTATTCACAGTCTCAAGTGGGGGAATTACAGAGGGAATGAAAGGACAGGTATGGGTGCTTAGCAGGTGGGTTGGAGTCTCAAATTGAAAGTGGGATTTGAGCATGGATTTGATTGATTGAATGGCTGCTTCCTTCTCTTGCTAGGTCCATGCTGTGATTGGTGTTCTTATGGATGACACAGATCCTTTAGTCACAGTGATGAAAGTGGAGAAAGCACCCCAGGAGACTTATGCTGACATTGGTGGCCTGGACAACCAGATTCAGGAAATTAAGGTAGATGAAAGAATGGATTCAGGAAATTGTTTTTCCCATTGCCTATGCCAAAAGTATGTTTGTTTTATAACAAATTTTAACTGGACATTTTTTTTTTTTAATTGAAGGGACTACACCAGCAGAACAAGGATGAAGCCTGTATGTCTAACACAGGGGTCTCAAAGTCCCTCCTTGAGGGCCGCAATCCAGTCTGGTTTTCATGATTTCCCTATTGAATATGCATGAGATCTATGTGCATGCACTGCTTTCAATTAGAGAATGACACGGTGACAAAATTCATCGCCATTCTTGTCCCTGTGGATAACTGCAGGAAACCATCTTCATGTCATTCTTTAAGGAGAGAGGAAAGAATCAGAGTATAATTGGGCACAACCACTGACCCGCAAGCTTTGCTTTGAAGAATGCTGGTGTAGAAGGACCGAGGTTGAAACAGACACTAGAAAATGACATGGGATTATTTCCCGCGGTTATCCACGGGGACGGTGATGAATTTTGTCACCGTGTCATTCTCTACTTTCAATGCATATTCATTGGGGAAATCCTGAAAACCCGACTGGATTGCGGCCCTCAAGGAGGGACTTTGAGATCCCTAGTCTAACACATTTATTTTAATAGAACATTGAGATTGGAACGCTCTGTTCACAGTGTACTCAATTTTAAAAGGCACTCTCCATCCACCACCCGTTCATCCCTCTCTTTTCTTCATTTCTCCCTGCTTTTCTCTGTTTGCTCTTTTTCACTGGTACATGCGGGTAGAGTTTTAGAAACGTAACTAATGTTGCCAGGAATTTTAAGCTCAAAACTCTGCATATGCACAGATGGAAAAAGAGCGTAAGGTTTTCTTGCACTTCAGTGAAGAACACACACCAAACATCTAGGCATAAGACCAAAAGAGCCCTGAAAAGGACAGGCTCAAAATGTATTCATTTCTATATAGAGATACAGTAAAACCTTGGATTGCAAGTAACTTGGTGTGCGAGTGTTTTGCAAGACGAGCAAAACGTTTTACACTTCTCCCTCCGTATTCGCGGTTTCAGCAATCGCAGTTTTGATTATTCATGGTTTTTAGCTTGCTGGCTCCACCCCCCCAAATTACATCAGCTTGCATAGAGAAATTGCCGATTCCAAGCGTTTACAGAGAAAATCGCTGATTCCCAGCACTTTCTTCACCGTGTGTTGCCTCTCCTTCAGGAACAGGCCAGGTTTCCCACCATGTTATTCGCGGTTTCACCATATTTACGATGGTTTTTAATAGAAAACAGCGAATAACATATGAAAAAGTTATTTGTGGTTTTTCTGTATTTGCGGTACGAATACGGAGGGAGAAGTGTATTAAATTTTAACTTGATAAATGAGTGAGGTCTTGCAATACGAGTACATACAGTATATGCACGTCATGTCATCACAACTGAGCTGATGGTTCTTCTCTCTCTTGCGCTGCAGGCGTGTAGTGACTGTTCTGTAGAGTAGTTTGTATTAAAGTTTTTAGATTGTAGAATGAATCATCTGAGTTTCCATTACAGTGGTACCTTGGATTACGAGCATAATCCGTCCCAGGAGCATGCTCGTAATCCAAAATGCTCGTTAATCAAAGCAAGTTTCTCCATAGGAAATAATGGAAACTCGATTTGATGCATTCCCTCCCTCCCCCGAGAACCGGCATTGCTCCCCTCGAAGGCCCCCCCCCCGCGATCAGGCACCCCCCTGCGATCCGGCACCCCCCCTGCCTCGAACCGGCACCCCCCCCCCGGCCACGATCCAACCCCCCCCCCCGACACGATTGGGCACCCCCCGACACGATCCGACATCCCCCCGACACAATTGGGCACCCCCCCGCCGCTTCTTACCCTCATCTGGGCACTCTTGAAAATCGGCCTTCTCCTCTGCTGGGCCTTGAGCATCTGAGCATGCTCAAGGCCTGCGAGTTCACGTTCTGAACGTGAACGTGAACTCGCAGGCCTTGAGCTCAGATGCTCAAGGCCCAGCAGAGGAGAAGGCCGATTTTCAAGAGTGCCCAGATGAGGGTAAGATGAGTGCCCAGATGAGTGCCCAGATGGCAGGGGAGCGTTCTATTTTGAACGCTGGAGAAAGCATATCCAAAACAACATGACCTAAATAACTAATTGAAAGAAGCTAAGTTATTTTTTACTATATAACTTATTTTGAATAGTTGAAAAGTGCATTTAAGTATAAAAGTATATATATAAAAAAATGAACGCAAAAAAAGTATAAAAAATATGACTATGATAAAGATATAGGGGATGATTTGATAGACCTTTGAGGTGTTTTTCACTTCAAGTGGTCAATCTGACACCCCATATTCAGCATATTCCATATCACTGGAATTTTGTTACTTATGTAATGTTAGCACCTAGAGCATTATTCCAGTTACAGCTTCATATCTTTCTAATTTGGTGCTATTCTATGCCCCAAGGCGGTTATTACGATCTCTGAATGACAGTAGGTAGTCGTTCCTCATATTTCGAAGGCACATCTTGCGTCAACTAGAGATTGTGCTTTTTTTTTTTTTGGTTCCACGGTTATGGAATAATCTGCCCATAGATTTGAGAAAAGAAGAATCATATAAATTGTAAAAGACATTTAAAAGCACATTTTTTCCAATTGGGACTGTGATCTCTGTTTTATTGTTTTACTATTAGAATTGTTACTGTTGAGATATTTGCTATCATATTTTATGATAAAAAAACTTTTTAACTTTAGTTCTTAATCTTTCCTTTTCTATTTTTAATGGAGTTCTTTTCTTGATGAATATGAATTGTGTTTTGTAAACCGCTTTGATCCTGTGAGGCTGTTATGCGCTATATAAAGTTCTTAATAAACATAATTGGGCGCTAGTTGCCTTTCCTATTCTATAAAAGCCAGGCACCTATTGCCAGACACCTAACGTTTCTGTGGGTGGAGCGTGACTTAGGCACCGCTAAGCGCGATTCTCCAAAAACTTAGGCGTGTAAAACCGTGGCCTACATTTCAGGCGCTACTAGCTGCAATTCTACAAAGGGCGCCTAAGTGTGATCGACACGCAGCCGGTGCCAGTTTTCTAGGCGCTGGACGATTTAGGCGCCATTTATAGAATCAGCCCCCAAGGGTTTACACTGACCCTAAATGTACAGTGGTACCTCAATTTGCGAGTGTTTTGCAAGACGAGCAAAACATTCGCAAAATCGGCGCCTTGGAAACCGAGCTTGCCTCGATGTACGAGCGCCTCCCCCCCCACGATCCGACATCCCCCCCCCCCGCACCTATCCACCCACCTGAACACATTGCTTAACCCCCATCTGGCACCCGGCACTAACGCACAGGACATGCCGGTGCCCGAAGATCTGCCCTCTTCTTTTTGCTGGGCCTTGAGAATCTCAGAGAGAGCGGGAACTCGAAGGCCTTGAGCATGCGCAGATGCTCAAGGCCCAGGAAAAAGAAGAGGGCAGATCTTTGGGCACTGGCATGTCCTGTGCGTTGGTGCCGGGTGCCAGATGGGGGGGGGGGTTAAGCGGTGTGTTCGGGTGGGTGGATGGTTGCGGGGGGATGTCAGATCGCGGGGGGGATGGCGGATCATGTGGGGGGGGCCTTCGTGAGCGGAGAGAGCAATACCAGTTTTCGGGGCGGGGGAATAGAGCAGTACCGCTGGCCTCGGGGGGGGGGGGGGAACGAATCAAGCGAGTTTCCTTTACTTTCTATGGGGAAACTCGCTTTGATATATGAGTAATTTGGTTTACGAGCATGCTTCTGGAACGAATTATGCTCGTAAACCAAGGTTCCACTGTACAGTGGTGCCTCACACAACGAACTTAATCCGTTCCAGGAGCAAGTTTGTTATGTGAAACGTTCGTTGTGTGAAACGCGTTTTCCCATAACAATACATGTTAAAAAAAATAATTCGTTCTGTAGCATAAAATATGCTAAGATGACATAAAAAAAGATAAATTTTTGGTTATTATTTTTATTTAGATACATCTAAAAACATAATTGTTTTTTAAAACAACACACATTTTTTAAATTTAAAGACAGACTAAGTAGAGTCTAATTTTACAGTGAGAGGGCAGAGTCTCAGCGGCAAAAACTGGGACTTAACTGTTCATTTTTTTTTTTTTTCTACCGTGTTTCCCCGATGATAAGGCAGGGCCATCAAATAAGACAGCCCCCCCTTTTTAGAAAAAAATGTAAAATAAGGCACCCCCCCGCAAATAAGCCACCCACCGATACCTGCGCTTACCCGAATCGGGTGGTACGGTGGGTGACTCCGTGTGGTCCCTGGCACCCCCGACACGATCGGGGCAAGAGGGAGCTCAAGCCCTCTTGCCCCCCCGACTCCCCGACACGATCGGGGCAAGAGGGAGCTCAAGCCCTCTTGCCACCCCCCGACTCCCTGACACGATCGGAGCAAGAGGGAGCTCAAGCCCTCTTGCCTCCCCCGACTCCCCGACACGATCGGGGCAAGAGGGAGCTCAAGCCCTCTTGCCCCCCCGACTCCCCGACACGATCGGGGCAAGAGGGAGCTCAAGCCCTCTTGCCCCCCCGACTCCCCGACACGATCGGGGCAAAAGGGAGCTCAAGCCCTCTTGCCCCCCCGACTCCCCGACACGATCGGGGCAAAAGGGAGCCCAAGCCCTCTTGCCCCGCCGATTCCCCAACTCCCCGACAATATCGGGCCAGGAGGGAGCCCAAGTCCTCCTGGCCACGGCGACCCCCTAACCCCACCCTGCACTACATTACGGGCAGGAGGGATCCCAGGCCCTCCTGCCCTCGACGCAAACCCCCCCTCCCCCCAACGACCGCCCCCCCCCCAAGAACCTCCGATCGCCCCCCCAGCCGACCCGCGACCCCCCTGGCCGACCCCCACGACACCCCCAACCCCCTTCCCCGTACCTTTCTGTAGTTGGCCGGACAGACGGGAGCCAAACCCGCCTGTCCGGCAGGCAGCCATCGACGGAATGAGGCCGGATTGGCCCATCCGTCCCAAAGCTCCGCCTACTGGTGGGGCCTAAGGCGCCTGGGCCAATCAGAATAGGCCCGGGAGCCTTAGGTCCCTCCTGGGGGCAGGGCCTGAGGCACATGGTCGGGTTGGGCCCATGTGCCTCAGGCCCCGCCCCCAGGAGGGACCTAAGGCTCCCGGGCCTATTCTGATTGGCCCAGGCGCCTTAGGCCCCACCAGTAGGCGGAGCTTTGGGACGGATGGGCCAATCCGGCCTCATTCCGTCGTTGGCTGCCTGCCGGACAGGCGGGTTTGGCACCCGTCTGTCCGGCCAACTACAGAAAGGTACGGGGAAGGGGGTTGGGGGTGTCGTGGGGGTCGGCCAGGGGGGTCGCGGGTCGGCTGGGGGGGCGGTCGGAGGTTCTTGGGGGGGGGCGGTCGTTGGGGGGAGGGGGGGTTTGCGTCGAGGGCAGGAGGGCCTGGGATCCCTCCTGCCCGTAATGTAGTGCAGGGTGGGGTTAGGGGGTCGCCGTGGCCAGGAGGACTTGGGCTCCCTCCTGGCCCGATATTGTGTGGGGAGTTGGGGAATCGGCGGGGCAAGAGGGCTTGGGCTCCTTTTTGCCCCGATCGTGTCGGGGAGTCGGGGGGGGGGGGCAAGAGGGAACCAGGCGGAGAGAGGGCAGTTAAGCGCAGTGCCTGCGCGGAAGGATGCAGCTCGGGCGACTTCGTTGTGTGAAACAAAGTTCGTTGTACGGATCAAGACATAAAGTTCGTTGTGCGCAGCGTTCGCTGTGCGAGGCGTCCGTTATGCGAGGCACCACTGTAGTTAGTTATTGCAGAAATGGGAATTGGGGTTTAAAAATGTACATCAGACCTATTGGGGGGGGGAGCCTGAGAGCAATTTAAGCTCCCCTTCATAGCTCCAGAGCAACGTTTGCCCTGCAGCTTCTGAGACGTTTTTCCCTTGTCCAATTATGCCTGTTTGAAAATGAAGGTTAATGCTAATAAGGAGTTAAGCTATTGAGCATTTTTTGTGCTACCAGCGCAGATTTCAACTGGAGAGATATTGATAGATTGATCATCGGACCTATTGTTGCACACAGGGAATTTGGCTTCATCCTGTGGGGCAAAATCAGCTCCGCTGGAAGTCTTCTGGGGTGTTGTTTCAGTCAGAATAAGGATATAACTGAAAGAGGAATGTGAAATTTAAAGTGTGGGGGGGTGCAAGATGATTGCAAATTTTCCTGTGGCTGTATATCAAAATTGTAAGGGCCTTCTTAAACTACACTGAGCCGCCGATTATTCAGCCACTGCCTGATAAGTTCTGCTGAGTATCGTCTCTGATGGCCACAGCGCTGCGCTGCCTGGGTTGTCTGTCGATGGAGTAGGGGAGGGGCCAGTAGTTATGGAATCGCCCCCACATTTGGTTCTGGTGCCCGCATAGTTAAGCAAACAGAGAGGACTGCTTTGTCCACTTAACTGTTCAGGTAGAAGCACTGAATATCAGCAGACGTCCACGTAACCTCCAGGTCACTGCCTGGCTCGAGTTATTCAGTGCAGGTACCTGGACATGGCTCTTGGCGGCTTAGAAAACCATTGATAGAGCTTTCTCGTCTTGCTGGACTGATCTTTACCTTTCATACAACAGAATATGGACTTATTACTTAACTAAGAAGTATTTTCTTTGCAGTTAGAAGTAATTCTGGACTTTCTGTAACTTCAGGAATCTGTGGAACTTCCTCTGACTCATCCTGAGTATTATGAGGAGATGGGTATAAAGCCACCCAAAGGAGTTATTCTGTATGGCCCCCCTGGCACAGGTATGCTTCATCAGTTTTGTACTATAGAAAGGAGTGTAGAGTACACTTCCCCCTCCCCATTCGCGGTTCCTGCACTCGCGGTTTCATATAATTGCGATTTTTTTTCTGGGGAGGGGGAAAATAAAAAAAACTGTCTTAATGTTAAAAAAAAAAATCCATCTTTTTTTCCTCCCTGCCACCTTCCCGGCCTTACCTGGTGGTCTAGAGGGCTTTCGGGGCAGGAGCGATCTTCCTACGCTCCTGCCCCGTGCAGATCGCCATGAGGAAATGGCTGCTGGGAGTTCCTGTAGTCTCTCGAGACTACGTCGGGAACTCCCTAAAGCCATTTCCAGTCCAGATGCGTGGATATACACTTCCCTGCTGGCAGATGGAGACTGAGAACTACTGGTTTAACACCTCCACTCTAAAATGGATCCAGTGCAAGCCACAACTTGCCTGTGTTTCTCAGTGTCCAGCAGAAGATAGGTGAGCTAAACTGTGCCATCAGGATCTAGCTTGGTAGAATCCTTTTTGTGGCAATCCCCAGTTGAGCTTCTCACTGCACAAGTCTCTGAGGCCAGGGACTGCAGAGGATTTGTTGCAAGCACCACTACGTAAAGGAGGAGCCAGCAGGGCTTGTCCCGTGTGATTCATTTTCGGCTTCTGGATCATTTGAGAAGCATCCCTTCAGCTTCTTGTAAGGGGGTACCTTTTAAAATTGTTCAAACATAGAACTGACAAGGAATGCTATGATGATCTTACAAAGAGGGTCATTCCGTTGAGACCTTGGGCTGCAGGTCTTCAGACATTTTGACAGTATTCCACAAAGGCGTCTACTAAATAAACAGTGACGGGTCAAAAGCGCGCAACGACAAAGGCGCGACGACAACCCAGCGCAGACAACTGAGCGCAAGGTGGAAGCATGCCGAAGAAAAACAGTATCTTAAAGGGCTCTGACGGGGGGTGTTGGGGGGAACCCCCCCCCCCACTTTACTTAACGGAGATCTCACCGGCGTGGGGGATTTGGGGGGTTGTAACCCCCCACATTATACTGAAAACTTCACTTTTTCCCTAAAAAAGTTAAGTTTCCAGTAAATGAGGGGGGTTACAACCTCCAACAACGCCGGCGCAATCTCTATTAAGTAAAGTGGGGGAGTTCCCCCCCCCCACACCCCCTGTCGGAGCCCCTTAAAATACTGTTTTTCTTCGGCGCGCTTCCGCCTTGCGATCAGTTGTCGGCGCTGGATTGTCAGCGCGCCTTTGTCGACACGCGCTTTTGTCTATGAACCAAATAAACTGAGGCCCAAATTCTGTAACCGGCGCCTATCTAGAAGGAATAACAAGCTCAATTAAGCTTTATAATCAGCACTCATTGAAACTTAGGCGCCTATTAAGAGAGAGCGATTCTGTAACAAGGCGCCTCTAAAAATTTAGGTGGCTTTAAAAAAATAGGCGCTATGCATGTTAGGCGTGGGCGTGGCTTTGTGTTAGAATCGCTGCTCTTAAGCGTGCTTAAGCACTCGCATGGCCGCCTGACTTTTAGTTGTGCCTAGAGCTGGCCTATTTATTGGCCACCGGTGTGGGCCCCAAAGTGACGGACTGGATTAGGAACTAGTTGAGTGGAAGGCGACAGAGAGTAAATGATACATGGAACTCACTCTAAGGACAGGGACACCAGTGGTGTGCTACAAGGTCGGTTCTCGGACCTGTTCTTTTTAACATTTTTATAAGAGAATTGCTGGTAAGGTTTGCCTCTTTTTCAGATGATATCAAAATCTGCAATAGGGTAGACCATAGTAGGCTTAATTTTAAATTTTGGTGGAATTCGGTATGTCACATATACAAAATGGAAAGATCAATAGCGGGGCAAAATGGAAATTATAAAAACTTCATTAAAATTTGGGAACCATTAACGTCCTTTTGTCATGATTGATGCCATTTTTCTAATATTTCTATATTTAATATGTAAGATAAAGGTGGGGTGGGGGGAGGATTTCTATTATATGAAAAAGAACATTACTAGAGGGATTTCAGGGTGGGAGAGGGAGGGTTATATTTGCAATTATAAGATATAACGTTACGATGTACAAGTGGTTAAACCTATGTTACTGTGTTGTAATTTTTGTACACTTGATGAAAGTTTTAAAATCAATAAAGAATTATTTAAAAAAAAAAAAAATAAAATTCTGCGATAGGGTAGACATCTCTGGTGTGGATAACACAAGGAAGGACCTAGCAGAGTCAAAAAGGAATGGGTTTAAAAAAAAAAGCTAGAAACGGTTGTGGTTATGCTTGGTTCAATTAGGGGGAATGGATATGAGAGGGGACCTATTGGAGGGGGCTGATGGTTTTTCTTGTCTGGGGGGAGGGTGGTCTTTAAACATAGAAAGATGACGGCAGAAAAGGGCTACAGCCCATCAAGTCTGCCCACTCTACTGACCCCACCCCCTTAAGTCTATACCCTAGTGACCCTATTCCTTATCTTCATCCTCGTAGGGATCCCACGTAGGTATCCCATTTATTCTTAAAGGCTGGGATGCTGCTGGCCTCGATCACCTGCACTGGAAGCTTGTTCCAATGATCTATCACTCTTTCCGTGAAGAAGTACTTCCTGGCATCACCATGAAATTTCCCTCCCCTGAGTTTGAGCGGATGCCCTCTTGTGGCTGAGAGTCCTTTGAGAAAGAAAATATCATCTTCCACCTCGACACGTCCCGTGATGTACTTAATTGTCTCAATCATGTCTCCCCTCTCCCTACGTTCCTCGAGAGTGTAGAGCTGCAATTTGTTCAGTCTTTCTTCGTATGAGAGACCCCTGAGCCCCGTTGATTGTCAGAGAGTATCAGAGTACAGCTCTCTGATGAGTGTGCCTGCTGGTTTCTTTATACTTGGGGGTTGGGGATTGTTTAAGGGGGTATTTCCTTCCTACTGGTTATTGGGTTTGTGAGAATTGTTACCTGCTGTCTCTATTTGACTGTTCCTACTCGCTGTGTTCGATGGGGGGGATCTCTTTTCTTGTGGTGGGGGGGAGTGCTCGGAGAGGTGCTGCAGGGTGGGGGGGGATACATTAGGTTTGAAAATTTTTGATGACTGCCTATTTGCTGTATATTACTCCTTACATGTTGGTTTTGGAGTTTTTCTGTCGTCAATAAAAAATGATTTGACCTAAAAATAAAAGCTAGGATGATGGTAGCCTCACTAGCCTCCTCCATTTTTCTTCAGGCTCCAGAGTGACTAGTTTAATTGAAGAGTTTATGTTGGTTATTTGTTTGTTGCCATGAGAGGATTAGTTGTGTATTACTTTATTAGAGAAATATGGGCTGGTTGTGGACTGTACAGGATAGTTTATAGGGTGCAAACCTTTAACCAATAGTTCTCAGTCTCCATTTGCTGGCAGGAGAGCATAGATCCATGCATCTGAACTAGTCTGAAGGGACTCGAGGAAAGCTAATTTCATTCTCTTTGCTCTGACTTTGCCTAGCATGTTACACTAACATTTAGCTCTCTGAAATTTGGAAATACAGTGGTACCTTGGATTACGAGCATAATCCGTTCCAGGAGCATGCTCGTAATCCAAAATGCTCGTATATCAAAGCAAGTTTCCCCATAGGAAGTAAGGGAAACTTGCTTTGATATGTTCCCACCCCAAACCTTCCCCCCCCAGGCCAGCAGCGCTGCTCCCCTCCCACGAGAACCGGCCCCCCCCACCGCCATCGGGCACCCCCCCCCCCGGGCACCACCCCCCCCGCCGCGACCTGAGGTCCCCCCAACCCACCCGAACCCTCTTCTTACTTTTCTGTAACCTCCGCAGCGGCACCGGCACCAGCATGTCCTGTGCGTGGTGCCGGTGCCTGAAGATCTGCTTCCTGTGCAAAGCCTGAGAGTTCACGTCGAACGTGAACTCTCACGGCCCAGCACAGGAAGTAGATCTTCAGGCACCGGCACCACGCACAGGACATGCTGGTACCGGTGCCGCTGCGGAGGCTACAGAAAAGTAAGAAGAGGGTTCGGGTAGGTTGGGGGGACCTCAGATCGCGGGGGAGAGGGTGCCGGTTCGCAGGGGGGGCGCTCGCAAATCGAAGCGCGCTCGGTTTCCGAGGCGCCGATTTTGCGAATGTTTTGCTCGTCTTGCAAAACACTTGCAAACCGGTGCACTCGTAAACCGAGGTACCACTGTAGTATTATACTGAAGATTTAAATTTAGAATTGCATCAGTAAAAATGTACTTTTTTTCTCTCTCCAAAAAAGGTAAGACTTTATTGGCCAAAGCAGTAGCGAACCAGACGTCGGCCACGTTCCTCCGTGTTGTTGGCTCTGAGCTTATTCAGAAATATCTGGGAGATGGGCCAAAGCTGGTGCGTGAGCTGTTCAGAGTGGCTGAGGAACATGCGCCATCCATTGTGTTCATTGATGAAATCGATGCCATTGGTACAAAGAGGTAAAACAACAGAATTCCTTTTAACAGGAATTGCCTTAGGTTCCAAATGCTGTTCTGTTTGATTTCTATTTATCACTTTTAAAAATGGACCAACACGGCTATCACACCATTTTAAACATAATCCTGTAAGTTGGTTCTATCGTAAATCTCAGGTATCTCCAAATTATGGCCCTCATTCCCAATCAAATCTGACTCGCAGAGCAATTTTTGTCCACACACTCCTGAATTGGGTTTTTTTATGGTTCACTGTTTGAAGAGTTGCCATAAGTGGTTTATCAAATAATTTGAACCTTGGAATGTGCCTTTGTGGACATCACTGTTTCCAGACACAGCTCTGCATGTCTCGTTCCATTAGGCTTCCCTTTATTCATCTTTCTGTCCACACTGTTTGTTTCTTCACACTTTTTTATGGTAGCACCATCTCTCTGTCTAGTATAGCAATGGCCACATCAGAGACGCAGATTTCCTTTTAATTAAATAAAAGTACAGTTTTTCAAAAGCAAGGCATATTTTCACCTGACTTGCTGTGCTTAACCTCCCTTTCTCCCCAACTCCTCAAAGGTACGATTCCAATTCCGGTGGGGAGCGAGAGATCCAGCGTACCATGTTGGAGCTACTGAACCAGCTAGATGGCTTTGACTCCCGAGGAGATGTAAAAGTTATCATGGCCACAAACAGAATAGAAACTTTGGACCCAGCATTAATCAGACCAGGTGTGTTGCATTAATTATCAGATCCACAAGGAACGCTTTTGACTGTAGTGTGCAGTTAGTTATTCAGGTGAGGGTTTATGTTTGAATATTCTATTTTTATGATAAAACAAGCCATTACAATGCCTGAGTCCGTCTATATAAAGTTAAAAGATCAAAATGTGGATAAATATTCTTTCCAACTGTAATAACATCCACTTTTACTGATATGCAAAGTCTTCCGTAAGTGCTTGCTGTGCCATATATCCATGAAAGGCAGTTCTACCATAGCTTAAGAGTTTATTTTTTTGTACAGCCTCATCTTATGTTTGCATCTGAATAATTATAGAATGGATGTATGTCCATCTCGTGTGCCTGTTCAGGTGGGATGCGGATATGTGTATTTGTGTGCTGCATACCCTATTGCATTTGAACAGACATAAACCCTACCGCGATTCATCCAGAGGGGCTAAAACTTCTGCAGAACTGCCTAGAGCAGTGGTCTCAAACTCAAACCCTTTGCGGGGCCACATTTTGGATTTGTAGTACTTGGAGGGCCGCAGAAAAAATAGTTAATGTCTTATTAAAGAAATGACAATTTTGCATTTATCCCAGGACAAGCAGGCAGCATATTCTTAACGCATGGGTGACGTCACCGACGGAGCCCCGGTACGGACCTTTTTAACTAGAAAGTTCTAGTTGGCCGCACCGCGCATGCGCGAGTGCCTTCCCGCCCGACGGAGGAGAGCGTGGTCCCCAGTTTCTTCATTTCCGCGGAGTGAAGAAGACGCATGTGTTTTCAACGGCCGTTGAAAAACTAATTTTTGCCTTCCCGCTCGCGTATTTTTTCACTTTTTTTCCTTTTTTCTTATCGGTTTCCCTTTATTTTTGTTTTCAAAAAAAAAAAAAACTCGTCGAGTTTTCCTTATTTTTTCAGGCCGGCCCCGGCGGGTCCTGTTGCCACCATACAGGCCTCCGGGTTCGATTTTGCGGAGGCCGTGTTTCCATTCATGCCCCCTCAACCGGGTTTTAAGAAGTGCCAGCGGTGTGCACGCCCAATCTCCCTCACCGACCCACACAATTGGTGCCTCCAGTGCTTGGGTCCAGAGCATCGGGCTGACACCTGCACCCGCTGTGCTACGCTTAAAAAGCGTACTTTGAAAAATCAGCAGATCCAGCAAAATATTTTGTTTGGTACCGGATCTGCCATGGAACCGGCTGCGACGTCGACGGCACCACAAAAGTCGGCACCGACGACATCAACACCACCGGACTCTTCCTCGGGGTCGTTGGGCCCAGGTAAGCTGGCTAAGAAGCCTCCCACTTCCCTTGAGCGCCCTCCTGCCACGGTTGCGACACCGGCCCTCCCGGCACCGCACCGGCCCCGAAAACGCTCCGCTCCGATCTCGGTGAGTGCCTCATCATCGGCCTCCTCATCGCCGGAGCGTAGAGCGGCACCTATGGTACCGAAGAAGAAAAAAGCGGTACCGGTGCCTCCCCTGGACGACCGCATCGCGGCCATACTCCAAACACAGTTACAGGAGCAGCTGCAACAACAGCTCCAACAACTGTTGCCGGCGTTGCTGGCACCGCACCTTCCGGTACGGGACCGGTCCGAGCCTCACACTGTCCCATCGGTGTCGACCCCCTCGGTACTGATTAATACTTCCATGCCGGTGCTCTTGGCAGAAACACCTACCTTGATGCTGCCGACCCTGTCCGGTCCCAGGAACGACATTGGTCTTCCTCACCCGGTACCGCCTCGGTGCGCTCAGGCAAATCTCTTTCAAAGACCCGCCATGCCGAGCCCTCCACACCGATGTCCAAACGTACAGACCCCGACGTTAGGGACCCAGATTTGTGGGAAGACTCCCCTCACGGTACCGAGGAGGACGCTTCGTCAACCGACGAAGAACCCTCCATGACCGACACCGTCTCTAAACCAGAGCAATCCTCTTTCTCCAAATTCCTTAGGGAGATGTCAGCAGCTCTTTCCATTCCCTTAGAGTCCGACTCTAAAAAGTCTCAGGCTTTCCTCGATGCCCTAGACTTTGAGCAACATCCCAAAGAATTTCTGAAGTTGCCCGTCCACGACATCTTACGGGAAACTTTCTATAAAAACTGGGAAGCTCCCCTCACGGTTCCTGGAGCCCCTCGTAAATTGGATAGCTTGTACCGGGTTATTCCAATCCCAGGGTTTGATAAACCTCAATTGCCCCACGAGTCCCTCCTGGTGGAATCTACTTTGAAAAAATCTCAGGGTTCCAGTGTATATGCCTCCACCCCTCCTGGCAGAGAGGGAAAAACCATGGATAAATTTGGTAAGCGCCTTTTCCAAAATGCCATATTAGCCAATAGAGCCAACAACTACACCTTCCACTTCTCCTTCTACATGAAGCATCTGGTGCAACAGCTCTCCTCCTTACAGAAATACCTTCCTGAACGTAAGGTCCCTCTTTTCCAGCAACATATTTCCAGCCTCCTCCAACTCAGGAAATTCATGGTTCGCTCCATCTATGACTCATTTGAGCTGACCTCTCGCGCATCTGCCATGGCGGTGGCCATGCGACGTTTGGCATGGCTGAGAATCTCTGACCTGGACATTAACCACCAGGACCGCCTGGCTAACGCACCTTGTCTGGGTGATGAACTCTTCGGAGAGTCCCTGGACTCAACAACCCAGAAACTCTCAGCACATGAGACCAGTGGGACACTCTGATTAAACCTAAAAAGAAGACTCCACCTGCTCGCACCTACAGACAGCAGTCTTCCTACCAGCGCAGGTTCTCGGCCAGACCTCTCAACCCGCCTCAACAGCAGCCTCGCCGACCTCGTCAACAGCATCAATCTCAGGCTCGCTCACAGTCTCACCAACCTGCCAAGCCTCTCCCTCCGTCAAAACCATCTCAGCCCTTTTGACTTTTTCCTCCAGGGCATAGCCAGTCTCCCATCATCATTGCCTCTTCCTCAGCCTATCGGAGGTCGCCTCCAAATCTTCCTCAGCCGTTGGGAGGTCATCACATCAGACCAATGGGTCCTCAACATCATTCGCCACTCTCTCAACTTCCAGACTCTTCCACCAGACAATCCTCCCGTAGAGTCTGCTTCTCACTCCTCCCAAATCCCCCTCCTCCTGAGGGAGGTCCAATCCCTCCTTCTTCTCAATGCCATCGAAGAGGTGCCTCCGGACCAAAGGGGTCAGGGATTCTACTCCCGCTACTTCCTGGTTCCCAAGAAGACAGGAGACCTTCGTCCCATCCTCGATCTCAGGGACCTCAACAAGTGTCTGGTCAAGGAGAAGTTCAGAATGCTCTCCCTTGCCACGCTTTACCCTCTTCTCTCTCAACACGACTGGCTATGTTCCCTGGACCTCAAAGAGGCCTACACTTACATCCCAATCAATCCGACTTCACGTCGCTACCTACGGTTTCAGATACAGCACCGTCACTATCAGTACAAAGTGCTACCTTTTGGCCTCGCTTCATCGCCCAGGGTGTTCACCAAGTGCCTTATTGTGGTGGCGGCCTTCCTCAGGTCTCACAACCTCCAGGTGTTCCCCTACTTGGACGATTGGTTGGTGAAAGCACCTACGTCTCCACTTGTGCTACAAGCCATTCATCACACCATCTCTTTCCTCCATCTCCTGGGGTTCGAGATCAACTACCCCAAGTCGCATCTGCTTCCCACACAGCGACTTCAGTTCATTGGAGCAGTTCTCGACACCACACTAATGAGGGCGTTTCTCCCCTCCGACCGTCAACGGACCCTGCTCCACCTCTGTCGTCAGGTGCTCCTTCATCACTCCATTCCTGCCCGACAGATGATGGTCCTCCTGGGCCACATGGCCTCGACGGTCCATGTGCTTCCTCTGGCGCGACTCCACCTCAGGACACCTCAATGGACTCTTGCCAACCAATGGTCACAGACCACGGATCTTCTTTCTCATCCCATCTCTGTGACATCGTCTCTTCAGCAATCTCTTCAATGGTGGTTGAACTCCTCAAATCTTTCCAGGGGTCTACTCTTTCATCTACCCCCTCACTCCATGATCATAACCACGGATGCCTCCCCCTATGCGTGGGGAGCTCACCTGGGAGATCTACGCACCCAGGGACTCTGGACCCCTCAGGAGCGTCAACATCACATCAATTTCCTGGAACTCAGAGCCATGTTCTATGCTCTCAAGGCCTTCCAGCACCTTCTCTGCCCTCAGGTTCTTCTCCTGTGCACAGACAATCAAGTCGCCATGTACTACATAAACAAGCAAGGCGGCACCGGATCTCGCCTCCTTTGTCAGGAGGCTCTCAGCATCTGGACCTGGGCCACGGCCCGCAATCTCTTCCTCAAGGCTGTTTATATCCAGGGCAAACAGAACTCCCTGGCCGACAATCTCAGCCGCATCCTTCAACCTCACGAGTGGACTCTGGACCCTTCAACACTCCACTCCATCTTTGCTCGCTGGGGCACTCCGCAGGTGGACCTCTTTGCAGCGCCTCACAACCATCAGCTGCCCCAGTTCTGTTCCAGACTCTTCTCTCCTCATCGTCTGACCCCAGATGCATTCCTGCTCGACTGGACGGATCGGTTCCTCTATGCCTTTCCTCCACTACCTCTGATGTTGCGGACGTTATCCAAACTCCGCAGGGACAGGGCCACCATGATTCTCATCGCTCCTCGGTGACCTCGCCAACACTGGTTCTTCCTCCTGCTTCAGCTCAGCTCCAGGGAGCCCATTCCTCTTCCTGTGTTTCCTACTCTACTTACGCAGCAACGTCAGTCTCTACTGCATCCCAATCTGTCTTCGCTCCACCTGACAGCTTGGTTTCTCTCGGGCTGACCTCTCCAGAGAATCTGTCTCAGCCTGTCCGTCGCATTTTGGATGCCTCCAGGAAAATGGCCACCCTCCAATGTTACCATCAGAAGTGGACCAGGTTCTCCTCTTGGTGTCTCCTGCATCATCACGATCCCACCTCATTAGCGGTGGAAACTGTACTGGACTATTTGCTCTCTCTGTCCGACGCTGACCTCAAGTCTACCTCAATCAGAGTCCACCTCAGTGCCATCACTGCGTTTCATGAGCCTATCCTCGGAAAACCTCTCACGGCTCATCCACTGGTTTCCCGGTTCATGAGAGGCCTCTTCAATGTCAAACCACCTCTGAAGCTTCCTCCTGTCATCTGGGACCTGAATGTGGTTTTATCAGCCCTCATGAAACCCCCTTTTGAGCCTCTTGCCACAACTTCGCTCAAACTTCTAACATGGAAGGTGCTTTTCCTCATTGCCATCACCTCTGCCAGGAGGGTTAATGAGATGCATGCACTGGTCGCCGATCCACCTTTCACTGTTTTTCACCATGACAAGGTGGTTCTGCGTACCCATCCTAAATTCCTTCCCAAGGTGGTCTCGGCTTTTCACCTCAACCATTCCATTGTGTTGCCTGTCTTTTTCCCTAAACCCCATTCTCATCCTGGGGAACAGGCGTTGCACACGCTGGATTGTAAGTATGCCCTTGCATACTACCTTGACCGTACCAGGGCTCACCGCTCGTCCCCTCAGCTCTTTCTGACCTTCGATCCTAACCGTCTAGGTCGTCCTGTCTCTAAACGGACGCTTTCCAACTGGCTTGCTGCCTGTATTGCGTTCTGTTATGCTCGGGCCGGTCTCTCACTGGAAGGTGCTGTCAGGCCCACAGGGTCAGAGCTATGGCTGCTTCTATGGCTTTCCTCCGTTCCACGCCCATCGAGGAAATCTGCAAGACTGCCACTTGGTCCTCAGTTCACACTTTCACTACTCACTACTGTCTGGATGCCTTCTCCAGACGGGATGGACACTTCGGCCAATCTGTGTTACAAAATTTATTTTCCTAATGGCCAACCATCCCTCCTCCCTCTCTGTTAGCTTGGAGGTCACCCATGCGTTAAGAATATGCTGCCTGCTTGTCCTGGGATAAAGCACAGTTACTTACTGTAACAGGTGTTATCCAGGGACAGCAGGCAGATATTCTTACGTCCCACCCTCCTCCCCGGGTTGGCTTCTTAGCTGGCTTATCTTAACTGGGGACCACGCTCTCCTCCGTCGGGCGGGAAGGCACTCGCGCATGCGCGGTGCGGCCAACTAGAACTTTCTAGTTAAAAAGGTCCGTACCGGGGCTCCGTCGATGACGTCACCCATGCGTTAAGAATATCTGCCTGCTGTCCCTGGATAACACCTGTTACGGTAAGTAACTGTGCTTTATAGTTTATAAAACTTTCCTTTAACAGTTAAAAGGAAAGATATATAAACTATAAAGAGTTTTACCTCATGCAAAATTGTCATTTCTTTAATAAGACATTAACTATTTTTTCTGCGGCCCTCCAAGTACTCTATTTTTTTTCTGCAGCACTCACATTTAAAGTTCAATATCTTTTCTTTCTCAAAACTGGCACATTTCAATCACTAAATTGAAAATAAAATCATTTTCCTACCTTTGTTTGGTAATTTCATCAGTCTCTGGTTGCACTTTATTCTTCTGACTGTATCCAATACTTCTTCCCTTTTTTCAGCCTCCTGTATGCTTCCTCTCCTCCAGACCTCATTCTCTCCCCCAACTTTTTCTTTCTTTCTCTGTCTGTCTTTCTCTGATTCCGTGCCCCATTTTTTTGCTTTGTTTCTGGTTCTCTGTCCCCCCTCCTTCTTTCTTCCTTCCTCCGTGCCCCATTTTTTGCTTTTTTTTCTGGCTCCCTGTCCCCACCCCACCTTCTTTCTTTCTTCCTCCTTCCTGCCCTCCCCCATGCCACCGCCGCCGCGGAATAGGCTGCTGCCGCTATCGGGAACAGGCAGAGATCTCCCTGCTTCTCTTCTGCACCGGGCCGACCAACTCTCGCCGCCCGACATCAATTCTAATGTTGGAAAGGACGTTCCGGGCAGCCAAGCAGCGATTGGCTAGCCAGAACGTCCTCTCGACGTCAGAATTGACATCGGGCCGCGAGAGTTGGTCGGCCCTGCAGGGAACAGAAGCAGGGAGATCAAAGAAAAATGGTGCCGGCCTGATCCCCGATGGCAGCAGTGAGAAGGGAAGGGAAGCAGGTTCGGCACCACTACTCTAGACGAGCCGCACTCTAGGGAGAACAGTGGACCACCCCCCCCTTGGTATGCCACTGGAGCAGCAGCGTGTCTGGCCGGCTCGTTCGTTCAAAGCCGCAGGTGGCGGCTCCTTGCGAGATCCGTGCCTGCGTCTGAAGCCTCTCTGATGTTGTGACATCAGAGAGGCTTCCGATGCAGGAATGGATAGCGCAAGGAGCCGCCAACCCGCGGCTTTGAACGAATGAGACGGCTGCTGCTCCAAAAGGAAAAGAATGATGCCTCCAGACCGCAGGCCGCAAATAAAACCTGGAGAGCCACATGCGGCCCGTGTTTGAGACCGCTGGCCTAGAGTAAATGAAAAGCTGCAGAGTGAGGCTGTGAACAAGTTAGGCAGTGTTCCTATTAGCACGTTCAAGCTCAGAACTAAGGCGCCCTGCTCTTATTCAAGGCCACGAAGGTCGGTGCAGTGAGACTCAGAGGAGCCTTGAGTAAGCTACAGCTTCTGATGAAAATGCCAAAGGGGTCGGTTGGAGGGAGTTTTGAGAATAGCTTAGTGCCCAATGAACAAGCCGCTGGGGTTCAGTACGTACTGATAGCCCCTAAGCATTTTTAAACAATCCCATATACCCACATAACACCCCTTCCTTTCTCTAACCCCACACTCTGTCTCTTCCTCTGCTTCTGACATAGCAATGAGAGCAAGAGAGTGACTGTTGGGGATTGAAAGAGAGAGAAAGGGAGTGCTGAAAGCAGACTTGGAGACGGGAGGGAATTGACAGAGGTGATTACTTCTGGGAAGAGGGAGTGTTGGAAGTGGAAAGAAATAATGAAAGACAGAAGCCCTGATTGTATCAAGTCCGCCTAAAGATAGGCGCCAATATTGGCAGTGATTCTGTAAAACTTAGGTTCCCTTTGTAGAATCTGGCTTAGAGTTGCCTAAGTGTGATTAGGCAATGCTCGGTGTTCTTTTAGGCATCCCCAATTTATGCCAGGAATATCAGAGCCTAAAGCACCAGATTCACAAAGAGGTGCCTAACTCATAATCCGCCCCCAACCTTGCCCACTTTTAGTGTAGGCGCTTTGGGCTAGGCAACTACCGTATTTTCACGCATATAACGTGCGCGTTATACACGATTTTACAAACCGTGCATAACCTTGCGCGTTATACAACTTTTTTTTTTTACATAGTTCCCCCTCCCCCCCGACGCCCGATTCATCATCCGGAAGGACCGCTCGCACCCCCACACCGAAGGACCGCTCGCACTCCCACCCGAAGGACCGCTCGCACTCCCACAGCCTCCCCCCCTCCCGCAAGAAGAAGCTGTCTTCGGATGCCAGCTGCTTCCTCTGCCGGCGGTCCTGCCCCTTCTCTGAGCCCTGCGCTGCTTCCTCTTCCGGTGGTCCCGCCCTTTCTCTGACATCAGAGAAAGGGCGGGACCGCTGGAAGAGGAAGTAGCGTAGCGCAGGGCTCGGAGAAGGGGCGGGACCGCCGGCAGAGGAAGTAGCTGGGCTCACTGGCATCCGGAAACAAGGTAGACAGCTTCTCCGAGGGGGAGGGGGAGCGGTCCTTCAGGTGGGGGTGCGAGCGGTCCTTCGAGGTGGGGGTGCGAGCGGTCCTTCCGGATGATGAATCAGGCGTCGGGGGTGGGGGGCATCAGGCTTTCAGGATGGGGACAGGACTTCAAGGGGGGACAGGACTTCAAGGAGGACAGGCAGACCTTCAAGGGGGGACAGGCCAACGGAGAGTCGGGGCAGTGAGAGGAGAAGTCGGGGCAGCGAGAGGAGAGTTGGGGCAGCGAGCGGAGAGTCGGGGCGGCATGCGCGGTATACGCTTGTGCGCGCTATATTAAATTTTTTTTACATAAATTTGTGTTCCCTGCGCGCTATACCCGTGTGCGCGGTATATGGGTGAAAATACGGTACTTTTTTTATAAACTTGAGTTTTTTGAGATAGGTGCTTAACTTTCAATTAAAAGTCCAATTAAATTCAATTGTGAGGTGCTGAGTGCCAGTATCGGCATCGATTAAGCCTATTGATCAATTAAGTTAGGCACCCTTCAAAGAATCGGGGCCAGAGAAGGATACATTTCACCACATGGGAGGAAAAGAGAAGGAGAGATCATGGGGCTCCCCTTCTGGTTAAGTGTAGCTGGGGGAGATCTACATTTGAAGTGGAGCTGGTCACACTGTAGCCTTTATGGGGCAAGAGTTCACAAGTAGAGAATGACATGAGGTAAAAATCTGGCCCTGTCACCGGACCACGTCCCTGTCCCCACAGCATCCACCTTTCCCTCTCGCCACGTCACTGTCCTTCGGCACCCCTCGCACTGTCCGTGCATCTCCCTCCTTTCCCCTTACCTTCGTGGCACGTTTTAAGATTTGGGTAGCTTGTTGAAAGCCGCCGAAGTGTGCGTGCTTGTGTGGGCGGAAGCTTCTGACCGGAAGTTGCCAGAGGAGACGCTTCTGCCCACACACGCACGCGACTGCGCTTACACTCTGGCAGCGTTCAACAAGTCTCAAACCTTAAAATGCGCCGCGAAGGTAAGGGGGAGGGATGGAGATAGATAGATTCGGGTAGGTAGGAAGGAGGGAGGGGGCCACGCGCAATCAGTGACCGTGCGCGTTCCCTCCCTTAACTGCAGGGACAAGGCCATTCACTGCTCCACAGGGCGGTAGATGGCCTTGTCCCTGTACCTGTGGTGAGCACCTTTCCCCCTCCACCGTTTTGGCGGCTTATTCTCAGCGAGCCGTGGGTAACATCCACCGTGTCATTCTCTATTCACAAGTATTTGTTCTCTTTCTCCATGTGTCAGTAAAGGGACATTATTCATTTGGACTGGGTCTGATAGGACTTAAACAAAATGAGCAGGTAAAACCAAATTTTTCTGTTCAGTTTGTAGTAGACTATTTGCTGATGTGTTAAAGCGCATTCTATATTTTTTGGAAAAACAGTCCAAATATTTAAGCCTTCAGTGCCCTTCCCTTTTCTGGCACCACTAATTCTTCTACGGATCACAGTCCTTTAGTTACGATAAGCATTGGCCTTAGTGATATGACTTTTCTTTAGAGAGATTAAGTTGGATGTCTTCCAATACACAGGGCGCATTGATCGAAAGATCGAGTTCCCTCTACCAGATGAAAAGACCAAGAAGCGCATATTTCAGATCCACACAAGCCGGATGACATTGTCAAATGATGTAACTTTGGATGATTTGATTATGGCCAAGGATGACCTATCTGGAGCAGACATTAAGGTGAGAGTCTGGAGCATCTTTGTTGCTTGCTGAAACCCTTGTTACAAAAACAAGATCCCCAACCCAGCTTCATAACTTAAACTAGAGGTCTGCACAGGAACCCCCCCCCTAACCCACGGGGACCCCCCTCTGGCCAACGGGACTCCCAGGGGGATGGAAAGCTTTGGAAGCAGAGTTCGTCCATATAATATAATAGACACGTCAGCCTTAGTAAAAGAGGGGGATTATAAGTTGATTACCTGAACAGAAAACAAAAGAAGGGTTCTACCAAAGAGATTCCACAAGGAAAACAGCAGCGCAAACAAAAGAAACTGGAATTGATTATCTTGTCAGAAGTAATTGCTGCTTTTTATGGGGACGGGCGGGGATGGAGGTAATTCCTTGCGGGGACGGGTGGGATTTCTGTCCCCGCACAACTCTCTAACTTAAATTCACTTTGGTTCTGGTTGAGCTCAGGTTTCTGTTAAGGTACAGCCTGAATTATTTATTTTAGTATTTATAGCCTAAGTGATTTATATTCAGATAGTCTAGTATTTTCCCTATCTGTCCCGTTGGGCTCACAGTTTATCTAAAGTACTTGGGGCAGTGGAGGATTAAGTGACTTGCCCAGGATCACAAGGAGCAGTGCAGGGTTTGAACCCACAACCTCAGGGTGCTGAGACTACTGGCTGATTTCAGTGGCTTCCCTTCCACATTCATATATGTGATTGATGAGGCCTCTTCTAGTTATGTGTGAAACCTAAGGGAGCCTTTTGGCATAGCTGAGGATTTTCATTGTCATCTGAAATTGATATCGTATCAATAACTAACTCGCCTCCATCTACCACGCTAGAGGAAAGACTATTATTTTATATGGGCATTGTGGCATATATCGGTGTAATCTGTAGTGTGCACTTAGTTATTCTAATTTAATGTAATGTAGGACACTTGTCACAGTTCCAGATACCAAGTCCGTTCAGCGTAGAAGTGAAATAAAAACAAGTTTCAAAAATAGAATAAGCACAATAAAACATCATGCAGACAATCAAAGCTGTAGAATATAAGAATAGCCTTACTTTTGTGGCTTCGTTATAATTTGTCTTATTTTTTTATTTTTATTTTAATTTTCCGTTGTTTTAGTACACACTCATCCGGAGGGTGAGGAGAGGGGTATATCTTTTGTCTGGTTTTATTCCCTGATGAATATGTTGGATGGGGGAAGGGTTTTTATTTTTTCTGTATTATTATTGATTATAAGTGCTTATTATGATTATTAATATATGTATGTATACACTTCTCCCTCCGTATTCGCTGTGATAGGGGATTAACAGAACTGCAAATACAGAAAAACCGCAAATAATTTTTTCATATGTTAATTTGCTGTTTTCTATTAAAAACTATTGTGAATAGGGTGAAACCACAAATAACATGGTGGGAGACCTGGCCTGTTCGTGAAGGAGAGGCAACACACGGTGAAGAAAGTGCTGGAAATCAGTGATTTTCTCTATGCAAGCTGACATAATGGGGGGGGGGGGAGGGGAGGAGCCAGCAAGCTAAAAACCACGAATAATCAAAACCACAATTGCTGAAACCGCGAATATGGAGGGAGAATGTATTGTTTTGCACTTTTGTTAGCTTTGAAACCTTAATAAAGATTTTTAAAAATAGCCTTACTGGGTCAGACCAATAGTCCATCTAGCCCAGCATCCCTCAGAAAGAAACCATTCAAAACCCACTAATATCATCCCGTTAGTACCGGAGGTTCTTATTTCAAACTCATTATAAGACTTGCTTCATTGCTAGCAGCCACTCGCTATTAACATATGTCATAAAATACACAGCAGTAGCAAGATTAATATTTCTGCCATTAACCACCTATGTCAGGAAACAGCAATCTGTGGCTCATAAGCCACATGCAGGTCTTCTGTCATGACTGCGACTCTCCAGGCCCCAACCTCACGATGCCCCCCAGGCCTACCAAGATTACCTGGTGGTTCAGGTGGGGGGGTCTTCATAGCAGGAGCACAGCCCTCTCACTCCTGCCACCTCGCAGCTGTCTTCTAAAATGGCTGCTTTGACCTCTCGGGATACTAAAGGAAATGCCTCAAGCAGCCATGAAAGGTTATTGCAGCCAGTTTAGAAGGCAGGAACAAGAGGGCCATTCTTCTGCTACAAAGAGCCGCTGGACCACCAGGTACCTTTGAAGACCTGGGGGGAACATGGGGTTGGGGGAGAGATTAAAGAGTTGGGCCTGGAGAGGGGAGAGAATCCCATCTATGGCGGAGGAGGATAGGAAGGGAAGGAAGGTGCAGAGACCTGCAAGGGGTTGGAGGGAAGAAAGAGGGGAGAGAAGCTAGACCTTGGGAAAGGAAGAGAGAGTGAGAGATCTGGAAATATCAAACTCCCTTCTCTACCCATTGCGGCTCCTTGTAAATCTTGGGTCAAATTTTTAGAATAAATTGGCTCTTAAAGCTTGTCTACCATGAACCTATGTTATTCAGGTAAGATAACGGATAAAACTAATAAGTGTCACAATAGAGAGATCAGATTTGATTTAACACATCTTTAAATCTAGGTTAGCTGCAAATGAAAGCTGATGGTTGTGGATTGCAGCCTTGGTTCTAGTGGATATATATTTTTAAATCTTGAAAAATTAGACTAGCAAGGTTGAAAAAAAGACTACATTCCTTATGGAAAATTTGGTTAGTATTCTTCTAAATGATGCTGATGTACTATAGAATCTTCACCTGAGCTGCCATGGGAAACAGGGGCCAGTGGATCATCCGACAGATCCCAAGATTTAAATGACTTTGGTGTTAAAATTCTCAATCATGATTTAGACTTGATATATACCACAACTTAATGCACTCCCCTCTTAATCTCTGCAGGCAATTTGCACTGAAGCAGGACTCATGGCTCTGAGAGAACGAAGAATGAAAGTGACAAACGAGGACTTCAAGAAATCAAAGGAAAATGTACTTTATAAGAAACAGGAAGGCACACCGGAGGGGCTTTACCTCTAGTTACCCTCCGTTTTATTTCCTTAGATGGATTCAATGCGTAAAAGGGGGCCTCAAGTGTGCTGTAGTATTATGTGAGCAAAATAAAACCTTTTATGCTTCCTCCTTAAGCATGGGTTATTTTTCTGTCAAACATTTTATTTCATAATAAATATGACTCCAAATTAAAAATGTGTTTATTTCTGCTCCTTGGGAATAATTAGTTCCCTAATCCAACTGTTAGATGTAAAGTCACTTAGTAGTAGTGAGCAGTCTTTGCTTGTTTTATTTCTTGGGGAAGAATGAGGCATGAGTAGTTTACATTGAGGCCAGCAGCGTGCCAGATTTTAAAAGGAAATGGGATACACATGTGGGATCTCTAGGGGGTAAAATCAAGGGGGGGTGGGTCATTAGAGTGGGCAGGCTTGATGGGCTATGGCCCTTTTCTGCCGTCATCTATGTTTCTAATGTTAGAGAAGAGGGAACCAGGGAAGTCCAGTTCAAATCCTTGTGCTCTTAAGAGAGCCACTCAACTCTCCATTGCCTTAAAATTGTAAGCCCTCTGGCTCAGGGGAATACCTACTGTACCTGAATTTAATTTGTCATGAGATACAATTGAAAAATGGTATGAGCTAAATCCCTTAAGTCAAGGTGTGAGTGCACCTGATGCAGAAATTGATTGACCTCCACAATTTTTCAAAGTTGTTTTGGGATTAATAGTTGCCAACTTGTGATAAGTTTTACTAATGTTTTTATAACTGGTATATTACTTATGAATTGACATGATTTTTTCTAGTGCTTAAAGGAAGGTCTGTCCCCAGGTTAAGAACGAGTAATGGTTTTTAAAATTGTTAAGTTGAATTTGTATGTAACCCAGATCCTGTACAGTACAGTCTATAACATTAAAGAAAGTCCTCAAAATAAAATACTGTAATTTAAATAGTTGTTGATTCACTGCTCTGAGAGGAGGCAGGCGTCGTCGGTGCTGAGCACCGAAGGAAGTAGTCAGGAGGACAGCAGGCTCGGGGTAGCGGCGAGAGTTCGCTCCGCCCCCCCCACGCGTCACAGGCAGCGCCGGACTCCCCCTTAAAGGGGAGGAGCCAGCGCGGCACACGCGGTGCCGAAGAGAGAGCTGAGAAGGGGAGCAGGAAGCGGTTGTTGATTCACTGCTCTGAGAGGAGGCAGGCGGCGTCGGTGCTGAGCACCGAAGGAAGTAGTCAGGAGGACAGCAGGCTCGGGGTAGCGGCGAGAGTTCGCTCCGCCCCCCCCACGCGTCACAGGCAGCGCCGGACTCCCCCTTAAAGGGGAGGAGCCAGCGCGGCACACGCGGTGCCGAAGAGAGAGCTGAGAAGGGGAGCAGGAAGCGGTTGTTGATTCACTGCTCTGAGAGGAGGCAGGCGGCGTCGGTGCTGAGCACCGAAGGAAGTAGTCAGGAGGACAGCAGGCTCAGGGTAGCGGCGAGAGTTCGCTCCGCCCCCCCCACGCGTCACAGGCAGCGCCGGACTCCCCCTTAAAGGGGAGGAGCCAGCGGCGCCCAGCCGTTCGGCGCCCGGCGAAGGCGCGCGGCAAAGGCGCTCGCCTTAGCGAGAGCGCCTTTGCGAAGGGCCTCAAGAAGGGCCAAGTTACTACACCCAGGAGCACCAGGGAAAGACTGAAGGGTACAGAAGAAGCAGGCGCAGAAGGAAAGAACACACACAAGCAACAGTAAGGTAAGGTAGAACACAGCACACACAAGAAGTAGGCAGTAAGGCAAGAAGCAGGTGCAGAAAGAAGCAGGCTCACAAGGAACACGTAGTCTTAAGTGTTATATTAAAGTAGGAACAACTATGGAAGCAGAGGGAAACCAGAAGATGAGCTTTCCAGTGTTCTGCACCGACTGTCATATGTATGACTACCTCCCCTCGGGGAGACAGTCGTATGTATGCGGTCGGTGTAAGGAGCTGGAAAGCTTGAAGAAGGAAGTCAAGCGACTAGAGGACAGGATACAGGAGCTAGAAGGACTTTACACCACGGAGGACCCAATCAGGACAACTGAAGACTTCATGAGCGAGAGGCACATCAAGGAGGAAGTCAGGGAACTCGAAAAATTCATTGAGGAGGCATACAGAAAGAGGGTGGAAGAGAACGAACTTCAGATGAAAGAAGAAGTTACAGCAACATCGAAGGGAGAGCAAGAAACAGAAGACCACAAAGAAGACACCGATGGAGGAAAAACGCAAGAAGGCGAGAAATTGACCAGTCGATGCCCAGAGGAAGAAAGAGAGAAACATACCGAGGACATCGACCTGAGACCGAAGCGAACATTGAAGAAGGGAAGGTCAGCGATCCTAGTGGGGGACTCGATCCTGAGGCAGGTGGACAGCCACATAGCAGGAGGGAGAGAGGACCGACTGGTGACCTGCCTCCCGGGAGCGAGAGCCAAGGACATCGTGGACAAAATTGGAAAGATCCTGGAAGGAGCGGAGACGGAAGAGACTACAGTAATGATCCACATCGGAACAAACGATGTCAGCAGGAGGGACTATAGAAGAAACACACTGATAGAACAGTTCAAGATTCTGGGAATGAAGCTGAAGATGAGGACCCAGAAGATAGCGTTCTCAGAGATCTTACCGGTGCCAAGGGCAGATGTGAAAAGACAAGAGGAACTACAATCAATAAATGCATGGATGAGGAGATGGTGTGAGGAAGAAGGATTCCAATTCGTGAGGAACTGGACGACGTTCTGGGGCAAGAGCAAGCTCTACAGGAGAGATGGACTGCACCTGAGTGCAGCGGGAACTAGACTTCTAGCAAACAACATCAAGAGAGGAATAGAACAGGCTTTAAACTAACAAGAAGGGGAAAGCCGACAGTCAACCAAGCGTCGATGATTCGGAAAAAGGTATCTTGTGAAGATACTAAGGAGATAAAAGGCTGGGATGGAACAAGGGACAAATTACAGGAGTCGACTAACAAAGGAGAGGAGATTAGAAAGATCATAACCAAAGAGAAGAATCTAATGACCAAAGAGAAGAATCTAATGACCAAAGCACAGGGAAGGGAATTGAAGGCAACAAAATTCCAGGAGCTAAATTGCATATATACTAATGCAAGGAGCCTAAGAAACAAAATGGGAGAATTAGAAGCCATGCATTGCAGAGAACATAGACATCATTGGAATCTCCGAAACATGGTGGAATGAGGAAAGCAGATGGGATACAGCACTGCCGGGGTACAAACTCTATCGCCAAGACAGATTAGGACAGAAAGGCGGAGGAATAGCACTATACATAAAAGAAAACATACAATCAACAAGAATGGACATAGCAGAGACGGTCAACAAGCTAGAATCGCTATGGGTTAAAATACCAGGAAGGAAAGGGCCTGAAATAAAGATAGGTCTATACTATCGTCCACCCGGACAAACCGGAGAAATCGATGAAGAAATGGAAGCCGAGATGAAGCGAGAATGCAAAAGCGGTAACACAGTTATTATGGGAGACTTCAACTACCCTGGGATAGACTGGAGTCTTGGAAGCTCAAGATGCGCCAGGGAGGCAGACTTTCTAGAGGCTGTACAAGATTGCTTCATGGAGCAGCTTGTTAGAGAACCGACGAGAGGAAATGCCACTCTCGATCTAATCCTAAATGGGCTAAGGGGACCTGCAAAGGAAGTGGAAGTAGTGGGACCGTTGGGAAACAGCGATCATAATATGATCAAGTTCAAGGTGGAAATAGGAATACTGAAAGGAAAGAGAACCATAGCGACAACTTTTAACTTCAAGAAGGGAAACTACGAAGCAATGAGAGGAATGGTAAAGAAGAAACTTAGGAACACTTCCAAAAAATGGCATACGGTAGAACATGCCTGGTCCTTTTTCAAGAATACAGTGAGCGAGGCGCAAAATCTGTATATCCCCAAATTCAGAAAAGGGTGCAACAAGAGTCGAACAAAAGACCCGGCGTGGATAACTAAAATAGTGAAGGAAGTGATAGGCAATAAGAAAAACTCATTCAGAAAATGGAAAAAGGACAAATCTGAGGGAAACTGGAAAGATCACAGAAAGTATCAAAAAGAATGTCATCGTGTGGTTCGAAAAGCCAAAAAAGAGTATGAAGAGAGGCTAGCCAGGGAAGCACGAAATTTCAAGCCGTTCTTTAGATATATTAAAGGGAAACAGCCGGCTAGGGAAGAGGTGGGACCACTGGACGACGGAGACCAGAAGGGAGCGGTGAAGGAAGAGAAAGAGGTCGCAGAAAGACTTAACATGTTCTTTTCATCGGTATTTACAAACGAAGACACAACCAACATACCGGAACCTGAACAAATCTTCAAGGGAAATCATGCAGAAAAGTTAACATCCATGGAAGTGAGCCTTGATGAGGTGCGCAGGCAGATAGAAAAACTGACAAATCGCCGGGACCGGATGGAATCCATCCAAGGGTTCTGAAGGAACTAAAGGAGGAAATAGCAGAACTACTGCAGCAAATTTGCAACCTATCTCTGAAAACAGGTGTGATTCCGGAGGATTGGAAGATAGCCAACGTAACGCCCATCTTTAAAAAGGGATCAAGAGGGGACCCGGGAAACTACAGACCGGTGAGTCTGACCTCGGTTCCGGGGAAAATGGCGGAAGCACTGATAAAAGAAAACATCGATAAACATTTTGAAAGAAACGAACTTCTGAAAACCAGCCAACATGGTTTCTGCAGGGGAAGATCGTGCCTGACTAACTTACTGCACTTCTTCGAAGGAATTAACAAACAAATGGACAGAGGAGACCCCATAGACATCATATACCTAGATTTCCAGAAAGCCTTTGACAAGGTGCCTCATGAACGTCTACTCCGGAAACTGAAGAACCATGGGGTGGACGGAGACGTGCATAGATGGATCAGAAACTGGTTAGAAGGTAGGAAACAGAGGGTAGGGGTGAAGGGCCACTACTCAGACTGGAGAAAGGTCACGAGTGGTGTTCCGCAGGGCTCGGTGCTCGGGCCGCTGCTTTTTAACATATTCATAAATGATCTAGAAACAGGGACGAAGTGTGAGATAATAAAATTTGCGGACGACACCAAACTATTTAGTAGAGCTCGGACAAAGGAGGACTGCGAAGAATTGCAAAGAGACTTGGACAAACTAGGGGAATGGGCAGAGAGATGGCAGATGAAATTCAATGTTGGGAAGTGTAAAGTATTGCATGTGGGAAGCAAAAACTCGAGGTATAATTATGTGATGGGAGGGAAGTTTTTGAATGAGAGTGCACAAGAAAGGGACTTGGGGGTGATGGTGGACATGACAATGAAGCCGACAGCACAGTGCGCAGCTGCCGCTAAGAGAGCGAATAGAATGCTAGGTATAATCAAGAAAGGTATTACAACCAGAACGAAAGAAGTTATCCTGCCGCTGTATCGGGCAATGGTGCGTCCACATCTTGAGTACTGCGTCCAGTATTGGTCACCGTACCTTAAAAAGGATATGGCATTGCTCGAGAGAGTTCAGAGGAGAGCAACACGACTGATTAAGGGGATGGAAAACCTTTCATATGCTGAGAGATTGGAAAAACTGGGACTCTTTTCCCTAGAAAAGAGAAGATTAAGAGGGGATATGATAGAGACTTACAAGATCATGAAGGGCATAGAGAGAGTAGAGAGGGACAGATTCTTCAAACTTTCAGAAAATAAAAAAACGAGGGCATTCGGAAAAGTTGAAAGGAGGCAAATTCAAAACTAATGCTAGGAAGTTCTTCTTTACACAACGTGTGGTGGACACCTGGAATACAATTCCAGAGGAAGTTATAGGGCAGAGTACAGTACTGGGGTTTAAGAAAGGTTTGGACAAATTCCTGCTGGGAAAGGGGATAGAGGGGTATAGATAGAAATTTACTGCACAGGTCCTGGACCTGTTGGGCCGCCGCGTGAGCGGACTGCTGGGCGCGATGGACCTCGGGTCTGACCCAGCGGAGGCATTTCTTATGTTCTTATGTTCTTAAATAGAAAGAAAAGATCGTTATTCATAAGAATAGCCTTACTGGGTCAGACCAATGGTCCATCAAGCCCAGTAGCCTGTTCTCACGGTGGCCAATCCATGTCCCTAGTACCTGGCCAAACCCAAAAAGTAGCAACATTCCATTTAGAATCCTAAAGAATAGCAAGATTTTGGAATCCCAAAGAGTAACAAAAGATTCCGGAACCTCAAAGAGTAGCAACATTCCATGCAAGCAGTGGCTTCCCCCATCTCTTTCTCAATAACAGACTGGACTTTTCTTCCAGGAACTTGTCCAAACCTTTCTTAAAACCAGCTACACTATCCGCTCTTACCACATCCTCTGGCAATGTGTTCCAGAGCTTAACTATTCTCCGAGTGAAAAATTTTTTCCTCCTCTTGATTTTAAAAGTATTTCCCTGCAGTTTCATCGAGTGTCCCTCTCCACCACCAAATCCAATATTTCTCACTCCCTCCCTATGCCCATCAAGTCTTCCATTTCCACCATTTTCTTCAAACCGCTTAGAACCTAACGGATGTAGCGGTATATAAGAAATAAATTACATTACATTACATTACATTACATCTCTTTCCCTCTCACTCAGACACTCATGCCGAATTCTCCCTTTCTATTCCCTCCCCCACCTCAGCATCTCCCTCCATTCGTCCATCCTATGTCTCAAGTTGGTGCTCCCGCCCTTCCTTCTGTGACCCTGCTTCTCACTGTGCCAATGCCCCCCTTGTCATCCTTCCCTCCCGCCTTCTGTGGTTGAGCAGGAACCCTTCCCTTTGATTTTAAATAAACTAGGAGCTCTGTACTGCTGTTCTCAAAACAAAAAGAAATCCAACAAGTCTGCAGCAAAAGTTGAACACCAGAAACAAAAAAAGGACTGCAGAATGAAATGTACAAGGTACAGGAATGTTTATTAAAAGTCTATACAAAATTGTAATCCAAAAGAATGGGAGTACAGACCCAACATGGTCCATGTTTTAGAGAAACACTCCTTCCTCAGGGGTCTGAAATATCCTACGTGATAGTCATATGGAGAACATAGTTGTATAAAATGATAAAATTTGTGACTCAAAGGCAAAGCTTCTTCCGGGCTATCGTACTTTCGGTTGCAGTCATCATACTGTGTGTTAACAGAGCACTGGCAAGCCCTGGAGGACCCTCTGAGGGTAGCCAAGGCTGTGGCACGGCTGTACCCCTATGGCAGCTTTCAGCAAATGTTTGTCTCACCCAAGGTGGATTCGATGGTGGCACAGATCACCAAGCAAACATTGCTCCCTAGTAAGGGAAGAGTGGTTCTAAAGGATGGGCAGAACTGCACGTTCTTTGGCACACTAGACCAGTCATCTTTGCAAAATGATGCCTCGGGAGGTGGCTCAGAATATTGGATGGTTATACTTTTTTTTATAAAGAACTCTGGGTTTGTATTTTATGAGACAGATAAAGGCACCTTTTCTTTGCAATCCAGTAGAAATTATTATCCAAAAGCAGTTTTGGAGATGAATCTGATTGTACACCAGTACAGTGAGATTGGCAAAACTGGGCCTCTTCTCCTGAGACATTCAAAATACTGAAGTGAATAGACTTAGTAGATAAAGATAGACTGTTCAGACTCTCCAAGGTAGAGAGAACGAGAGGGCACTCTCTAAAGTTGAAAGGGGATAGATTCCGTATAAACGTAAGAAAGTTCCTTCTTCACCCAGAGAGTGGTAGAAAGCTGGAACCCTCTTCCGGAGGCGGTTATAGGGGAAAACACCCTCTAGGGATTCAAGACAAAGTTGGACAAGTTCCTGCTAAACTGGAATGTACGCAGGTGAGGCTGGACTCATTTAAAGCACTGGTCTTTGACCCAAGGGCCACCGCGTGAACGGACTGCTGGGCATGATGGAACACTGGTCTGACCCAGCGGCAGCAATTCTTATATTCTTATGAACAGGGACAAATTTGTCCCCGTGTCGTTCTCTAACACAAAATTAATCCTATTTATGTGCCTATTTTGGAACTTAAAGAGCTAAACCAGAGGGAAGGAAAAGCCTCAGATTTTCAACCAGGAGCAGTACGGAGACAGGACAAGACTGGGTGAGCTCTGTTTGAGAGAGCTGGCAGCGGACTTCTGTGCAGAGAGGGCATTCTGAGCAGTGGGAGTTGACTGCACCATTTAGCTGCAGGGGGTTTTCCCTGTCTTATTTGGAGCAGTAGACACAGCTATCTGCAGTTCTCTACACCAGTGATCTCCAACCCTGTCCTGGAGGACCACCAGGCCAATCGGGTTTTCTGGATAGCCCTAATGAATATGCACGGAGCAGATTTGCATGCCTGTCACTTCCATTATATGCAAATCTCTCTCATGCATATTCATTAGGACTAGCCTAAAAACCGGATTGGCCTAGTGGTCCTCCAGGACAGGGTTGGGGACCACTGCTCTACACTAGTTAGAGCAGGGGTCTCCAAAGTCCCTCCTTGAGGGCTGAAGCCAGTTGGGTTTTCAGGATTTCCCCAATGAATATGCATGAGATCTATTTGCATGCACTGCTTTCAATGCATATTCATTGGGGAAATCCTGAAAACCCGACTGGATTCAGCCCTCAAGGAGGGACTTTGGAGACCCCTGATTTAAAGGATGGGTCTCTGCCCCTGCTTAGATTCCTTGCACCAAACTTAAACGTGGTTTGAGGTGGAAAAGCTGGAGCTGCTTTTGATGAATAGAAGTTGTAGGTAGCAGCACAAAATGATCTTTACTTGTGCTCAGCTAAACCACATCATGCTACCAAAAGAAAGGTTTGGACAAATTCCTGGAGGAAAAGTTATTGAGAAAAAAACATGTAGGAAGGTACTGCTTGCCCTGGATCAGTAGCATTTAATATTGCTCCTCCTTAGGTTTTGGCCAGGTATTAGTGACCTGGATTGGCTACCATGAGAACAGGCTACTGGGCTTGATGGACCATTGGTCTGACCCAGTAAGGCTATAGGCCATTACCGAGATGGCTTGGGGAAATCCACTGCTTATTCCTAGGATAAGCAGCATAGAATCTGTTTTACTATTTGGAATCTGGATTGGCCACTGTTGGAAACAGGATACTGGGTTTGATGACCTTCGGTCTGTCCCAGTATTGCAATTCTTTTGAGCAAATTTTCCAACAGAAGAGGTAAGAGTCCAACTTGTGCAAGAACTCTTTCTTCAGTAGTTGGTTACTGTATCAAAAATTGCCCCACCCCCCAAAAAACAAAACCATCAAAATAACATAACTATGTGCACAAAGAAATTAAAATAATGCACACAATTGTCCCTGTCCGTAAATAAAACATGGGTTAATATGGCAGGGAGAAGCAGAAACAAGATGCTGCAGGCATCTTTCAATCATGCAATTAAAAACATTTTTTAATTCACATGATTTATGAAGACTGAAAAGAGATTAAAAATTGTAACTAATGAATGAGATTGCAGAGCATGTGTTATATGAAAATATCTACCTCTACTCTATCAAACTGGACTTTAAATGAACCCAATCTCCGACCCCCTGCTGCTGAGAACCTTACTCTGGAACCCCATTGGCCCGTATCCATGACCTGCCCATTCCAGGGACTCAAACTGGCCACGCCATGCACTTTTGTCTAATTTAAGGTGATGTTTCTTATGATATTGCACTTAAACAACAAAAGTAAAGGAACAAACAACACCATCAAATAAACATTTATCCATTAAAGGTCTATTATGTACATTACAATAAAATAGAATAAAAAATCCTAGCCCTGATAAACTGCAAGTTAACTTTTTACAAAAACATACATGTATGCTATTTACAAATATATTTTTCATTCAAGCAATTGCCCATCACATTTCAACAAAAGTTATGGAATTAAAGTTGTCAGGCTTAGGGCTCCTTTTACTAAGCTGCGTTAGGGCTTTAACGCTAGGAATAGCGTGCGCTACATTGCCGCGCGCCCTAAACCTTAACGCCAGCATTGAGCTGGCATTAGTTCTAGCCATGTAGCCGCGGTAATTTCCTGCGTGCGCTAAAAATGCTAGCGCACCTTAGTAAAAGGAGCCCTAAGTATCCAGCCGCATACTTAGGGCTCCTTTTATCAAGCCACACTAGCGGTTTAACGCGCGTAATAGCGTGCGTTAAACCGCTAGCCGCTAACGCCTGCCTTGAGCAGGCAGTAGCTTTTTGGTTAGCACGTGATTAAAAGTCGCCCTTAGTCTGATGACAGTTTTAACCTGTTTATTCCACATGTAAAAGAATAGACGCTCAATTGTAAGATGTATATCCCCAAAGTAGGTAACCGCAGTCCAGCAAAAGGAGACCAGGGATTATGGCAGACAGAACACATTTCTTTCATTTGTATTTCTACTTATCCACTCCCCGATCTGAAGCCTGCTCTGTCACCTGTATTGTACTCATCATGGCTTGGGAAATTCAGAGTGCATTGTGCTGAACCTCTCCACCCTTACCCCCATTCCCTCCCTCCCCCCCCCCAAATACACACACACTATATTTACATTGAATTAGAGAATTAAAGCTGTGTCCCTGCAATGACAGAATCTACCACTTAAAGTGGCTGATATGTTGTTCTATTCCTGTACAATGCATGCGGTGGCTTCACTGTAAATCAGTAAGTTAGTTTTGAAGTGTTCTTTAAAACCAACATTTTGGCAATGTGGTAGAAGCAGAACCTTTCGAAAAATGCAGCTCACTGTGTCTGCACATGGATAAACTGTCCCAAGATGTCACCAAGTCGGAAGACCGAGCTGAAAACATCCAGGACCCTAGTTTTCAGCATTGGAAGACTTCCCCCTCTATTGTCCTTTCCTTCTCACAGTGGGATGGACTGGCTAACACAATGGTCCTGGGAAGCAGGAACTCGACGTTCAGACTGTTCCTTCCAGGCTGTGTTGTCCTGCCTTTTTCAATTCAAGGTACTTGAGCTTTTAGCACATTTCTAAAAGCTCAGAGGCTCTGTCTGGGTCATGCTGCACTCCAGTTTCTGTTCTTTCTTCCCTCCCCCCCTTCTCTTTTTTTCAGTCTTCCAGCAGCAAGTCCAGCTCTTCCAGAGGCATGCGCAAACGTAGTTCTTTCTCCGTCATAAGATCCAGGATCTCCTGGAGCTCATCAGGGAAGTACTCGACTGCATCCAAGTACAGCACCTGCCGGACAAAGTGAGAGCACCATTAGAATCTTGTCAAATCTCTTCTGATAATAACAAACTTTTGATGATTCTTACGGGTGTTGCTATTCAACAAAAGACATGCAATTGGAAAGATTATACAAGATTGAATTATAGTTTTTGGTGGAACTCAGTATGTCATGTATACAAAATGGAAAAAATGTTAGCAGTGCAAAAGGGATATTTTAATAAGTTTAAGGATGTGTGGGGGCCATTAATAAGCTATTATAATGAATAATGATTATTTTTCCCTATGGAGTATTAATGTTGATTGGGTTGGGGGGTGGGTCTTTGTATTTTATTATTAAGGGTAAAAATGTTATTACATGTTATAGTACATGATGGTAAGGGATAAAACTAATTTTAGAAATTGATGTAGAATTTCAAGTGATGTGATTATTTTAAATGTGAAATATTTTATGTACACTTGTTGTTAAATGTAAAATGAATAAAGATTTATATATATAAAAAAAAGAAATCTTGTACCTAGCACACTCTTAATGACTGACAGACTGAACTCTCCGATCTCAATAGCTAAAGGGTCCATACCAAATAGAGCTAATTAACTCGCATGGGAGAGAAACAAAGAGAAAGGACCTGCCAACCCTACAAAGGTAGCATCGAGGGGCATCAAGAACAAGAGAGCATACAGCTGTGCATTCATTTGCAATGGTGTGAAATGAAGCAATGTCATACCTAGCCCAAAGCACAGGAAACAAAACAAAAAGAAAAGTTCAAGTTTTCCCTGTGTTGTTAATAAAGTGTCCAGGATCTAAAGTACTGGCAAATATTACTTTTATGAGGGTTCTTCAAAAAGTTGCTGCACTTTCCTAGTTTTGCAGGAAATGGTTGAGACGGGAGAAGTGGTAACAGGGCGTGTCATGTGATTAGGCAGCCAAGCTGACTCACCTTGCAGGTAGTGGGAGAGCTGTTATGCTGTGCTGAAGACGGCGGCTAAACTTACAATTTGCACCAAAAAAGGAACAATGATCCATTGTACGTTTTGTTTGTGGGCAGGTGTACTGGGAGCAGAAATTCATTGCCGCATGTGTGCTCAATATGGGGACAGAGATCTCTCTCGTAGTCCTTTTATGAGTGAATAGAAATGTTTGAAAATGACCGTACAAATGCTGCTGATGCAGAGCACGCTGGACGTCCAGCGACAGCCACTGCCATGCAGAATGAAGAAACAGCTGTGGAACTGAGTAACGAAAACAGAATGACGGTTGATCAGATGAAAGAAAAGCTGAATGCCAGTGTTGGATCTGCCTAGTCCCTGATTTATGGCAGCCTTAACTTACCTAAAGTGTGTGCCAGGTGGGTACCTAAGCAACTGCCAGAGGAGCTTAAGGGTAAGCGCTTAGACATTTGTTCCCTTAAGGGTGTGCAGGGAAAAGAATGGTGTGTGCTCTTGACAGAGAATGTTCTAGCTCTTTAAATCAACGCTTCTCAATGCAGGCCCTGGGGCACAGCTTGTCAGGTTTTCAGGATACCCACAATGAATATGCATGGGAGAGATGTGAATGCACTGCCTTCTTGGGATGCAAACCTCTCTCAGGCTTATTCATTGTAGATATCCTGGAAACCTGAATGGCAAGGTCTGCTCCAAATCAAAATTATTAACATGAACTTGGATGGCAATTACTAAAGGAAGATTTCAGGATATCAGTAAGCAAAGAGAAAACAGTCCGTTTTCTTCTGTCTCCCATTTAATCCTAGTGTTCGCAACTGAATCCCCTATCTCCCATCTCTCTATATCTTCAGATCTGCCCTCTTCTTTCCCTTACCCAGACATCCACTGCTCCTTCGTTTTCTGTCATAGCAAGATTTCCCCCTGCTTCTCCCCCTAACCGAATCTGTACTCCTCTCCCTACCAACATTAGCTCCCTGTTCCCTTCTCCCAGTCCGCAATCTCAGCATCAGGTCGCAGCTCCCTTTCTCCCAATCCCTAATTCCAACATTAGCTTCAAACTCCCTCATCCCAACCCCCAGAATCAGCCTCCAGCGTCCAATCCCCAGTTCCAGCATCAACTCCTACCTGTCCCAGTAATACCATTGTGGACACAGCAGTGGAATACATCCCTTCCCTCCAGCCTTTCTGCTGCTCCACTTCCTCGGGTTGCCTGGGAGGTTTTAAACATGAAACAAGGCATGTCCCTCAACTTGCACGTCAAACCTGCCCCAAAGTAAGAAGAGAAGCAGCCCAGCAGCAGAAAGCAAGGGACATACATCTGCTGTGAAGGGGCAATCTTAAGCCAAGCTTTCTGCACCCAGAAGCTTGGGCACAGAGAATGACACGGGGACAAATTTGTCCCCGGCCCCACAGGAACTCAATGTCCCCGTGAGTTTTGTCGCTGTCGCTGTCCCTGCCCCATTCCTGTAAACTCTGCCTTAACCGCACAAGCCTCAAACTCTTACGATTTTAAAGTGTTTGAGGCTTATGCGGATGAGTTTGGAACTTGCAGGAATGGGGCAGATACAAGAAAAGAACTCGCGGGAATGGGACGGGGAAAAATTTGTCCCCGTGTCATTCTCTATTTGGGCTTGCCTCTTAAGCCAGTCCTGATTGTTCATAAAGGTATTCTATAAAGACGCCGGGGCCACACCGAAACCAGCGGCAGGCAGCAGAAGCCGTGGCAGAGACTTAAGAGTACAGCTCCGCCCCTCCCCCGATCCAGCAGGGTTCTATACCATACTTGATATCGGATCTGAGAATGGTGGCAGTTGACCGTTTAATGCAGCTGATGCATCGAGATGTTAGTGGCGGTTGTCTGGCTGTTGCAGAGGTCATCTGATCCAAATGACTAGCCTGCATTTTGGCACTCATTACTACTTCCTGGGAAACCTCATGGCTGAAATTTTGTGTGTTGGCTTGGCTGCATACGTCAGGGCTCAAGGAGCATACCAGCTTTCGCTCCTTGGCATATCGTTCTTTATGAACTTCTAACATCAGATCCTATTGTCTGACTGGAATTTACTTTATTTCATTTATTTTATTTTTATTTATTGTTTTCTCAGGTACTTTAGCTAGATTGTGAGCCTTCGGGACAGCTAGGGAAATCCAAAGTACCATTTTTATTTATTTTATTTTAATGTATCTTTAATCTATCTTCATTGTAAACCGCTTTGAACCTCACAGTATAGCGGTATATAAGAAATAAAATCAAAAATCAAAATAATGAAGTAAAGTGAATAAATGAGAGCCCATCAATGATCAAATGTGATATGAATGCTTTGATCAACAGGTATAAAGAGCCCTATATACTAATCACTTTTTACATTACATTACATTAGTGATTTCTATTCCGCTTGTGCCTTGCGGTTCTAAGCGGATTACAAGTTAGAAGACTGGACATTTCCAGTAGCATTGCAGTACATGTAATCAAGAATGCGTCAAGTTACAATTGTTATTCTGGACTTTTCCAGGAGAAATTGATAGCAGATAGTAGATAGTGATAGGTTGTTTAGACGAATAGAGATAATATTGTCCGGATTCTGTTGTTTAGACAAATAGAGATAATACTGTCCGGATTCAAGGTGTTGCTTTTTCTATAAACCAAAAAAAAATCCATTAGCACATCTGCCTCAAAAGGTCAGGTGGTGAGTCTGTGCCAGGAACAGGATTCTCACTCAATGATAAACAGTCCTTTTCTCTTACCTTGGCCCAGGGACAGCTCTGAAGTGCTTTATAAAACAGTCCTTTACTTCTTTCTTTATTTCCTAATGAAACCTGGAGAATGGAAAAGTTAAAAAAAAAAAGTTTGCAAATAGAAGAGAAGTAAGACACAAGACTTTCATGTCATCAACCAACAAGAAGCAGCATTCAAGGAACTGGGACCCAGAGGGTGAATATCCAGGTTAATAGTATAAACTTTTGGCATGGTTGAAAACAATTGAAGAATGAGAGAGAAAGAGGTGCAGAAAGAGCTCACACCCTCTACTCTTCCAGAGGCTATTCACTGCCCAAATACAGTCCTACAGCTCCCAAACTTCACCACTTGTTTTTCATTTCCTTGTCAAAAAAAAAAAACCAGGAAACCGACCTGAACCAAGCCAAGCCATATCATATGCCATCAGTTCCAGTCTCCAAGTATCACTGCTTCACTTTCATTGCTCGATATCAGTCTGGGAGGACCAAATGCAAGACATGGAGAGAGAGACACCTGCAATGGTGGTCCTGGCCTCACTCCCTCCTGCTGTTATGGCTCTTTCACAGATGAGCATCGATCTCAGCTGCGAGGGCAGTGCATCAGAGCTGCTTAAAGGCTTTCCTTAACAGTACAGCAGAAGGACTCTCTCTGAGAATATCTTATGTTTTTCATAAAAAGTGTGGCATAAAAGGGGAAGGAAAAAAAGGCATTTGTTTTCCTTTCTATATGGATATGTATAAGCGCTATAGCTCAATCTGCTCTTCTGCATGCTGCCTCTAGAGTAGAACATTTCACTCCTGGGCAGAATCAGAACACACTTCACACCAAAACTACTTCTGGCCAGGTAACATAGTAGATGAAGGCAGATAAAGACCCCAATGGTCCATCCAGTCTGCCCAACTTGATTCAATTTAAAGTTTTTAAATTTTTCCTTCTTAGCTATTTCTGGGCAATTGCATCCAACCAGTAATCCCTGCCTCGCTTTTCTAACATACAATTGAAAAAAATTAAGGACTAAAGATGCAATTGCTCCTGGAGCAAAATGCTTATACCACAACTCAGCAATTAATACAGACCAAACACACAAACCACACTCTTCACCACTGAGGGGAAGTTTAAAACTTTGGAAATTCTTCCATGAGCAATTAAAAACTAAAACAGGAGAAATTATTCCCTCACCATGAAATGTAAATACAGCCTCCACAAGAGTGGGCAGTGAGCCCCCTGCTGGCTTCCAATGGCATGTTCAAATAACGCTTGGATCCGATTTGTCAGGCCCGTCTCGGGGATTGTCGCATGGATCTCTCCCGCATCTTTCCTACAATAAAGAACAGAAACACAATTGTAACAGAGGGGTGGAAGGAGGCTGGCATATACTGCAGCAGTCTCTTTCCTCATGAAGTTGCAAACTTTTCTAAATGCAATTGGCCTTCCTGCAGAAGCCCTTATCCGATACCCACAGCTGGCATATTCTGCATTTGGGTTTAAAATTATTCATCTTTTCCAAATCCAAACTCAAAGAGAGTTACTTATTTAGTTACAGATGGTAGCCCCCTTTCCTGAGAGGGCTTACAATCTAAGATGTACCCGAGGCAAAAGAGGGTGGTGTGGCATGTCCGAGCTCATAAGCCATGTCAGTGAATAAATAAACACCCCCCACACCCTACTCACTCCTCTCTCCATATTCGCAGGGGTTAGATGCAAAGCCGGCCCTTGAATAACTTTAGGGCTGACTCTGACCCACCCCCACCCTCCCTTCCAGACTTTTTTTTCCCCCAAATTCTTTATTCATTTTTCCATCTTACATCAAGTACACAATATTACATCATTTAAAACTTGTACACATCACTTGAATTTCTTTCTATTATCATCTTAAATACATAAATTTATTCTCTCCCTACCCTTCCCACAAATATTTTAATAAAAAATATCGTATAAATATTATATTCTTATCTATTGATTAAACCTTTAATAGAACTTTATACCATCCCCCCTCCCCCCTATGTATAAATGTACTTTCAGTGATAAGATATTTGATTAGAAGGGAAAGGGGTGGGATTTTATTTCTGATTATTACATAATATATCAATATTTGAATGAATTCACAATAAAGATGATTTTATGTATTATTGAATTGGGAGGGAGGGAGGGATGGGGGATTATTATATTCAATAAGAATGATATAAATTTAGATTTCTTACATAATATTTAACATTATAGAATACTAATTTTCTAATGAAATGTTAAATTTGATGCTAATATGTGAGTTAATCAAGTGTGTATCTTTAAGTTTTATATGAGTTTATTTGATACACTTGTTGTAACATACAAAAATGAATAAAGAATTATTTAAAAAAAAAATTTTTCCATCTGTCCAGGGTTGCAGGAGTAAGAAATTTCTAAATCGTACTTTGGCAGCTCTTCATGACAACGAATTCCGAATATTGTTGCTTACTACCCATTCTTATGGCCATTTTAGAAAACAACTGAAGACCTATCTTTTTTCTAAATATTTGACGGTTTAATGAATCATCTTATTTCATGTAACATGTTTATTTTTATAACTTTTTGTAAACCGCGTTGAACTTCTGGTTACGCGGTTAATAAAGCACAATGTTATGTTAATCACTTCATCATAATTGTATTTTATCTTTACTTTTTGTAAATTTCTACACACATCCAGGGTAGGGTGGGAGGGGAGGGTTATTTCTTTGTTGTATTCCTTGTTTATAGATAGCTACCAAAACAAAACTACTTTGGCTCGGCCCAAAATTAGATCAGCTCCCCACCCTCTTCCCACTATCCTCTGGCACCAAACTGCAGCTTGAGCACTCAAGCAAAGTTCTGGGAATCATAATTGACTCTACACTGTCCTTCAACGATCACCTCAACTCCTTAGTAAAAAAATGCTTTTTCAACCTTCACATGTTAAGGAAAGTCAGATCCAGCTTCCACCAACAACACTTTGCTGTCCTCGTCCAATCCATTACTCTATCCAGACTGGATTACTGCAACTCCATCTACTTAAGCCTAACAAAGAAAAAAGTCTTCTCAGACTGCAGCTAAACTAATCTTCGCAAAAAGCTAATTCGACCACGTCTCCCCGCTTCTGTCTAAGCTTCACTGGCTCCCAGTTCTCCTCAGGGTTCACTACAAATGCGCCTGTCTAGCCTTCAAATCTCTTCACGGCATCCTTCCTCCCCTCTTTCCACTATCTTGGCTCTCCTCGAATCCTAACTCCACCAGATCCACTCAAAAATTCAAACTATCCTTCCCCTCTTTAAAAGGCATATCCCATACAGGCAAACCTGGAACATCCCTCCTCTTCAGGATCACCGAGTTGTGGAACAGCTTTACTGCCCCTCTTCGGAGTTCGACCTCCCTCCAACGCTTCAGAAAACATTTGAAAACTTGGCTTTTCTCTAAAATGTAACTACTCCCTCCCTCTCCACTATACTAAGTCCCCTCTTTCTTTCCTTTTTACTAAGCCCTTCTTCTTTCCATTGGAGTTCCTTTCTTTATTAATTCCTGTAAACCGTGTCAAGCTCCACTTCTGTGGAGATGATGCGGTATACAGGGGAAATCAGGGGAGGGAAATTTCGGGGTGATGCTAGGAAGTACTTCTTCACCGAAAGGGTGGTCGATCATTGGAACGAGCTGCCTCAGCGGGTGATTGAGGCCAGCAGCGTGTTAGATTTCAAGAGAAAATGGGATATTCATGTGGGATCTCTAGGAGAGTAAGAATCAGGGAGTGGGTCATTGGTATGGGCAGACTCGATGGGCTATGGCCCTTTTCTGCCGTCAATTTCTATGTTTCTATACAAACTTAAGGTTTAGTTTAGTTTAATAGTAATGGGGGGTTATTCTTTATGCAATTTTATTGATTGAAAATAAGTGCTTACTGCAATGGTTAATGTATGTATAGTGTTCTGCACTTTTTACTGATTTGAAAATAAAGATTAAAAAAAAAATTCCCCCCCACCTTGAACAAAAAGAAAATCCCCTCCAATCCCCTTGCTCCCATAACAACAGACCAGCAGGTTACAGTAAATAAGAAGTAGCCAAGGCCCTGCAAAACTTTCATCAGCTGAAATGACCTTACAGTCAGCTAAACATGGCCACAAGTTAAGCAGCAGATTTACCTCTGAACTGACTCCACAAGCCTTTTTCTGGCTTGCTCGGCCTGGATCGCGAAGAGCCATGGTTCAAGGCACACGGTGGATCTTCGGACACGGTCAAAAAATCTCCTCATTTTACTAGCATTGTGGGATTTACTTTCCACTTCCACGTAGGACTGCCACAGAAACCGGTTCCCAGGATACAAGGTCAGAGCCTCCCTGAGTGTCTCTCTCAAAGGATTCAAGGGGTGCACGCCCATTTTAAGGTGGTACCTGAGTAAACTTGTTTGCATCGCGGAAAGCGTTTCAAGGGCAGCCCAAGAATTTGGTGTTTCATTAAATTCTCCAGCTTTCAGGACACTAACACTGTCCCGTTTATCAGTAAAAAGTCTGAAAACCTGAACTGCAGCATCAAGTCCTACAGTTAAATACTGGAAGAGTGCAAAACAACCCACCAAGCTCACAAGCTGGACAGGAGGCTTTCCGAGGCCAGAGGACAGACTTTCCTGCAGACAGTCTTGCACTGCATGCTCATATACCTTACGGGCTTTCAAAATGCTGACTGAGAACATCTGCCCGTTGTAAGGCGCATAGGGTCCGTTGTCAGCCAGCTTAGTCAGGACGTGGACAGCACGCGAGTTGACGGCTCCTTCCAGGGTGTTCAGCAGCCCCACTTCCAGTTCAGCATAAAGCAGACACAGGTTCAAAAGGCCGCGGTTTTTCATGCCGCTGTTTTTACCCATGCTGATGGCTGTATCGAAAACCTTACGGGAATCATCTATATTTCCCAGCAGCCACTCCAGGTAGGCATATTCCTTCCAGAGGGAAAGATTGTTTCGGTTCTCCGCTTCCTTAAGAAGATGTTTTGCTAGCTTTTTACTCTTTTTCCCTTGAGACTTGAGGTGCTTTTTGTCTTTTACTCGTAAATACCATGCAATCTGAAAAGGAGAAGAACATCATTTTTAAAAAGGACCCTGCATTTTCTTGTGCAGTTTTCAAAGTCAGTAATTCATTTACCATTCAAAGGAATGAAAAAAAACAAACTTAAAGGACAGCTGGCAAGGTCCAGCTAGATGCCGTATCACTCACTACTGCTATCAGCTCTGCTCTTCATCCAGCGAGGACTGGGAAAGTGGCAGAAACCATCGTGCACCCTTCTGCCCCAGTCATCTCAGGCCTGGCCAGCCAGCTCTGACATACAGATTTGAATCCAGACCCCTCCAACTGTGCTACATATACAACTGCACAAGCCAGATTTTATAATATTTTTCACAAAGGGAAATTTTCTACATTATCTTGACTGTACTTATTTCTGCTTAAATTTGAGCATTGTTTTGTCCATCAGTATGAGTTGTACTTCTGTTATAATTTGCTCAATAAAAATTATTTAACTATAATACTTTTCACAATATATATCAATTAAAATTCTAATACAAATAAGGTAATCAAACTGTTGTATTGTACACGTCCCCCTCCAAATCCGCGGTTTCAGCATCCGCGGATTCGGTTATTCGTGATTTTAAACAACAACAACAATTTAATTTGGGGGGCTATTTTAAGCCCTGTAAGCCCCCCCTTAAGCCTTACCTGGTGGTGTGGTGGGTTTTCGGGGTAGGAGTGATCTTCCAGCGCTCCTGCCCCGTGCAGATCGCTCACAGGAAATGGCTTGAGAGACTACGGGAGCTCAAGGCAGCCATTTCCTGTGAGCGATCTGCACGGGGTAGGAGCATGGAAGATCGCTCCTGCCCGGAATACCCACTAGACCACTAGGTAAGGCTTAAGGGGGGGGGGCTTACAGGGCTTAAAATAGCCGGAGGGAAGCGGGGGGTTAGGGGCAGAACCGGCCTGAATATTATTCGCGGGTTTTTAGTATTCGTGGGCCGGCTATGCCCCTAACCCCCATGGATACGGAAGGAGAAGTGTATATGTCTGGTATGTGAGAAAGACTGCAAGTCTTTCACTGAATTATCAACACTTTTGCAATAATACAAGTGAAATTAAGCTGTATGATAGACTCTAATAGGGTTGTGCTGATGTTTAAAAATGAAACATTTGTGTCCTTTCTAATCTGAAAGACCATCACACACAAAAACATCAATTATATTTTGTTTCCGTGAACTCTAAAACCATTTAGTGCACATTAAAATCAAAAGTAAAAAAAAAAAAAAAGGAACCAAAAAAAGTTGGAACCTAATGCGTACTTAAAAGGTCCTTTTACTAACATACACCAACAGATTTAGTGCAACGTAATGATTACCATGTGCTAAATGCCACACAGCCCACGGAATTTAATGCACACTAATCCATTAGCGGATCTTAATAAAAGGGCCCCTTAGAATCTAATGTTACTAATTTTATGTAAAGAGAATGATGTTATGATTTTCAAGTGATTTGTTAATTGTTGGTATGATTTTTGTACACTTGTTGAAAGATTAAAAAAATGAATAAAGAATTTTAAAAAACAAAAGAAAGAATCACCCGCATTAACCTGTTGACCACGTGATGAACCCTAGAACACTGAAGCCTTCTCCAAGCCCAATGCCGCCGAGATTACCTAGTAACATAGTAGATGATGGCAGATAAAGACCCGAATGGGCCATCCAGTCTGTCCAACCTAATTCAATTTTAATTTTTTTAAATGTTTTCTTCTTAGCTATTTCTGGGCAAGAATCCAAAGCTCTACCCGGTACTGTGCTTGGGTTCCAATTGCCAAAATCTCCGTCAAAACCTTCTCCAGCCCATCCTCCCCCATATACAGACCGTGCAAGTCTTCCCAGTACTGGCCTTAATTCAATATTTAATATTATTTTCTGATTCTAGATCCTCTGTGCTCATCCCCGTCACCGTTTTACTCTCCACCACCTCTCTCGGGAGCGCATTCCAGGCATTACATTACATTAGGGACTTCAATTCCGCCTATACCGCATCCACCACCCTCTCCGTAAAGTAAAATTTCCTAACATTGCCTTTGAATCTACCACCCCTCAACCTCAAATTATGTCCTCTGGTTTTACCATTTTCCTTTCTCTGGAAAAGATTTTGTTCTACATTAATACCCTTCAAGTATTTGAACATCTGAATCATATCTCCCCTGTACCTCCTTTCCTCTAGGGTATATATTAGTGCTGCCTGATTCAGGAAAAAAAAAATTTTTGATTCAATTCGATTTTCCAGCCCAATTGAGTGTTTTTTTAAAAACATCCTGGTGAGTTTATTTTATAATTTCTTCACCCTTTTATAGTCTCTTCACCCCCTTTGCCTTATCCTAACCACACTGGCGCTGTGGTGTAAACAAACAAAAAAGACTTTTCCTCTCTCTGTTAAATCCTAGCTCACGTTTGCGGTCTAACACCAGCTCTGGCAAGATACATGTTTCAAATCTGACATATTGTAATCACAAAGCAGAAAATAAAATGATTTTTTTCTACCTTTTGTTGTCTGGTCATTATTCAAATCTTGTTGGTCCCAGGTTCTGGTTGTCTTCTGATAACTTGCTTGCCAGGGTCTCCTTCTTTCTTCGTGCTAATCATCCATCTGCTATCTCTGTCTTCCCCTTCCGTTTCCCTTCCCTAGAGGTCTGGCATCTTTCCTTTTTTTCATCTCCATCCACAGATCCACCTTTTCTCAACTACCCTTTCATCCAGCATCTCTCCCTCCTTCCCAACTACCCTCCTATCCAGTATCCCTGTCCCCCCTCCACACCATCTCTCCTTTTCTGTTCCTTCCCTCCCTAAATCCCATTGCCCATCATCTCTCTCCCTCTCCTCTATTTTTAGACCCACTATTTCTTCCCCCCCAAGTCTAGCATATGCACATCTCTTTGAACCCCCTTCCCTCCCTCCCTCCCTCCGTGTACTTTTACACCAGGGCCCATTCCCCTGAAGGTTTGTCCCCCATTGAAGGTGTGTGTCCCCCCGAAGACCTACATCCCACCTCTGAAGGCCAGCACCCAAGGCCTGCCTGTCCCCCTTGAAGGCCTGCACCCAAGGCCTGCCTGTCCTCCCTAAAGGCCTGCACCCAAGGCCTGCCTGTCCCCCCCCCAAAGGCCTGCCTGTCCCCCCTAAAGGCCTGCAACCAAGGCCTGCCTGTCCCCCCAGAAGGCCTGTACAAACCCCCCCTGGGAAGACCTGTACAACCCCCCCCCAACGAAGGACTGCACCCCCACAGAAGGCCTGCGTCTTCCTTCTGGCCTCAATTTACCTAAATCCATCAGCCTGCATAAGATCGCTAGTGCTAGCGATCTTTGCAAGCTACCGTTGTGTCTTCCGAGCTGTCTTCTCTCTGCTGCGGTCCCGCCCCTCCTCTGACATCAGAGAAGGGGCGGGACCACCGCAGAGAGAAGACAGCTCAGAAGACCCGACGGAACCTTGCAAAGATCGCTAGCACTAGCGATTTTATGCAGGCTGGTGGATTTAGGTAAATTTGATGCCGGAAGGCCAGGGGGGAAGACGGACACTGCAGCACTTCCCCGACTGACCCTCCCCCCTCGCCCTCTAAAGCAGGAGCGGCAGCGGCCGGCCAGCAAAAGCAGCACTGCCGCTCCTGCTTTAGTGGGTGAGGGGGGAGGGTCCGAATCGGGAAGGAGAAATTAGGTTCTTACCTGCTAATTTACTTTCTTTTAGCTTCTCCAGACCAGTAGAGGTTAATCTTTACGAATGGGTATATATCCAATCATGACCAGCAGGTGGAGACTGAAAACAAAACTGTGGGACAGTATATAATATACTCCCTTCTCTATTTACCTCAGTCTGCCGAATAGCCAAGCAGAACCAAGAACTGGAAAACAGAAAGAAAACAATACTCCAAACAGGAGTAACAACTAACATACCCAAATGCTGTTGGAAAATGCAGAGGAGAAATACCCGAAGGAAAATGTCCCCACAGCTCGCCAGCTAAGCCAGCCGAGCCACAGCCGCTGTTCTTTAATTCTCCCCGGCCCTAGAAAAATACTAGAACCCGCAGCAAAAAACAAAAACTGCCCGTGAAACAGCCCCAACAACAACAACAGACAGGGTGGGGACCTCTACTGGTCTGGAGAAGCTAAAAGAAAGTAAATTAGCAGGTAAGAACCTAATTTCTCCTTCTTTAGCACTCTCCAGACCAGTAGAGGTTAATCTTTACGAATGGGACGTACCAAAGCAGTCCCTCACACGGGCGGGCCCCCCGAAGGGCTGACACCAGAACACACACATACCGAACACCGCGTCCTGACGCGCCAGAACATCTACCCGAAAGAGTCTGACAAAGGAATTCAAGGAAGACCAAACCGCAGCCTTACAAATGTCCACTGGAGGCACGAGCGACGACTCAGCCCAAGAAGCCGCCTGACCCCGAGTAGAATGAGCTTTGAGAAACTCCGGAACGGGCTGCTGCCCCAGAAGAGAAGCGGAAGCAATAGTCTCCTTGATCTAGCATGCAATAGTAGCCCTAGAAGCGCCAGCCCCCCTAAGAGGACCAGTCAGAAGGACAAAGAGATGATTTTAGTTCCTGATCACCTGTGTCCATTGCACATAAGAGCGAAGGACCCGACCAACATCCAACTTGCTCAGCTGTCTTTGCTCAGAAGAGCCCTCCCAACTACCCAAGACCGGGAGGACCACAGATTGAATGACATGAAAAGGAAAAACTACTTTCGGCAGAAAAGGAAGGAACAGGCCTCAAGACAACCTGCTCCCTAGAAAACTCCAAGAAGGGAGCCCTACAAGAGAAAACCTGTAGCTCAGAAACACGCCTAGCGGAAGAAATGTCCACCAAAAAGACCGTCTTCAGAGTAAGGTCCTTCAAAGAGCAGCCGCCCAACGGTTCGAAGGGCGGGTGCATCAGAATAGAGAGAACCAGACTGAGATTCCAAGAGGGAATAGAGGACCGCACGGGAGGCCTGAGCACCTTGGCCGCCCGCAAAAAGCGAATCACATCAGGAATGGCTGTCAAACGCTGACCCGTCACAAACCCCCGAAAGAAGCCGAAGCCAGGCCTCTATCCAGGCCATCTTGCAAGAACTCTAGGATGTTAGGCACAGAAACGCGAAGAGAGACCACTCCCCGCATCTGGCACCACCCCTCAAAGAAGTGCCAAATCCACACAGAAGCCTGAGAGGTAGAAAGCCTCCAGGACCCCAAGAGAGTAGAAATCACCCTATCTGAATACCCCTTCTTACCAAGGCGACCCCTTTCAAAAGCCAAGCCGTAAGACAGAAGGGAGACGGGTCGAACATGGGAATGGGACCCTGCGTCAGAAGGTCATACAAGGGAGGCAGAGGAAGAGGATCCGCCACCAGAGTGTCACCAGATCTGCGTATCACGGATGTCGAGGCCAATCTGGAGCCACCAGAACCACCAGACCCGGATGGCGAACAATGCGGAGAAGAACTCTGCCCACTAATGGCCACGGAGGGAACATGCACAACAGCCCCTCTGTTGGCCATGGTTGAACCAGAGCATCCAGACCCTCGGCAAGTCCATCCCTGCGACGACTGAAGAAGCGGAACACCTCGGCATTGCCACTCGTGGCCGTCAGGTCCATCAGGGACTGACCCCAAGCCTGCATTATCAACTGAAAAGCCACAGGGCTAAGACACCACTCTCTGTGATCTAAGATGTGACTGAGGAAGTTCGCCTGAACATTCTCCACCCCGGCCATGTGAGAGGCCGAGAGGTCCAGAAGGCGTGACTCCGCCCCAAAGCATGAGCCGAGCCGCCTCCTCCGCCACCTGAGCGCTCTTGGTGCCTCAACGATTGACATAAGCCACCGCTGTGGCATTGTCAGACCGGACTCTGACCGACTTGCCCATCAAGAGGGAGCGGAAGGCTAACAGCGCCAGAGGGACGGCTCTGGTCTCCAACATGTTGATCGACCAGGACGCCTCCTCCATGGACCAGGTGCCCTGAGCTGAGTGACCTAGACACTGAGCCCCCCCAACCGAGGAGACTGGCATCCGTGAGAAGCACCGTCCACTGCGATAGATCCAGACTCATCCTCTGGATCAGATGAGAGGTCTGGAGCCACCAAAGAAGACTGCAGCGCGCCAAGCCTCGCAGAGGGACAGGGACCTCCAAACTGAGCCTCTGGGGTGACCATCTACGGAGCAGAGCATACTGAAGAGACACATGTGGGCCCGCAACCATCTCACAACATCCAGGAACGCTGCCATCGACCCCAAGACTTGGAGGAAATCCTGCGTCCGAGGACACCGGGACGCCAAAAGAAAGCGAATCTGAGATTGCAATATGCTTACCCGGGCCTCTGGAAGGAAGACCTTCCCCAAGGAGGTGTCGAACAGAACCCCAAGGTACTCCAGATGCTGAGCGGGGACCAACCGACTCTTGGAAAGGTTGACCACCCAGCCCAGTGACCGGAGAAACTCAACCACCTGAGCCGTAACTCGGGTGCTCTCCTGCAACGACTTCGCCCGAAACAACCAATCATCCCGGAAGGGGTGCACCAGAATGCCCTCTGACTGCAATGCCGCCGTGACGACCACCATCAACTTGGCGATCGTCCGGGGAGTCGTGGCCAGGCCCAAGGGAAGCACACAGAACTATAGTGATAGTGCAGACCCAATATCGCAAAGCAAAGAAAGAGCTGAGGAGAGGCCCGAATGGAAACAGGCAAGTAGGCCTCTGCCAGAGCGGGAGAAGTCAGGAACTCCCCCAGCTGAACAGCCAGAAGGACAGACTGCAGTGTGTCCATGCGAATAAAAGGGAATTCTGAGAGTCCTGTTGACCTCAGTTTAAACCAAGGATGGGCCGAAAGGTCCCCTCCCTTTAGGGCCCCATAAAGGAAATGGCATACCAGCCGATACCGCACTCCTGAGGGGACACTGGACAACTGCTTTGAGATCTAGCAAGCGCTGAAGGGTCTGGCGAAAGGCTAGCGTCTCCCATGCCACCTGACATGGAGAGGCTAGATATGATCCGGCAGAGAGCGGGCAAAATTCAAGTACATAACCGTCCCGCACCACCACCAGGACCCACTGATCGGACATGATCTTGGCCCACTTGGGAAACAAGTTGCGAAGCTGGGCACCCAAGGGAACCAAAGGGAGCACCGGCAATACAGGGGGAAGGTCACCTGAGGTTGCAGACAAAATGGAGGGGCCAGACAGAGAAAATGGCGAAGTTCCCGCCAAAAATGCTCCCTCCATGGCCTGTAGCGGCTGAGAAGGCTGAACAGTCCCAGCCGCTAAAACAGGCAAGTCGGCATCAGCTGTCAAAAAATCAGCTGAGAGGGAATCCTTCGGGGAATCCCTCCGTGGGCGGTTGGGGAAGACCGGGCTTCCCCACTGCTCCCAGCCGACTCGCGAGGCACCATTGGCGGGGAGCTCTGGACGCCTGCAGCTGCTGCCGACGGAGCTCCACCACCTCACCGGGCCAAACTACCGATTTCAGTCCGGCCGCGAGTGCCTCGCGGCTGGACCTAATTGTGTCCCACTCCCCCGGAGAAGGGCACAATTGCTCCAGACGCGACCTAGCTAGAAACAAAGTGCCGGTTAGAAGAAAAAATACAGTAAAAAACATTAAACTGACAGGGAAGCATCCCTTCAGACCGGCACTACCTCAGGATTTTTTTTTTTTTTTACAGAACAGACTCCACAGGCTCTCGAAGCAATATGCCTTGCTTGATTTACGGGGCAAGGCTTACTGCTGAGGCTCCTCTAAAAAAATGTGGGGAGGTGGAGGAAGTGGGGGGAGGGACCCCGCTCGAGACCCGCCGGGTTTGACACCCCCGAGGTCGGACGGACCCCCAAACAGGGCCCGCCCAAGCTCCGTCCGGCCAAAAACAGGGACTATAAATCCCCTAAACAAATTCCAACAGCCCTACCAAGGGAGATGGGTACAGATCACTCAACACCTGCTGGAGACTGAAAGAAGACTGATGTAAATAGAGAAGGGAGTATATTATATACTGTCCCACAGTTTTGTTTTCAGTCTCCACCTGCTGGTCATGATTGGATATATACCCATTCGTAAAGATTAACCTCTACTGGTCTGGAGAGTGCTAAAGAAGCCGATTTTTTATTGTTTTAAATCGATTCGAATCGGTTCACCCGAAGTGAATCGGTGAACCGATTCGAATCGTGATTCGGGCAGCACTAGTATACATATTCAGGGCTTAGATTAATAAGAGACAAAGAGCCTCAAGGAGTGTAGGCTCTGCTCTGGGAAACTGAAGGGTCAGTATATATAAGGGAAACATGAAAGCATTTCAGTGGGAGTTTGAGACAAAGAGGTGACAAAGCAGTTTGAATTTCTTTATAGTGGGAAAGAAAGTCAAGGTCTTTGTTGAGTAGGAGACAGATGACAAACTGCTTTATCACCTCTGTCTCAAACTACCACTGAAATGCTTTCATGTTTCCCTTATATATACTGATTTTGCCAATATTTGCTTATTTCTGATCTGAGGAAGAAGGGATTACCTTCAAAAGCTAATCATAAACTACATTAAGGGCTGCTTTTACAAAGGTGCACTAGCAGTTTTAGCGCGCGCTAGCTACTACCGCCTCCTTTTAAGCAGGCAGTAATTTTTCAGCTAGCATGCACTAATCTTGAGCGTGCGCTAAAAACGCTAGCGTACCTTAGTAAAAGGAGCCCTAAGTTAGTCCAATAAAAAAAGGTATTTTTTCCCTTTATTTCTACATATTACCATACAATAAATGTATATCACTTTGGTTGAACCACAGAAAGCCATGACCCTACACACCTTTAGCATGATAAACTGTTCGAGCTGTTATGTTTGACTGTATTAAAGTACCTTTGATATTTCATACTGAAACCAACAGACTAAGAAATGAGACTTCGCCTCCCCTGAGAAGCAAGACTGTGCCAACCGGAAAATGTTCTGTAGGAACTCCTCTCCTTCCTTAGGATGCCCTGTCTGTCGTCTCCCTGTGACCATTGTCTCCATATGGCCAAGAGTGCCAACTCCAGAGGACAGGCAATCAAAAGGGGTCAGTGTCCTCTCAGAAGCGTGCCCACAGTCAAAGACAGAATTCTCATCCATTGCTAGGTATAAGCAGGAAGCAGGAAGATGGCATCCACATGGAACCCCCAAAAATTGTAGGAATGCACACATCAGCTGAAATTTCAGCTCAGAGCTGGAAATTCGGAACAAAGATGGACCCAGTTCATCAAACAACACCTGCAAAAATAGACCAAATACAGGTAAGGGAACAGATCATCATGTTTCCTAATCATTGGGATCAAATAAATCATTTAATGGAAAATTATGTAGCATTATCATACGACACAATTTTATTTGGCATGCTGATGAGAGCTAAGCCTCAAATATCTGCTAATAATAATAAGCTTTTAATGATATTGACAGGAGTTGCCATTCAACAAATAATGTATAACTGGAAAGATCATACTAGGTTGAATTTCTGTTTTTGGTGGAATTCAGTGTGTCAAGTGTTTAGAATGGAAAGAGCGTTGGCAATTCAAAAAGGATGTCATAAGAACTTTAAGGATGTGTGGGGGCCATTTTTAGATTTTTATAATGAATAATTTACACTTTTCCCAATTTTTAATTCTTACATGTGGATCGGGGGAGGGGGGGTTGGATTTCTATTAATAATATATATGAATGATAAGATATTATATTCATGTGGTATATTTTTTGTTGTATATGGAAGTGGGAGGGGGTGGGGATTATATCTTTTTGTTGTATGATATGGTAGATTTTCAAGTGATATTGTATTCTAATTGTTTGATATTTACTGTACACTTGTTGTAAATTATAAAATGAATAAAGAAATAAAAATTTTCTTTTTTTATAAACCCCAAAACAAAACAACCTCCTCCATCATACATTTCTCACCAATACCAAAAGGTTAGGGCAGTGTCTCTCAAACTGTGTGCCACGGCACAGTGGTTTGCCCCAAAGAGACTTCAGGTGTGCCACAAGAGATTCCAGAATTTTACTTTATTTTTAAACATTCCCTTCATAAGTAAGGGAAAGGGATTGGGACTTGTATACTGCCTTTTTGTAGTTTTGCAACTGCACTCAAAATGGTTTACATACAGGTACTTCAAGCATTTTCCCTATCTGTCTAATGTACCTGGGGCAGTGGAGGATTAAGTGACTTGCCCAGGGTCACAGGAAGCAGTGCAGGATTTGAACCCACGACCTCAGGGTGTTGAGGCTGTAGCTTTAACCACTGCGCCACTCTAGAAATCAAAATGTAGTAAAAGTGAGCCAAGTATAGGACAATCCAGCCATTGCGACATCACTGATGAGGTTGGCTCTTATTGGTGGAATGAGGCATTATGACATCACAATACCAGCTATGCTTATCAGAGGCTGAAACTTTTCACACTACTTATTTATTCATTTTTCTAGTATATTCTCCCAAGGGAGCTCAGATCAGTTTACATGAATTTATTCAGGTACTTGAGCATTTTTCCCTGTCTGTCCCAATGGGTTCACAATTTATCTAATGAACCTGAGGCAATGGGGGGATTAAGTGACTTGCCCAGGATCACATGGAGCAGCGTAGGTTTGAGTCCACAACCTCAGGGTGCTGAGGCTGTAGCTCTAACCACCACGACACACTCTCCTCCTAGGTGACATGTACGTCACGTACACAAGAGTCTGTCAATGTTATGAGTGTAACGATACAACCATCCAGACAAGCATCATTCTTTGACGTGATTGGTCCTTGAGAACGAACGGCAACTAATTTTATTTTTATATGCAGTAATTATCCTAACTTGAGCAACAAAGCAATCAAGGCTTTTTTACCATTTGGATCATCTTCTCTTTACGAACTTGGATTTTCTATCTACTTTAGTTTTACCGTTGTTACAATTACCTATACATAGGTTAAAGAACTTTAAATAAATAATCCTCAAATTTAATTTTTTGTTGGCTTTGCAATTTTATAATTTCAATTATAATGTGCCGTGAAAAGCATTTGTTCTGTTTAGTGTGCCGGAGCTAAAAAAGTTTGAGAGACACTGGGTTAGGGCATATATTCGGTACAAAAGATTAAGTGGGAAATAGTTTATTTATTTTTTTTATATACCACCATACCCAGGAGTTCTAGGCGGTTCACATCAATCAATCATTATACATACAGTACAAATAGATATTTAAAATTTAAATCGTCTAAAATTTCAGCAAAGTTAAAAGCTTACAGTGGGAAGAAACAAGCAATTTAAAATGAGATAAAAATTATAAGTAATAAGATACATTAGGTTGTCAGTCTACTGAATAATTGAGTTTATATCTGTTTTCTAAAATCAAGAGAAGAGGACGCTTCTAACGCAATTTTGGCAAGCCATGTATTCAGTGTGGCTGCCTGAAAAGAAAAGGTTCTGTCGAGGAACCTTTTGTAATGACAGAATTTTATTGAGGGATAAGCAAACAAGTGTACTCTTCGAGAGCTCTTATTAATGTAACTCAGGGTAAAATGAGGGGTAAGATAGCCTGGTAGCATGCCAAATACTGCTTTGTAGCAGATACATGAGAACTTAAATAAGACTCTGGATTCCAATGGCAGCCAATGAAGCTTTTGATAGAATGGAGTAATATGCTCCCATTTTTTTTAAACCAAAAATAAGGCGAACAGCCATATTCTGAACTACTTTCAACTTTTTGAGAATTTTCTTAAAAGCACCCAAATATATGATGTTACAGTAGTCCAGAATACTTAAAATGGAAGATTGAGTTAACAAGCGAAAAGAGGCTTCATCAAAGTACTTTCTGATGGTGCGGAGCTTCCAAAGCACTGAAATGCTTTTTTAAAATATTAAATCAGAATGTTTTTCCAATGTGAGATGTTTATCCAAAGTTACTCCCAATATTTTTAAAGATTGTTCAATAATGTAATCCATCCCATTTACATGTATCATTGTTTCTTTGATTTTATCATTGGGAGTTGCTAAAAAAAAAAGTGTGTTTTTTTCTGAATTTAATTTGAGTTTGAAGGCAGCCATCCAGAGTTCAATCTGATTTAAAATAGTTGATAATGAATTTGTAGACTCAGATGACAGACAGGTTAGCGAGATGTCTATAGTGATATCATCCACATAAATATAGAATTTAAGCTTTAAGCTCTGTAAAAAAATTCCCAAAGAAACAAGATAGATGTTAAATAGGGTGGGAGACAAAGGGGAACCCTGAGGAACTCCGCAGGAATTAACCCAGCGGTAGGACAGAATATCATCCTTAAACACCCGATAAGATCTTTTGCCCAGGAACCCACGAAACCAATGGATTCCAAGCAATCCAGAAGAATGTTATGATCGACCAAATCGAATGAACTACTTAGATCAAGTTGCAAGATCATAGCGCTTGAACTTTGACTAAATAGTGAGTGCTGGTAGTCAAACAGAGAAGCTATGACTCTTTCGGTGCTGTAACCTGATCGAAAACCTGACTGGTTATCATGCAAGATGTTATACTTCTCCAAGTATGTGGTTAGTTCAACATTTACCACCCCCTCCAATAATTTAGTGGCCAAGGGGATATCAGCAATAGGTCTGAAATTGGATGCAATATTAGATGGTTCTTTAGTATTTTTTCTAATTGGTGTGATCACAATTTGACCTTGTTCCACTGGAAATTTTCCTAAGGATAATAAAGAATTAACCCAAATCATCAATTTCCTGGGATGTACTAGGAGGGGCCTAATGCTCCGATTGGCTCAGGCGCCAAAGGCCTCTCCCCGGGAGGGGCTTTAGGCACCTGAGCCAATAAAAACCTTAGGCCTGTTCCCAGGGCATCCTGCCGTTAAGTTCTGCATGGGAAACAACGAGTTTCCTTGCTGTGCATTACACGGAGTGCCTGCAGGTGAGAGTAGGTCCAAGGCTTGGTCGCTTTGGTCCATATAAAGGGCCACATAAGCCGTTCAGCAGGGCCCACTAGCGAAGCAGGCCCGCCTGCTGTGGCTCCTTTTAGAGAGCTGTTGGAGAGGCCCAGATGTGGTCAGTGGGACTTGAGCAGTTGATGCAACGTCCTATGGTGAGGAGAAGGGGACACCAAGGATCCTTCCTTTTTTTCCAGGTTGGGCTGGCGAGCGGTGGAGCCCGAGATGGTCTGGCAGTCGGGGTCATGGCTGGCCTCTACATGAATCATCTGTTTTATTGCTGCAGCCCCATAGGAGCTCACCAGTCAGGCAGTCATCTTTGCCCAATGATGTCACTCCCTCTGCCACCAAATCACTTTAAATTACAAATACCTTCAAACGCTGTATGCAACAGTTCAGTAATTATTCTAAACAACTTCTCTTCCATTCCTTTTCGCAAACAAATTTCAAAAACTTCCTTGGACTGCATATGTTTGAGGGGTCTCCACAAAGATGAAGGGCCAAGCATCTGCTATTGAAGAAAAGCCTTCCCAGCACAATTCTTGGTTCTAGGACAGGCTTGTCCCAGTTCAGTCCTTGATGGCTGCAAGCAGACCAGGGTTCAGGATATTCCTAACAAATATGCATGAGAATGACCTATATGTCCACTATATTCATTTTTATGGAGATTCTCATGCATATTCATTAGAAAGATCCTAAATACCTGACCTGTTTACAGCCCTTGAACTTGCAGGCCTTTTCTAGAAGCTTATTCCAACATACAATGCACATTCTGGAAATTAATGTATTTATTTTAAATTCATTTCACTTATACATTTTCAAAGGACATTGTTTATTTGGTGGATAGATCAGGTTGAACTCAAAACAAACTCATGAATCCCAGACCTCCCTCCTCTCGCCCACTTACCTGTCTCTCTGGGTCCTCACAATCCTCTTCTGACTGGCCTTTTGCTTTGTCAGGTCTCCAGGGTAGCCAGTGTTTAGCTTCACGTGCACACTCCATCTCCAGCCAGATGCGCCATCGAGGACAAGTTTTATCCTTTATTTCTGGTTCATCCTCCGCATTATCTTCTTCTTCCTCCTCATCTAAAAATAAACCCCACACATCACCCATGTGAACTTGCCACCCACTTTCCCCCACAGTATCTGGCCTCTCCAGCTTAAAGAAACAAATAGGGAAAGGAAATGAGATTTGATATACCACCTTTCTGTGGTTAAAATCAAAGCGGTTTACATATTATATACAGGTACTTATTTTGTACCTGGGGCAATGAAGGGTTAAGTGACTTGCCAACAGTCACTAGGAGTTGCAGTGGGAATTGATCCCAGTTCTCCAGGCCTGTGTCTCAGTCTGCCTGGCTGACATTGCTGCCTGGATGTCTCACCGCCACCTAAAAGTGAACATGGCTAAGACCGAACTTCACCTAACTCACCTCCCCACCACCATTCTCTATTTCTGTGGACAACACTCTCATCCTTCCTGTCTTATCTGCTCGCAACCTCAGGGTTATCTTTGACGCCTCTCTCTTTCTCCTCTCGGATCCAAAACAAACCGCTAAAGCCCGTCACTTTTTCCTCTATAATATTACCAAAATCAGACCTCTCCGAGCACACTACTACTACTGCAACTTGCTTCTCTCAGGACTTCCGCTCAACCATCTCTCTCCTCTTCAATCTATCCAAAATTCTCCTCCATGACTTATATTCCGCAAGAGCCGCCATACTCACATTACCCCTCTCCTCAAGTCACTTCATTGGCTTCCCATCCATTTCCGAATACAGTTCAAACTCCTCTTACTGACCTACAAGTGCATTCACTCGGCAGCCCCTCAATATCTCTTCTCACTTATCTCCCCCTATGGCCCCTCCCTCAAACTCTGTACCCTAGACCTCCATTGCTAACTCCAGATTCCCTTCAGCCTACAGATTCAATATCTGTAGAGAATCCTCCGATGGCTTGACACCCAGAACTGCGTCAGCAAGAGGAAGAGATGGGAGTGAGCAGCCTGCAGCCTGAACAAAGGTAAGGAGGAGGATCTGGGAGCAAGCAGCCCACAGCCCGCATGGAGGAGGAGCACCACATTGCTGGCAGCGATCAGGGCCTTCACTGAATCCCCTGAAGGCCCTGAACGCACACCACTGGTGAAGGAAGACAAAGACTCTGAAGATAACTAAAGTGAATCTATGAAGGAATTACCAGAAACTGTACATGAGAAGGCAACCAGAGACTACCATAGGTGACTTCATGAGGAGAAGCATCAGTGATCCTGAGGGTTTGCAAGGATAAGCTTAGGTGACTATGACAGAAGGTCCAGAAAAGTCCAAAAGGATAAGAGCTGCTGATGTTGTAAATATAATCCAAGACAATACTGCAAAGAAATCCATACGTAGTCCCTAGATGGCAAGTCAGAAACACTCATAGAACTGATTCTAGCACATCTTTTGAGGTCAAAGTCAATCAATTTTATGAGTAGAACCAGCTAAACCTGTGAGTTTAAGCACAGAAGATCTACCGTATTAGGAAAAAAGACCTGCCAATTCTGTATGGATGAAATCCTACTTATTCTGTGAACATAAGGCCTTTCCATACAGTGTCTGTGCAGTTAACCAGTGCAGCTAACCAGAAAGGATTAGCGACAAATTAGGCAATCCTTTGAAGTAAGATGAACTGAGCTCGAGATGCTAAGCTGAAAGAACAGCAATTCCATATTAGCAACACAGGGCCGGAGCAAAGCATATGGAAAAGAATCACAAATCTCACTTAGGAAGAAGATGGGTGTTAGCCGAGAAGGAAAGAATACCAAGCTTTGAAAATGAAAACGCAGCAGAGTCTGTGAAGAATAGATAAAGGGAAAAACCGAAAAGTTGCAATAGCTCTCAAATACAAAGCAGATGGCTGTCTGCTGAAAAAGAGATGAGAAGCAAAGCTAGAAAACAAAATACCAGAAGAGTATAAACAATGCAGATGCTATGGAGTGTGACTGACAGGCTGTTGAGAGAAAGAGAGCGAAAGAGAGAAAGAAAGATAAAAACATGCACTTTAGTATCACTGGGCATTTCAGGAGTAGTTCTGGTTTACATCATTTCTGAATCATCGCACTTTTTGAGTAGAACAACTGTCGTCATCTTCTTCCGTCTGCCCCCTTATCTTTAATTTCAACAATTTTTATTGATGACTGCACAACAATCAAGAAATGCCATGGTTCAAAGCGTACTCTTTTATAGGTCATACAGGACTAGATATTATCGCCTCTTTCAGATTTATACATCAGTAAATGAGAAAGCCTCAGTCCCACCACTCCACTGATGTTTCTTTATCAACTGCAGGAAGAATTACATGGCAACCTTCATCATTGGCTACTCACATTTTTAAGTTATCAGCTATCAAAAAGATTTTTTAAAATATAATTTATTCTATATATCTCAAAATATGTACCTCTTTATCTTTTTTACTTTTTATAACGAGATATTACGTGGAGTCGGATGGCAGCAGCTATCTTGGGAGGCCCTTGATAAAGCGCAATAGCGCGAAACATGTCGGGTCTGGCTCCCGGGCTTTGGCGGAAACTAAGATAAGTACATTATAAAAAGTAAAAAAGATAAAGAGCAGCTTGTTAGAGAACCAACGAGAGGAAATGCCACTCTGGATCTAATCCTAAATGGGTTAAGGGGACCTGCAAAGGAAGTAGAGGTAGTGGGACCGTTGGGAAACAGCGATCATAACATGATCAAGTTCAAGGTTGAGGTAGGAATACCGAAAGGAAGAGAACCATAGCGACAACTTTCAACTTCAGGAAACTATGAAGCAATGAGGGAAATGGTAAGGAAGAAACTTAGGAACACTTCCAAAAAATGGCAAATGGTAGAACATGCCTGGTCTTTTCTCAAGAACATGGTGAGCGAGGCACAAAATCTGTATATCCCCAGATTCAGAAAGGGTTCCTCTATGAGAAAATACCCACTCAGGCCATCTCTTCCATTACCAAACTCTTAAACTCCGCCCTACATTCGGGCCTTTTCTCCCTAGAAATGGGCCATATCGCCTTAACCCCTCTACTGAAAAAACCTGACCTCGACCCTTCCACACCATCCAGCTATCGCCCAATAGCAAATATCCCTCTCCTAACCAAGATGCTCGAATCCATCATTTAGACCCAACTCTCATCTTATCTTGAGAGATTCTCCATTCTCCTACCTTACCAATATGGCTTTCGTCCCAACTTCAGCACCAATCCCTACTGACCTCCCTAATTTCTAAAGTTCAACATCTTCACTCTCGCAACAAGTTTGCCGTCCTCCTGCAATTCGACCTCTCTGCTGCTTTCGACGTTGTCCACCACGATATTCTAATTTACCAACTCTCTATTGGCATCTCCTCTACTGTCCTTGAATGGTTCTCAAAATTCCTTTGTTCCCGATCCTACATTGTCAACATGAATGGCAACTCATCCTCCCCCTGGAAACCAATCTGTGGAGTCCCGCAAGGTTCACCTCTATCTCCTATCCTTTTCAACATCTTTATGTCCTCTCTAAAACTCCTCCATCTATCCCCCCTTGAAACAATTTACACTTATGCTGATGACATCCTTGTCCTCCTCGAGACCGACTCGAACCTTACTAATCTCTCAGAGAACATATCCTCTTGTATTTCGAACCTCCAATCTTGGGCCCACACCGTCCAAATGAAATTGAATGAATCCAAGACAAAACTACTTTGGCTCGGCCCAAAATTAGCTCAGCTACCCACCTCAATCCCACTGTCCTCCGGCTCCACTCTGCAGCTCGAATTCTCCAGCAAGGTCCTGGGCATCATCATTGATTCTACATTGTCCTTCAATGACCACCTCAACTCCCTGGTAAAAAAATGCTTTTTCAGCCTACCCATGCTGAGGAAAGTAAGATCCTGTTTCCAGCAAAAGCATTTTGCCATTCTCGTCCAATCCATCATCCTCTCCAGACTGGATTATTTCAATTCTATCTTCATAAGCCTAACAAAGAAAAACCTTCACAGACTCCAACGGATTCAGAATGCCGCGGCTAAACTTATCTTTGCAAAAAGCTAATTTGATCACGTCTCACCGCTCCTGTCCAAGTTTCATTGGCTTCCGATAATTTCCAGAGTCCACTTCAAATGCATCTGCCTAACTTTCAAGATCCTCCACAGCATCCTTCCTCCATTTATTCCACTTTCTTGGAACTCCTCAAATCTTAATACCACCAGAACTACCCAAAAATTGAAACTATCCTTCCCCTCATTAAAAGGCATTTCCAACCCAGGAAAGCTGGGGACTTCCCTCCCCTTCAGATTCACCGAGCTCTGGAACAACCTTACCTCCCCTCTTCGGAACCTGAGCTCTCTCAAATGTTTCCGTAAACATCTGAAAACCTGGCTTTCCTCAAAAATGTAACATTCCCTCCTCCTTGGATATCCTAGTCCTTTGATATCTTAGTCCTCTAAACTCTCTTCTTTCCTCCTATCTTTATCCTTTCCTTGGAGTTCCTTTTTTCATCTCAATTCCTGTAAACCGTGCCGAGCTCTACAACTATGGAGATGGTGCGGTATACAAACCTAAGGTTTAGTTTAGTTTAAGAGTCGAACAAAAGACCCGGCGTGGATAACTAAAATAGTGAAGGAAGCGATAGGCAATAAGAAAAATTCATTCAGAAAATGGAAAAAGGACAAAACTGAGGGGAACTGGAAAGAGCAAAGGAAGTATCAAAAAGAATGTCACCGAGTGGTTCGAAAAGCCAAAAGAGAGTATGAAGAGAGGCTAGCACGAAATTTCAAACCGTTCTTTAGATATGTTAAAGGGAAGCAACCAGCTAGGGAGGAGGTGGACGACAGGAGACAGGAAGGGAGTGGTGAAGGAGGAGAAAGAAGTGGCAGAAAGACTTAACATGTTCTTTTCGTCTGTATTTACAAATGAAGACACATCCAACATACCGGAACCTGAGCAATTCTTCAATGGAAATCAAGCAGAAAAATTAACATCCATGAAGTGAGCCTTGAAGATGTACGCAGGCAGATAGAAAAACTAAAATCTGACAAATCCCCGGGTCCGGACGGAATCCATCCAAGGGTTCTGAAGGAATTAAAGGAGGAGATAGCGGAACTACTGCAGCAAATTTGCAATTTATCCCTGAAAACAGGCATGATCCCGGAGGACTGGAAGATAGCCAACGTTACGCCCATCTTTAAAAAGGGATCAAGAGGTGACCCGGGAAACTACAGACCGGTGAATCTGACCTCGGTTCCAGGGAAAATGGCGGAAGCACTGATAAAAGAAAACATCGATGAACATTTTGAAAGAAACGAACTTTTGATAACCAGCCAACATGGTTTCTGCAAGGGAAGATCATGCCTAACGAACTTATTGCACTTCTTCGAAGGAATTAACAAACGGATGGACAAAGGAGACCCCATAGACATCATATTTCCAAAAAGCCTTTGACAAGGTGCCCCATGAACGCCTACTCCGGAAACTGAAGAACCATGGGGTGGAAGGAGATGTACATAGATGGATCAGAAACTGGTTGGCGGGTAGGAAACAGAGGGTAGGAGTGAAGGGCCACTACTCGGACTGGAGGAGGATCACGAATGGGTCCCACAGGGCTCAGTGCTCGGGCCGCTGCTATTTAATATATTCATAAATGATCTAGAAACAGGGACGAAGTGTGAGATAATAAAATTTGCGGACAACACCAAACTATTTAGTGGAGCTCAGACTAAAGAGGACTGCGAAGAATTGCAAAGGGACTTGAACAAACTAGGGGAATGGGCGACGAGATGGCAGATGAAGTTCAACGTTGAGAAATGTAAAGTATTACATGTGGGAAACAGAAACCCGAGGTACAACTATACAATGGGAGGGATGTTATTGAATGAGAGTACCCAAGAAAGGGACTTGGGGGTGAGATAGATAACCTGGACATACAGATGGATAAACTGGACATACTGGCCTCACTTGTGTATGCTGGACACTACAGACATTTTTAACCTATATTTTCCTATAGCCTGGCCCAGCCTGTACCTTGCTATCTGTGAACACATGTATCCTTTGAAATGCTAACCCAGCTGGCCTTTGCTGCAAAGTTCCTGTCTCCATTCCCTGCTGGGAGGATACTTCTCCAAGGTTCTGCTGAGCTATTATCAGTGCTGTATGACTTCACATATGCCAAGCACCCTGGAAAGTCATAAAACATTTATAACAAGCAATAATCCCTGCAGGATGACGGGGGAGTAGAGATGAAGGAGTGTGGTATCAAGACAGAACTCTTACCCAGGCTGGACATTTGCTGCCTGTCTCTGAAGCAAGTTATAGGAACCAAGTATAGCTGGGGTGCTGGAGGTCACCCCCTTGCCAACTTTCTGTATAAGATTATCTACAAGGTCGCCATCCTGAAGATGTACAGCGTTATAAAACCACAAATTAGCATCTGCAAGGTGATAAGGATCTCAGAGCTGGAGGAAGAAAGTTCAAGAAGAATTCTCTGCTTCTGCTCGGGGCCCCCCTCCTGGGGGGGGGGAGAAGTAAGAGAGGCGTGGACTGGGGGGAGGAATAGTTAGGTATACATTTTTGTACCAATAGGGAAGTACATGACCAGAGTTCGGGGATGTGCTTTTTGAAACAAAGGAAAAATTTCTCTATATAACAATCCACGCATCACAGGTAAAACCAGAGAGAGATTCACTTGAGTATGCCAGCAGGGACATGATAGCCCCCTGCTTGGCATATGGGTGTAAGTTCTACTCTCCATTGCATATTCTGAACTGACAATATATTTCTTTCTGCTATGCCTTTGCTGCTGTAATTTTGTAAGTCTTTATACTAACAATAAAAATATTGTCTGTTTTGGAAAATACAATGCTGTCTCATAGTCATTCCAATGAGGTAAACGAAGCAGCATTTACTTCAGGGGTAATGGTGGACATGACAATGAAGCAGACAGCACAGTAAACAGCGGCCACTAAGAAGGCAAACAGAATGCTAGGCATAATCAAGAAGGGTATTACAACCAGAACGAAAGAAGTTGTATCGGGCGATGGTGCGTCCGCATCTGGAGTACTGTGTCCAATATTGGTCGCCGTATCTTAAGAAGGATATGGCGATACTCTAGAGGGTTCAGAGGAGAGCGACACGTCTGATAAAAGGTTTGGAAAACCTTTCATACGCTGAGAGATTGGGAAAACTGGGACTCTTTTCCCTGGAGAAGAGGAGACTTAGAGGGGATATGATAGAGACTTACAAGATCATGAAGGGCATAGAGAGAGTAGAGAGGGACAGATTCTTCAAACTTTCGAAAAATAAAAGAACAAGAGGGCATTCAGAAAAGTTGAAAGGGGACAGATTCAAAACGAATGCTAGGAAGTTCTTCTTTACCCAACGTGTGGTGGACACCTGGAATGCGCTTCCAGAGGGCGTAATAGGGCAGAGTACAGTACTGGGGTTCAAGAAAGGATTTGTCAATTTCCTGCTGGAAAAGAGGATAGAGGGGTATAGATAGGGGATTACTGCACAGGTCCTGGACCTGTTGGGCCGCCACGTGAGCGGACTGATGGGCACGATGGACCTCAGGTCTGACCCAACGGAGGCATTGCTTATGTTCTTATGTCCTAATTTGACCCTAATGTAGTTACACTTGGCGTGGGAGGAAGGGAAGATATTATTAATATGAAGAGAGTAAGGTTACTGGGCAAATAAATATCGCTATGTTTTCTTGAATAATCATTGAGTGGGGGAGAGAAAATGAGTGGTTATATATATATATATATATATATATATATATATATATATATATATATATATATATATATAATTGTAAGTGGATGTGCTTTAATTGATGTTTTCTGTTATATATTCATGTATTGCACTTTTGAAGTATGGAAAAATCAATAAAGAATTATTTAAAAAAAAAAAAAACAAACACATAGGATTCTTCGTTCTTTGATGGTTAACAGACTTGTCATTCTACACCCTTCTAAAGCTAAGTGGGAATCTACGAGGAATTCAGCTTTTTATGCAGTTGCTTTCACTGTGGAATTCTCTATCACTCATATTCATCTTTTCACAATGCTTTAAAAACATAACTGTTTGAAAAGGCTCTTTCATTATATTGATTTCTGGAGTGCTGGGAGTATGGATGGGCACAATGTTGGACTGAAAGGATGTACTTGTATGGCTGATTCTTTCTTTTATGTTAACAGAGTTCTGCTTTTCCTTTCTTTTATATATATTTGGTATTTTATTGCACACTGCCTTGTCTTGCTTTGAAAAGGTGCAGTATATTAAATCTAATAAACGATAAATGATCTGTAAGGCTGATCATGTGATAAATGCCAACAGGCAAGCTTACCAAAGTTACTGACAACAATCCAGCCTCCTCTTTCTTGTTGACGCATCCACGCATTCCAGCCTTTGGCGCCTTTTTCCCCAAACCGAGGCTCTCCGCTGTCCCAGAAAGGTTCAAAAAACTCCACCTGCACAAGAAACAAAGGGCCAGTAATCATTGAACTGCACCGGGTATGATTAGGGACCTTACAGGACTGCTGGCTGGGAAACTCCATAAGGGATGAGATGGAAAAATATTAAAATTTAATCCAGCCAAGTCTAATCTTTACTGTAAAGCAGGGGTGTCCAACCATTTGGCTTCCCTGGGCCACACTGGCTGAAAAAATGTTTCTGGGACCGCACAAATGCGCAAACGCTGCAGCAAGAGAAAGGAGGGAGCCGGCAAGACGGTAAACACCCGTGGGCAGCAGAGGAAAACACTGCATCGCCCTCGACTGGGGCCGCACAAAATACTTCACGGGGCCGCACGTTGGACACCCCTGCTGTAAAGCAAGATCTGTAAACTAAACCACAGCATATACAGGGAGCTTTAATTTCACCAACACGAATCGCTCTACCCTCAAAAAGAAGTGTTCACAATTTGCAATATGTGCTGGGACAGAGAGAATAAAGGTGAGATATGTAGTGAGCATGAATCTGGAAGCAACATGAGAGCAGAGTGCTTGGCTGCGCTACTAATTAAATACGGAAGGAATTACTCAAGTAGCGACAGCTAGCCTCCTCAGTATGGCGGCTGCCTGGAAACAGCGAGAGCTTCCTCTTTTGGATGGTGTTCTTGAGAGAATGATGTCTAAACTAACTGCCCTTCATAGAAATAGGACATTAGATCATTGATACTTGCCTTTTGAAAATCAATTTGGGGTCAAATAAATAATTTATTGGAAAATCTGGTGGCTAAGAGCCAAATATCTTCTAATAATAATAATAAACTTTTATTCATTATGATGGGGGTTGCCATATAGCATATTAGGAAAAATTATATATATAGTAATGTATGAAGGAATATAAAGTGTGTACGTAATGAAATTGTATAAATTTAAGTGATTCACTTGTTGTTATGTGAAAAATGAATTTTAAAAAACCTTAAAAACGAAAGGAAAAATTGGGACCGGCTGAATTATAGTTTTTGGTGGAATTCTTTATATCACATCTTTAAAATGGAGAGGGTAATAGCCATACAGCAGGGGAATTTTAAGAAATTTCAGGATGTTTGGGAGCCATTAACAAAATATTGTAAAGAATGAATATTGGGTTTTCTTTTTGAACATACACGTCCAAGTTGGGGGGGGGGGGATACTTTATGGTTTCTTATATTAAGGACAGTTGTTGGGTATGTGGGAGGGAGGGAGGGATATTTGATCTGAATGAGACTTTGATAGAATATTAAGTGATGTTATAGAATATGAATATAAGAATGTTATGTTGTACTTAAAGTGTTACATGAAGGATAAGATCATATGACTTTTCTGATGCACTTGTTGTGATATGTAAAACTGAATAAAGAAATTAAAAAAAAAGTGATGTTAAAGTGTAAAATGATTTTATCTTTTATTGCACTTATTGTAAGTTTAAAAAAAAAAAAAAAAAAAAAAAATGAATCGATGGCACATTTTTCCCCTTAAATATGCATGTCCGAGGGGGGGAGAGGGGAGGGTATTTTGGTTTGATTATTAAAGTAAGGTATATAGAAATGGGGATTATTGTAGGTTTTCTTTTTTTTTTTTTATTCTTTATTCATTTTAAATCTTGTAACAAGTGTACAGTAATATATCATTATAACAAATTAAAACACTTGAAAATCTTTCTAATATCATATATACTTGAATTTTTAACCATTCCCAACCACCTTCAATTAATTCAATTAAACATATCTAAAAGAATATACTGAAGTAAGCATTTAATAAAAATTCCAAAACAGCCCCCCCATCTCCCTAATTATACACATATTATCTAAGGAAAATGATTGTCTACCCATTACAATAATTTTCCAAAGGCCCCCAGATCTTCAAAAATTTATTGCAAGACCCTTTCTGCAAAGCAATTGCTCTTTCCATCTTATAAATATGGTATAGTGAATTCCACCAAAAAGTATAATTAAGATTATCTTTTATTGCACTTATTGTAAGTTTAAAAAAAAAAAAATGAATCGATGGCACCATATATTGTAATGATTAAATATTATTTTTCCTCTTAAATATGTATGTCCGAGGGGGGGAGGGTATTTTGGTTTGATTATTAAAGTAAGGTATATAGAAATGGGGATTATTTGTATGTTTTCTTGAATTTAAAGATTGTTATTGATTAGGGGGGGTTAAATTCTGATATGGATTTTAACAGAATATTAAGTGTTTGTGTCTTAGTCTAAAATGTTATATATGCTGTTACACATATTGTAAGTTTTTAAAAACGAATAAAGAATTAAAAAAAGAAAAATAATTAATAGGCTCTCTCACTTATAGAAGGTTTGGGCTCCCTTGCTTGCTTGGAGTGAGAAATTTCAACCCGTGATACTTTAAGGATTTCCCTCTATTGCTGGCGATCACACTACCCACATTAACTATTTTGAGCCTGTTCTACCAGATTGGGGGGGTTGGGTAGGGGGATACTGTAGGAATTGTCTTGATGGGTTCGTAGACGCTATCTAGGAAGGAGAAATTAGGTTCTTACCTGCTAATTTACTTTCTTTTAGCTTCTCCAGACCAGTAGAGGTTAACTTTACGAATGGGGTATATATCTAATCATGACCAGCAGGTGGAGACTGAAAACAAAACTTTGGGACAGTATATCCTAGCCCCTCCTCTCTATTTCCCTCAGTCTGCCGAATAGCCAAGCAGAACCAAGAACTGGAAAACAACAGAGAGAAAAAACAATACTCCAAAAGGAGTAACAAATAACATACCCAAAATGCTGTTGGAAAATGCAGAGGAGAAATTCCCGAAGGAAGAATGTCCCCACAGCTCGCCAGCTAAGCCAGCCGAGCCACAGCCGCTGTTCTTCAATTCTCCCCGGCCCTAGAAAAATACTAGAACCCGCAGCAAAAACCAAAAACTGCCCGCGCAACAGCCCCAACAACAACAACAACAGACAGGGTGGGGACCTCTACTGGTCTGGAGAAGCTAAAAGAAAGTAAATTAGCAGGTAAGAACCTAATTTCTCCTTCTTTAGCACTCTCCAGACCAGTAGAGGTTAACTTTACGAATGGGACGTACCAAAGCAGTCCCTCTCACGGGCGGGACCCCCGAAGGGCCGATACCAGTACACGCTCACCGAACACCGCGTCCCGACGCGCCTGCACATCAACCCGATAATGACGAACAAAGGAATTCAAGGAGGACCAAACCGCAGCCTTACAAATATCCACTGGAGGCACGAGCGACGACTCAGCCCAAGAAGCCGCCTGACCCCGAGTGGAATGAGCCTTGAGAAACTCCGGAACAGGCTGCTGTTTCAGAAGATAAGCGGAAGCAATCGTCTCCTTGATCCAGCGCGCAATAGTAGCCTTAGAAGCGCCCGCTCCCCGACGAGGACCCGCCAGGAGGACAAAGAGATGATCGGACTTCCGGAATTCCTGGGTCCGCTGCACATAAGAGCGAAGGACCCGACCGACATCCAACTTGCGCAGCTGCCGTTGCTCAGAAGAGCCCTCCCGACCACCCAAGACCGGGAGAACCACCGATTGATTGACATGAAAAGGAGAAACAACCTTCGGCAGAAAGGAAGGAACAGGCCGCAAGACGACCCGCTCCCTAGAAAACTCCAAGAAGGGAGCCCTACAAGAGAAAGCCTGCAGCTCAGAAACACGCCTAGCAGAAGTAATGGCCACCAAAAAGACCGCCTTCAAAGTAAGGTCCTTCAAAGAACAGTCGTCCAAGGGCTCGAAAGGCGGACGCACCAAAACAGAGAGAACCAGATTAAGATCCCAAGAGGGAACCGAGGGCCGTAGGGGAGGCCTAAGCAACTTGGCCGCCCGCAAAAACCGAATCACATCAGGAAGAGCCGATAAACGCTGACCTGACACCAACCCTCGAAAGGCCGACAGGGCCGCAAAATGAACCCGGAGAGAAGACCAAGCCAGGCCTCTATCCAGGCCATCCTGCAAGAACTCCAGAATGTTAGACAGATAAGCGCGAAAAGAGGTCACTCCCCGCGCCCGACACCATTCCTCAAAGAGACGCCAAACCCGCACATAAGCCCGAGAGGTAGAAAGCCTCCGGGACCCCAACAGTGTAGAGATCACCTTGTCTGAATATCCCTTCTTGCTAAGGCGACCCCTTTCAAGAGCCACGCCGTAAGACAGAAGGGAGACGGGTCGAACATGGGAATGGGACCCTGCATCAGAAGGTCGTCCGAGAGAGGCAGAGGAAGAGGATCCGCTACCAGGTGCCTCACCAGATCCGCATACCACGGACGGCGAGGCCAATCCGGCGCCACCAGCACCACCAAACCCGGATGGGGAACAATGCGAAGAAGCACTCTGCCCACCAGCGGCCAAGGAGGGAACACATACAACAGCCCCTCCGTTGGCCACTGCTGGACCAGAGCATCCAGACCCTCGGCCAGACCGTCCCTGCGACGACTGAAGAAGCGGGGCACTTTGGCGTTGCCACCCGTGGCCATCAGGTCCATCAGGGGCTGCCCCCAAGCCTGCACTATCAACTGAAACGCCTCGGCGCCGAGACACCACTCTCCTGGATCTAGAAAGTGACGACTGAGGAAGTCTGCCTGAACATTTTCTACTCCGGCTATATGAGAGGCCGAGAGGTCCAGCAGATGGGATTCCGCCCAAACCATGAGCAGAGCCGCCTCCTGCGCCACCTGAGTGCTCTTGGTGCCCCCCTGACGATTGACCTAAGCCACCGCCGTGGCATTGTCCGACAGCACTCTGACCGACTTGCCCAGCAACAGGGAGTGGAAAACCAACAGCGCCAGACGGACCGCTCTGGTCTCCAACACGTTGATCGACCAGGCGGCCTCCTCCGCGGACCAGGTGCCCTGAGCTGAGTGACCCAAACACTGAGCCCCCCAACCCAGGAGACTCGCATCCGTCAGGAGCACCGTCCACTGCGGGAGATCCAGACCCACCCCCTGAACTAGGTGAGGGGTCTGGAGCCACCAACGCAGACTGCAGCGCGCCAAGCCTCGCAGGGGGACCGGAACATCCATCCCGTGCCTCTGGGGAGACCACCTCCGGAGCAGAGCATACTGGAGAGGACGCATGTGGGCCCGCGCCCACCTCACCACGTCCAGGGACGCCGCCATCGACCCCAAGACCCGGAGGAAATCTCGCGCCCGAGGACACCGGGACGCCAAAAGCAGGCGAATCTGAGATTGCAATTTGCTCACCCGGCCCTCTGGGAGGAAGACCCTCCCCAAGGAGGTGTCGAACAGCACCCCTAGGTACTCCAGACGCTGAGCCGGGACCAACCGACTCTTGGAAAGGTTGACCACCCAGCCCAGCGACCGGAGAAACTCCACCACCCGAGCAGTAACCCGGGAGCTTTCCTGCAACGACTTTGCCCGAATTAACCAGTCGTCCAGGTAGGGGTGTACCAGGATGCCCTCCGACCGCAAGGCTGCCGCGACGACCACCATCACCTTGGTGAACGTCCGAGGAGCCGTGGCCAGCCCAAAGGGAAGCGCACAGAACTGAAAGTGCCGACCCAAGATCGCAAAGCGCAGGAAACGCTGATGAGAGGCCCGAATGGGAACATGCAAGTAGGCCTCCGTCAGATCGAGAGAAGTGAGAAACTCCCCCGGCTGAACCGCCAGAATGACCGACCGCAGAGTTTCCATACGGAAAGAGGGAATCTTGAGAGCCCTGTTGACCCCTTTCAAATCGAGGATGGGCCGAAAGGTCCCCTCCTTCTTGGGCACCACAAAGTAAATGGAGTACCTGCCCGTGCCCCACTCCGGAGGGGGCACCGGAACAACTGCCCTGAGATCTAGCAAGCGCTGAAGGGTCTGGCGAAAAGCCTGCGTCTTCCCCGGAGTCTGACATGGAGAAGCGAGGAAAAAATCCGGCAGAGAGCGGGCGAACTCCAGGGCATAACCGTCCCGCACCACCTCCAGGACCCACTGATCGGACGTGATCTCGGCCCATTTGGGGAAAAATTCACGCAGCCGGGCCCCCACCGGAACCAAAGGGGGCGCCGGCAAGGCGTCATTGTGCAGGACGGGAAGCGGGGGAACCGGCGGAGGGATTCCCTGCCCCCCGACGGGCCCCCCGAAAGGGCTGCATGCGCTGGAAGAACCGACCCCGGGAAAATCCCGGAGACTGGAAAGAAGCAGCCCCACGCCCAGGGCGATACTTGCGAAAATCCCGCAAACGCCCCCGGGCTGCACCCCCCCGAGACGCCGGACGGGCACGGTCCTCCGGCAGACGGGGAACTTTCGAGTCCGACAAAGTCTGAATCAACTTATCCAAGTCCTCTCCAAACAAAAACGACCCCCGAAAGGGAAATTTAGTAAGCTTAGCTTTGGACGCAGCATCCGCCGCCCAAGCGCGCAGCCACAACACACGCCTTGCGGCCACGCCAAAAGCCATAGACTTAGCCGAGATCCGCACCAAGTCATATAGAGCATCTGAGAGGAATGAGGCCGCCATCTCAATCTTCGCTACCTCCTGATCCACCAGAGACCAGTCGTCAGACTCTCGATCCAAGACCCGCTCCGCCCACCGAAACACGGCGCGAGCGACCAGTCCCCCACAAATAGCCGCCTGGACCCCAAAGGCAGAGACCTGAAAATTTTGCTTAAGGATGCTCTCCAATTTGCGCTCCTCAGAGTCCCGCAAGGCAGAACCGCCCTCAACAGGCACGGTATGCCGCTTGGAAATTGCCGAGACCACCGCATCCACGACTGGCGAAGCTAACGTAGCCCGATCCCCTTCCGGAATGGGATACAGGCGAGCCATGCTGCGCGCCAGCCGAAACGGCGTCTCCGGCGTTTTCCACTGCTCCAGAATAATATCCCGAATATCCTGATGCATAGGAAAAGAGCGGGAAACGGAACGGATCCCCCGTAACAGGGGGTCCCCCACACGCGGAGTCTCCGGCGGCGCGTCCTCAAAACGCAAAACCGAAGAAACCTGCTGAATAAGGTCAGGCAGCTCATCTTTCTGAAAAAGGCGCACCACGGACGCCTCGTCACTGGAGAACGGGAAATCCGACAACCCGCCGCCAGCTTCCGTCCCCTCCAGAGAGTCCTGGAACTCCTCAGAAGGGTCCAGGTCCTCCTCCAGACCGACCCGTTCCTCCGACCACAAATTCTCGTCCCACGACACCCGCGGACGCTTGGACAAGGGAGGCGGCGGAGGGGACGTCACGCCAGACGAAAGAGGCAAAGCCGCAGGGAGCGCGGAGGAAAACCCACCCCCCGAAACCCCCTGGGCGCAACCGGGACCCCCAGCCGCCTGAAAATAGGCTCTGCATAAAGAAAAGAAAAATTCAGGAGAAAAACCCCCCGAGGGTCCCAAGGGACTCCCTGCCACAGCAGGGGACCCAGCAGAACCTTGCCCCTGCATAGTCAAAACAGGGGGAAGGTCACCTGAGGTGGAAGACAAAATGGAGGGGCCAGACAGAGAAGATGGCGGTTTTCCCGCCAAAAAAGCTCCCTCCATAGCCTGAAGCGGCTGAGAAACCTGAATAGTCTCAGCCGCTAAAGCAGGCAAGCCGGCATCAGCTGTCAAAAAATCAGCTGAGAGGGAATCCTTCGGGGAATCCCTCCGTGGGCGGTTGTGGAAGACCGGGCTTCCCCACTGCTCCAAGCCGACTTGCGAGGCACCATCGGCGGGGAGCTCTGGGCGCCTGCAGCCGCTGCCGACGGAGCTCCACCACCTCACCGACCCAAACCGCCGAGTTCAGGCCGGCCGCGAGTGCCTCGCGGCTGGACTAAAATTGTGTCCTACTCCCCCGGAGAAGGGCACAATTGCTCCATACGCGACCTAGCTATAAAAAAGTGCTGGTTACATGAAAAAATACAGTAAAATACAGTTTTCTTAAAGGGAAACAACCCTTCAGACCAGCACTACCTCAGGATTTTTTTTTTTTTTTTTTTTTACAGAACAGACTCCACAGGCTCTCGAAGCAATATGCCTTGCTTGACTTAGGGGGCAAGGCTTACTGCTGAGGCTCCTCTAAAAAAATGTGGGGAGGTGGAGGAAGTGGGGGGAGGGACCCCGCTCGTGACCCGCCGGGTTTAACACCCCCGAGGTCGGACGAACCCCCAAACAGAGTCCGCCCAAGCTCCGTCCGGCTAAAAACAGGGACAATAAACCCCCTAAACAAATTCCAACAGCCCTACCAAGGGAGATGGGTACAGATCACTCAACACCTGCTGGAGACTGAAAGAAGACTGAGGGAAATAGAGAGGAGGGGCTAGGATATACTGTCCCAAAGTTTTGTTTTCAGTCTCCACCTGCTGGTCATGATTAGATAAATACCCCATTCGTAAAGTTAACCTCTACTGGTCTGGAGAGTGCTAAAGAAACATTGTTTAGTCATGTAATGAAGATATCATGAGTGGAACCCATGGTGTTATGTTGGCTGTTCTGATATGCAACATTGTTCAGTATGCATTTTGCTATATATGGTTCAATAAAATTTGTAAACTTGTAAAAAAAAAAAAAAAAAAAATGGAAGGAAATGACATTTTTAAAATTACTGTATATTTATTTTCCCACAATCCTTTTTTTTTTTTTTTTTTTTTAATTTTATTTATTAAATTTTCAATTTTTACAATAATTGAATCTCAAGTAATATAATTAATTACTATATATCATTGTATCTATCATTAATACAACTTATTTTATAAACAGTATATATTATAAATTATATATAATCAAAAGTTATAAATCCCTCCCCATTTTACAATTAATGATTCTAATAATTATACATATCCCACCCCATTCCTATATAAGTACTGTAATTGTGCTAAGAAGTCTAATCATTAGAATAATTAGTCAATGGTTGCCAAATTTTTTTGAAATTATGAAAATTCCCATGTTGTAATGCTATTACTTTTTCCATTTTGTAGATATGACAGACAAGAGTTCCACCAGAACGTATAATTTAATTTGGTATAGTCTTTCCAATTTTGAGTGATTTGTTGCATGGCGACTCCTGTCAATATTAATAGCAGCTTATTATTGTTTACTGAGATCGGACTCTGAGTTCTCATTGCAGTTCCAAATAATACGGTGTCATATGAGAGTCCTACATGATTTTCTAGTAATTTGTTAATTTGGGGCCAAATCAGATTCCAAAAGTCATTTACACAGGGACAAAAAAAAATTAAATGATCTAATGTTCCTACTTCTATCCTACAATGCCAGCATCTATTGGATCTAGTATTATCTATTTTTTGCAGGCGCGTAGGGGTCCATAACACTCTATGTAATAAAAACATCCATGTTTGACTCACAGATGCTGACTTTGTAGATCTTAGTCTCCAGGACCAAAATCGTGGCCATTGAGATGCAGAAATTGTCTGTCCAATCTCAATACTCCAAATATCCCTAAGACCAGTTTTCTTCTTTTTATTTAAAAATCCATATATCAATTTGTACCATTTTGCGGCTTGGTGTCCCAAGAAATCCGCCTGGAAACATAAAACCGGCAGACTATATTGAGTATTAAGATTTTTCCATTCAGAGAACCCTACCTGAATGGCCTGCTTCAATTGCATCCATTTAAAATATTGTGTTTTATTTAAGCCAAATTTATTTTGCAATTGTGAAAAACTAAGCAGTGAACCGTCTGAAATGACATCATTTAATGTTCGTATTCCTGCACTTATCCATTGTTTCCAGACGATCTTAAATCCGCCAATTTTGATCCTGGAGTTTACCCAAATAGATTGATTTAGTGATTTACTAATTGGATCTGGTGATAGGTTATTAATATATCTTAATGTTTTCCAAGTGTCTATTAAAATTCTGTTATCTTTGTATTTTCTAGGCATTGTTATACTAATTAAATGATCTAAATGTAATGGGAACAGGAGCCGCCATTCTAAATATAGCCAATCTGGTACATTCTCCATGAGATCTGGGAGGATCCAATACATACCCTGTCTTAGAATATAGGCTTGATGGTACCTATAAAAATTTGGAAAATTTACCCCTCCCTCCACAATTGGTCTTTGTAAAGATACTAAAGCTATTCTGGATCTTTTCCCAAACCAAACAAATTTTGTAATAATATTGTTTAATTTTTTATAAAAGGACCCCTGAAAAAATATTGGTATCATACTCATTTGATAACAAACCACAGGCAATATCATCATTTTAATTGTTTGAACTCTTCCCCACCATGAAAGATGTAAAGGATTCCATTGTTCACACATTTCTGTAATTTTTTTCAATAAAAGTTTTTCATTTTCTTTGACTGTATCATCAATTGTATTTTTAATCATAATTCCTAAATATTTTAAACCTTCCTCTTTCCAAATAAATGAATATGAATCAAATAATCCTTTGGTACAATGAACATTAATAGGAAGAATTTCTGATTTACTCCAATTAATTTTATATCCAGAAAATTTTCTAAATTCCTCTAGAAGATTAAGTAAACTTGGAATAGTATTCCCCGGTTCTCTTAAATATAATAAAATATCATCTGCATATGCAGAAAGTTTATATTCCCAGTTAGAAAATGGTATTCCTTTTATCTCCTTAGTTTGATTAATTGCAATTAACAAGGGTTCTAAAACAACATCAAAAAGTAAGGGGGACAAAGGACATCCTTGTCTAACTCCCCTTTGCAAGTTAAATCTATCTGATAAATTGTTATTTATATATAATCTTGCACCAGGAGAGCTATACAAGGTTTGAATCATTTTAATAAAACCGGGGCCTAAACCAAACCATTCTAGAGCTTGATACATAAATTTCCATTCTACTCTATCAAATGCTTTTTCTGCATCTAAAGATATCATAAATGCAGGATCATTTATAGTTTTTGCTAGGTTTAAAGAATGAAATGCTAATCTAGTGTTGTGTGATGAATGTCTTTTAGCAATAAATCCTGTTTGATGCACATCAATAATGAAAGGAAGAGCTTTTGCTAATCTTATTGCTAGTACTTTAGAAATTAATTTACCATCTACATTTAATAAAGAAATAGGCCTGTAATTTGAAACCAAAGTAGGATCTTTGTGTGGTTTTGGTAAGACAATAATTAATGAATCAGCCATAGTACCTGATATATTTCCATTATTCATTTGATACTGATACAATTTTAATAGATATGGTAAAATAATGTTTTGAAATGATTTATAAAATTCAACCGTATAACCATCACCACCCGGAGCGGATCCAACTCTAAGAGACTTCAATGCTGATTCTATTTCTTTTATAGATATAGGTTCTTCTAAACTTCCTTTTATATGATCTGGAACATTTGGTCCAATAAATGAATTTAAAAAATTAAGTCCATCTGGTTCTTTATTTTCATAAGATTCAGAAGAATATAAATCTTTATAAAAATCAAGAAACTGTATTAAAATGTCTTTATTGTTAGTGTGTGTATTACCTTGTATATCTTTTATTGCGATAATCTTGGATTTTCTTTTTTTTGCTTTAAGAAAATTTGCTAATAATTTTCCAGCTTTATTTGAATTTCCATAAAATTGAACTTGTCTATTAAATAAATCTTTCCTCACAAATTGAGAAGAAATCTCATTATATTTAACTTTTAGTTTTAATAAATCTTGTAATGTATTATTTTCCCATTTTTCAATTAATTTATTTTCTAATAATTTAATTTGTTTTCCTAATTCAAGAAACTGTTTTTTATGTTGTTTATTAATATATGCTGAATATGAAATAATATTTCCTCTCATTGTTGCTTTAAAAGCGTCCCATAAAATCTCAGCATTAATATTATCTGAATCATTAATTTGAAAAAATTCTTGTATTTTTAATTTTAATTCTTCGAGGAAATTTGAATCCGCTAAAAAATTATTATTAAATCTCCAAATTGAATTGAAATGTTCAATATCATAATTTTGAAGATTAATCCACACACCAGCATGATCCGAAATTATAATAGGATCTATTACTGCTTTTAACACACGCTGCGCTAGGTTATTAGAAACAAATATATAATCAATTCGTGAAAAGGATTTGTGGACCTGAGAACAAAAAGAAAATTCCTGATCATTAAAATGAAGAATACGCCATATATCTATTAAATCACACGATTGAATCAAATTATCTAAGCCTAATGATTTCATAATTCTACTTGGTTTTTTATCCAAAATTGGATCCATTACAGCATTGAAATCCCCTGCTACTATTAAATTAGATGTAGCCAGTGGTAAAAGTAATTGTTGAATTTGTTTGAAAAACTCCATTTGATTCTTATTAGGAGCATATAAATTGAATAAATCCATGGTTGTATTTCCCAGATCCATTTTGACATGCACCCATCTACCTAAGGGGTCATAATTTATTAATTTGAAATTCGCATTACATTTTTTGTTTATCAGAATAGCCACTCCAGCTTTTTTCTTTAAAGCCGGTGCAAATAAACAATTAGAAATCCAACCCCCAAATAATTTTTTAGATTCAATTTCAGAAAGATGCGTTTCTTGAATGAAGTAGATGTCCGCATTTTGATTTTTAAGGAACGATAATATTTTCTTCTTCTTAATAGGATGATTTAAACCATTGACATTCATAGAATAAATTTTTATATCCATCTTATTTATCATTAAATTTTAACCAATATTCTATGATAATATACATGATTAGATCTTAGCACAATTAATATATATTGATCCCCATTCCCACCCTCTATTTTCCCTCCCCACCCTCCCATTATCAATGTTTGACTTGAAACACACATTGGTCATGCAAAACCTAATTCCCCTCCCCCAGGCAACTAATCATTCATAAATTATTTTAAAAGTAACTTCTAATTCAATACATTCCATATTTCTTTACCCACCCTATATATTCATTTAAACCTTCATACAATAAATTAAATATATTTCATATATAGCTCTAATTCCATATATCAAATTCTCATATATATAAATTAGATATATCTATTCCTATAAAGATAATAGTAAATATTTTAATAAAATCATTTTATATCAAAAATATTCTATAATTAATATCTATATTATAATAGTTTCCCATTCATTTAACCTATTCCAAAAAAAATTTTCCCATTAATATTAGCAGTATTAAATATAGATGCAATAATTCGTATCAATTATAATTGGATAAATCATATTAATATTTTCAAGTCTTAGCTATAACTAATATATTATCCCTACAATAAATTCAATATATTTCAAATATATCTCTAATTCCATATATCAAATTTTAATAAAATAATTTTAAACATTTTTAAATATCATCATTTATAGTAACCTAATATGTATAGGTAATTAAATAAAATATATTTTTATATCAAGAAGATTATATAATTAATATCAATGTTATAATAATTTCCCACTCATTTAATCAATTCCAAAAATTTTTTTTTTTCAATTAATATTAGCAGTATTAAATATAGATGCAATAATTTTATAAATAGTATTGATTTCTATTATAATATAATTTTATCATAACATCCAATATATATATTAATAATAATTAATCAAAAATTATAAAATGTTTTTTTTTTTTTTGTTTTTTTTTAAATGGATGGAATAAAATCAATAATTAATTAAAATCATAACATCCAATATATTATAATAATATTTGAATCAAAGATTATCAACATTTAAAAAAAAATAATTTATTCTGTTAGTGGTCATTGTCTTCTTCTTTCTTTTTAACCATCTTCTTTTTCCTTATTTTATCTTGCATTTTCTATATCCTATCTTCAGATGAAACTTTCATTTTATTCTTATTTTATGTAGACATTGGTTCCTCTTCTTTTTTTTTCCCCCTTTTTTTTTGTTTCCATTTACTTATTCTGTTTTATCATGTAGACATTGGTTCTTCTTGTGTCAAAAATTCTTTCAGTTTTGCTGGATCTTGAAAATACATAGATTTATTCCCAGTAGAAATTCTCATTGTAGACGGATAGTATAGACCATACATGTAGCCCTTTTCTTTTAATTGTTGTCTGAATGTGAGGAATTGTTTCCTTATATTTGCAGTATATTTAGCAAAGTCAGGAACCAAAATCAATTTAGATCCTTTATAGTTTAGGTTTTTATTTGCTTTTGCCACTTTTAAGATCTCAAATGCTTGTTGGTATCTTAATACTTTAAAGATCAGAGGTCTAGGAGCTGCCTGGTTTGTTGGTTTTCTTGTGGGGATTCTGTGGGCTCGTTCTATCTCCAACGGCCATTTAGAATTTAGCTGCAGCAGTTTAGGCAAAAGATTTTCCAAAAACTGTATAGGGTTTTCTCCTTCAATATTTTCAGCTAAGCCAAGGATTCTAATATTCTTTCTTTTTCCTCGATTCTCCATATCAATTAGTTGATTTTTTAAGGCTGTAACATCTTTTTTTTCCTCTTCACACTTTTGTGTGAAAGTTTCCAACTGCCAGATTCTTTCCTCTATCACAGACATTCTCTGCCTGTCAGTTTGGATCTCCTGTTTCAGATTGATCAGCTCCTCCTTAACTTCTGATATTTTGTTGGCATTATCAGTCAACATTATTTTGATTTTAAATAATTCCGCCATGATGTCCGATTTTTCATTAAGTTCCTCAGCTTCCAGCGGGATTGGTACACTGGACGGCGATACGGGAGTTACCTTCGACCTTTTCGCCGACACTCCCGATGTACAAGGTTTTTCATTCTTTCCTTGCCTTATCGCTGCCATCTCCGACGTTGATTTTTATTATTTTTAAATCGGGCGAGTGAAGTAAAGAGTTTTATTTTTATTCAGTTGTTGCCTGGGACTCAGGAGCGCTGCAGTTAAGCTGCCATATCGTGCGCGCTCCAAGCCACAATACTATTGCACATTTGCTAGGGAACAATCAATTCCAATAAAATTAAACTTTTTTTTTTAATACTTTATTCATTTTTGCAATATAACAACAAGTGCATCAAAAAAAAAAAAAATCAAATGAACTTATAAATACACACTTGATTATCTTTCATATAATACATCAAATACAACGTTCCAATCCATACTTATGTTCCACAATATCTTGAATATTATGTAATACATCTAATATCTAAACAATTATTATTAGAATAGAAAACCCTCCCATCCCCTCCCCTCCCGTTACAGAAAATTAAAAAGTACCACGGCCTGAGTTTACAAAGATAACCAAGAGGCTAGAGAGAAATTAAAGCTCCTACCTGCCGCTTTGTTGACATGTCTTTGACGCTGTCAGGTTTGAAGAAGGTGAAATCGCTCATAGCCTGGAAGAGGGAGATGGCTTTCTCGGACTGGCCTGCCTGCCGGAGGAAGTGGCACTGCTGCAGGAAGATAGCTGAAAAGTACATGAGAGAAGGTCTCTAACAGGGCAGAGGTAGGCATCATTCAACACACCAGGAAATCCAACACAAGAGAAAATGCTTTAGAAATACATCTTCTACAGAACTAATCTGTTCAGCAACGTAGGAGAAAAGAAGTTCAGTCTTGGCCATGTTTAATTTTAGATGACAAAGCTCTAAACATGTTTACAAATGAAAACAGAGGACAATCTAGCTCAGTAGAAATTCTTATTGGGAGGGGGGGGAAGTTAGAAATTAAAGAACTTAGGCCCAGTGTTCCAAGGCATCCATCTGAATAACAGCAGCTGTTATCTGGATAAATGACAGCACTGTCCACATAGTACTACTAAAGAACCTTGCAGTCTGTTTTGGTCCTATCTGATAATGTCAGAGCGGTGCATGGGCAGAGTAAGGATGAAAATGGTGAATATTAGGAAAGCATCTTTTTCATTTTTTTTTTTTTAATGTTTTAAATTTTTTATTCATTTTCATACATTCACAAGTGTAACATAGAAATTTAAAACAATCTCATAAAACATACACTTGAATTCCTTTCATGTACCACTGTAAATACAATATATTATTCTGTATTTATGAACAAAAATAACTGCAATATATGTATTACCTAATCTAATATAATAAAGAGCTAGCCGCGCATGCGCACTCCTATTTGCGTGTTCTGTGCGGTGTAGGTCTGTGGCCGCAGGAGTGCGCATGCGCGAGTCCCCAGCCTTGGCCGCGGCTTGAGAGCTGCATCGGGCGACAGGAGTGGCTCTGGCAGCGGATGGCGGGAGGAGGGCTCATGCTCCTGCCGCCGCTGCCGCTCCTGTTCACAGCGGTCTGCACATCGCCGACTCACCCCCTCCCGCAACAACCGCTACCGCTCCTGTTCTTCCCCTCCCTCCAGTCACCGCTGCCATTCCGACTCACCCCCTCCCGCTCCTGTTCTTCTCCTCCCTCCAGTCACCGCTGCCATTCCGACTCACCCCCTCCCGCAACAACCGCTACCGCTCCTGTTCTTCCCCTCCCTCCAGTCACCGCTGCCATTCCGACTCACCCCCTCCCGCGACAACCGCTCCCGCTCCTGTTCTTCCCCTCCCTCCAGTCACCACTGCCATTCCGACTCACCCCCTCCCGCGACAACCGCTACCGCTCCTGTTCTTCCCCTCCCTCCAGTCACCGCTGCCATTCCGACTCACCCCCTCCCGCGACAACCGCTACCGTTCCTGTTCTTCCCCTCCCTCCAGTCACCGCTGTCATTCCTATTTAAAACGGCCTGCTGAGGTTCGCGGCCGGCTGTAGCGAACCTCGCAGGCCGCTCTCCACGTGGTAGCACGTTCTCTCTGACGCAATCGCGTCAGAGGGAACATGCTACTGAGGTGAACAGCGGCCTGCGAGGTTCGCTACAGCCGGCCGTGAACCTCAGCAGGCCGTTTTAAATAGGAATGGCAGGGAGGGGAAGAGAAAAAAGAAGGGCCATGGAGCAGGCAGGAAAGGCGGCTGTTCTGGTGGGAGGGTTGTGCTGACTGCAGATAGCGGAGAGTTGGGCCAACCTCTCCTTCCTCACCGACGCCAAAGAAGTTGCAGGCCCCGCTCCCTGTCGCGCTCTGAGCACTCACGATTGGCTGAAGAGTGTCGTGCCAGTGCTGCAGGTACAGGGGGATGCTTTTGTTGGAGAGGTGTGCTGGGGGGTAGACAGCTTTGCTAGGGGGGGGAGGGAAAGGGGTATGCTGGAAACAGACAGCTTAGCTCTGGGGGGGGGGCGGGGGAATGACACAAGGACACAGAATGACACACAGGGGGCCATTGAGACAGACAGAAAGGAAGACATTCAGGCAGCGTCCAAGGAGAGACAGCCAGTGTCCAAGGAGAGAAAAACAAATAAACATAGACAGACAGACAGCGGCCAAGGGGAGAGAGAGAAAGAAAGAAAGACAGACACACACATCTATTCTAGCACCCGTTAATGTAACGGGCTTAAAGACTAATATGTATAATAATTGTATATATCTTTTTCATTTTTAAATTCTGGTTTGCAAATCACCTTATATTAACTTAAAGACTACTATAACAAATTCCTGTAAATAAATAAAATAAACCACTCAGGTGAAGTTAGGACAGAAAAACAGATGTCCTAAATGTATCCAGTTAACTATCCAGGTAGTCGTTTGGATATCAACGTTCTCTGTATAGCGACAGCACTGGCCACTCTACCTGAATATTTAGCACTGCTCAGCATTCAGATAACAATGAATTTAAGGGCTCCATCTACGAAGGTGGGTTAGGGCCTTAACGTGCGGAACAGCGCGAGCTAGCCACTACTCCTCTTGAGCAGGCAGTAATTTTTCAGCTAGCGCGCTAATCTGGTGCGTGCACTAAAAACGTTAGCACACCTTTGTAAAAGGAGCCCTAAATGCTGCAGCCAGCATTTTAAACAAAAGCTGACCAGAGTTTAAATCCTAACTTGCATACGTATCTAGGCAAAGGGGACCACGAAACAAAATTAGGGGACAAAGGTGTGCCATAAGGATCGGTGTTCGGTCCGATTCTGTTCAATATATTCAGGGCTGTGGAGTCGGTAGTAAATGTTCCGACTACGACTCCTCAGTTTTTTGTACTTCCGACTCCGACTCCAGGTACCCGAAATTTCCTCCGACTCCGACTCCACAGCACTGGTTAATTTTCAGATCGTTAAAATGGAATGTCAAGTTGAGAGAAATGAGCATTTTCGACACCACCTTCTTTTTGCTTTTAATCAAGGTTCTAAGGCCGCAGAAGCTGCTCGCAACATTTGTGCTGTGTATATAGTGGGTGCTATAGCTGAAAGAATCGCTCGTGATTGGTATGCCAAGTTCAAAAATGGAGTCGGTAGATAAATGTTCTGACTCCGACTCCTCAGTTTTTTGTACTTCTGACTCCGACTCCAACTACCCGAAATTTCCTCCGACTCCGACTCCACAGCCCTGAATATATTTGTGAGCGACATTGCTGAAGGGTAAGAAGGTAAGGTGTGCCTTTTTGCGGATGATACCAAGATCTGTAACGGAGTGGAAAATATGAAAAAGGATCTGCAAAAGTTAGAAGAGTAGGACTAATGTTTGACAACTAAAATTCCATGCTAAGAAGCGCAGAGTGATGCACTTGGGGAGTAGAAATCCGAGGGAACCATAAGTGCTGAGAGGCCGATATGCACAGATGGGGAGAGGGACCTTGGGGTGATAGCGTCAGAGGATTTGAAGGCAACGAAACAGTGACAAAGTGGTGGCTGTAGCCAGAAGGTTGCTGGGCTATACAGGTTGGAAAGAGGCATAACCAGCAGAAGAAAGGAGGCGTTGATGTCCCTATACAGGTCGTTGGCGAGGCCCCACCTGGAGTACTGTGTTCAGTTTTGGAGGTCATATCTGACAAAGCGGTCCAGAGAAAAGTTATGAAAATAGTACGGGGCTTGCAAGAAAAGATTGGAAGACCTGAATATTTATACACTTGAGGATAGGAGGGACAGGGGAGATACGATACAGACATTTGAATACGTGAAAGATATTAATATAGAAATAAATCTTTTCCAGAGAAAGGAACATGGCAAAACTAAAGGGCATGACTTGAGGTTGTAGGGTGGCAGACTTAGGAGTAATGTGTGGAAATTATTTTTCTTTTTTAATTCTTTATTCATTTTTAAACTTTCATCAAGTGTACAAAAATTCATAATAAACACAATTAGTCTGAGCACTTTAACATCTTATCATAACTTATAAGTAGAAATGTAACCCTCACCCCACCCTCCCTCAAATCCCTCTATTCATTATAAGATCATATATTTGAAACCCTCCCCCCACCCAATACTAAATGGTGTATAATTAATAGAAAAATGGCTTTATTATACTCTTTATTATAAATTATAAATAAAATATTATTAATAGATGGTATTATTACATGAAAACAATGTAATAAAGGGAAGGGAAAAAGGTTAATAATTTAAAAAATAATTGATAAAATCATTACAATATATATGTTGTATAACTTTATAAGAAAAATAATTACAGTTATATGATATATAAAATCATAAGAAATATAAGATAAGAAATGTTATGTATAAAATACATTATAGAAATATCAAGTGTATTATTAAGATAATTGTATGAAAATTTATGACACTTGTTGTTAAATGAAAAAAAATCAATAAAAAAACTTAAACGTAATAGAAAAATGGCATCTAATCATGACAAAAAGATGAAATTCTTTTTCAAGGAGAGGGTGGTGGATGCCTAGAATGCCCTCCCAAGGAAGGTGGTGAAGATGAAAACGGTGACGGAATTTTAAAAAAGTGTGAAATGAACACAGGGGATTTCTAATTAGAAAATGAATGGTATAAAAGAAACTAAGGCCGGTACTGAGTGTCCCACATATGGTGATTTGGTTTAGGATGAGCTGGGAAGGGCTTTGATGGAAGCTCCAGTGAAAGGATGGTTAGGATAGGCTGAGTGGGCTTCAACAACAACTCCAGCAGTAGGAACCTAAAGATAGACAGTACCGGGAGGACTTCTATGGTCTATTGCCTAGAAATATTAAAAGAAAAGGATTTTTAAACATGATGTGTAATGAGTGGGACTGTTGGGCAGACTGGATGGACCATTCAGATCTTTATCTACTATCATTCACTATGTTACTATAAGGCAGGGGTGTCCAACCTGCGGCCCCGTGAAGTATTTTGTGCGGCCCCGGTCGAGGGCGATGCAGTGTTTTCCTCTGCTGCCCCCAGATGTTTACCATCTTGCCGGCTCCCTCCTCTGTCTTGCTGCAGCGTTTGTGCGGCCCCAGAAACATTTTTTTCGGCCAATGCGGCCCAGGGAAGCCAAAAGGTTGGACACCCCTGCTATAAGGCATGCTGTTCTTACCAGACATGGCTTCCTCTGTGCCTGGAAGTAGGGGGTGGGACACCATACTGCCATCCTGCACTGCTGCCAGGGTGCTCAAACATTTCCCATAGGTACTGATGACTTTGGACATGGAAAAGGTGCTGAAATGGCTCTGGGCAAACAGGAGATACTTTTGCCACAGTACAGCATCGTTAGGATGCAGAAACACCAACTTCTGCCACTCCTTCAGGAGCACAGCCGGCTCCCAGAACTCTTCACACAGTTTCAGCCTTGTGAGCTTCAGCTCCACTTGGTGCGGATTGCTCTCAATGGCCCTGTCTAGGATCGAGAGTTTTTTCTCCAAGATCAGCCTCAGAGACTTTCTTCTGCTTTCTAGCTGTTTCTCATCGATGGTGTACATACTGGGTCCCTTCATCAGTTCATCCTTAAGAAACAAAGGAAAAAGTCAAGTTAACAAGTAAGTATGCATCACTAGGTAGGTAAGTTACATAGGGAATACTTAAAAAAAAAAACAAAAAACAGAACAGCATCAACAAGGCTTCACTGCTTCTACAAGAGGGCAGAACTTTTTTTTCCTCACCTCTTGTAATATCAGCCATCTTTATTATTAATTCAAGAAACAGCAGAGCCTTAAGGGCTCATCAGATGTTACTATGATCCCCTTTACAAAGGGGTGCTAAAAATGTTCTCAGCCCAACCAAGAAGAGAATGACATGGAGCCATGAAATTTAAGTTATTCCACATATTCACCCCTAAGTTCAACACACTTGGCACATCCTATCTGAAGTTTATGTAGCCTTTCCAAAAAAAAAAAAAGACTCCGATGTCTGGTCACTGAAATACTGCTCCGCTGCTGTAATCACATCCAAAATCACTCAAACTTTGACACCCTTTCAAACTCTTTTTAAGGTATGAAAACAGAAAATAGTCAAATGGAGATATGTTGAGTAGTGTGGATAGTCTATAATCCCAACTGCGTCAAAATATCCAACGTTTTACCAGTCTTGTGAGAAGGTGCATTGTCTTGCAAAAAGAGAACTCCGTTCCGCAGCTTCCTTCTCCTTTTTTTTTTTCCCCAATGCCTCCTTTAATCAGCACAAGTTACAGTAGTATTCTGCATTGACTATTTTCCAAGGGGACAAACACTTTAAAGTCATTACAAAACCTCCCTGATCCCAAAACACTATGGCCATGACCTTTTATGCTGACTTTTGGGTCGCACAGTGGTATAAATTAATATCTGGATTTGTTAATAAAAACCCAAAAACTGGTCTTCGGGACATTTGGAGCATTGAGATCAAGCATCAAATTAATGCATCTCAATGGCCACGAATTTGGTCTTGGAGGATGAGATGTACAGTGTCTGCATCTATGACACAAACTTGGTTCTTTCTTTTGCATAGAGCTTTTTGGACCCCTGTTCGTTTACAAAAACTAGATAGCTCTAAGTCTAATAGATGTTGGTACTGTCATCTTGAGGCTGGGACATTAGATCATTTTTTATTCTATTGTCCATTTATATTATTATTTTGGAAATCAATTTGGCCTCAAATAAATAGGATGTTAGAAAATCTGGTGGCCTTGACATATAATACTATTTTATTTGGCATGTCAATGAGAGCAAAAAGTCAGATTTTGTCAAATAATAACAAGCTTTTATTTATTTTGACTGGAGTTGCCATTCAACAGATTACATTCAATTGGAAAAATGACAGATTAAATTACAATTTTTGGTGGAATTCTGTTTGTCATATATATAAAATGGAACGCACAATAGCAATACAGAGAGGATATTTTGGCAAATTTCAAAAAGTTTGGGAACCATTAAAATTTTGCAATGAGTAATGAACATTTTTCCCAAAGTAAGATATTTGAAATGATGGGATGTGGGTGGGTAATATTTTATTAAATCCTATAATGTATAAGAATATATAAATATTTTTGATGTATTAGGGATGGAACTTTTGTAAAGGGAGGGAGGGGAAGGGAGGGTTGTCTGACCTGATATTAATTGTCTTAGGTGCTAGGAATAGTATATAATATTAATATATTATAGAATATAGGGATTGACTGGAATAGGAAAGGGGGGATCAAGTGTATTTATATAAGTTTGAACGATTTTTTCAAATGCACTTGTTGTAATATGTAAAAATGAATAAAGAATTTAAAAAAAAAATACATTCATGGATTTCCGTTGGCGTTTTCTTTTCTTTTTTTTTCCCAATTCTTTATTCATTTTATAATCTTACAAGTACACAATATTACATCATTAAAAATTTTGACACATCACTTGAATTTCTTACAAATGTCATCGTAAATACATAAAATTAATCCCTTTCTACCCACCATTCCTTCAAATATTTCAATCAAAAATATCATATAAACTTATTTATTGATTAACCTTTAATTAGAACTTTATACCATCCCTCCTCACTCTATGTATAAATATACTATCAGTGGAAAATGATGTCTAATCATCACAATAATTTGCCAATGGCCCCCAAATCTTTTTAAAATTATTATAATTCCCATTCTGTAAAGCAATTACTCTTTCCATTTTATAAATGTGGCACAGTGAATTCCACCAGAATGTGTAACTAAGATTGTTGTAATTTTTCCAGTTACTGGTGATATGATGCATGGCAACTCCTATCATTATCAATAAAAGTTTGTTATTACTTGATGATATTTGACTCTTTGTTCTCATTGACATACCGAACAGAATAGTATCATATGATAGAGCAACATGGTTTTCTAATAAACAATTTATTTGAGACCAAATTGATTTCCAAAAAGCCATGATATAGGGACAGTAAAATATTAAATGGTCTAAGGTCCCTGCTTCTAGATTACAATGCCAGCATCTATTAGACTTAGAGCTATCCAACTTTTGTAATCTAACTGGGGTCCAAAATGCTCTATGGAGTTTTCTTCTGCAGGAATAGGAATTTCATGACAGCTTGGAGATCCACACTTGAAAATTCCATATTTTTCATTGACACAGTTCAATCAATAATCTGAAAATGTCAAAACACAGAATTAAGATTTTGCAAATTGGCACTTAGCAAAATAAAATAACACTCTTTCAGCTACAGTAATGTAATGTAATGTAATTTATTTCTTATATACCGCTACATCCGTTAGGTTCTAAGTGGTTTACAGAAAATATACATTAAGATTAGAAATAAGAAAGGTACTTGAAAAATTCCCTTACTGTCCCGAAGGCTCACAATCTAACTAAAGTACCTGGAGGGTAATAGAGAAGTGAAAAGTAGAGTTAGAGGAAAAATAAAAATAAAATAAACATTTTAACAAGACTGCATTGATCTAAATACTTTGGAAGGTAGAAGAGAGGAGAGAAAGGAATAGAAGCAGAAGGGGGAGCCGTTGAACAGTAGAATTCTGGAGAAATTTAAATGATAGAAATAGAACAAAACAAAGACAAAAGGCAAAACAATAGATAAGATTAAAGATAAATCATAAGCTGGAAAGAAAAATAAAATAAAACTTTGTCTTCAATCCACGGTTTCAGCGTCAGTGATGAAGTGGAGCAAGTAAGTTTAGGAGGAGCGATTGACGTTTCCAGAAAGGGCTTCTTCAGGGAAGAGACTTGGCAGACAGTCCCAGGATGCCTATGTCTCCTCCCCTGCGATGTTCTCCCATCCATGCATTCCCTCCCAGACACACTGCCCGTGCCCCAGCCGCTCCAGTGGCAAAATAACACTCATAATTTAAGAACTTCTCAGCACCCCCTCATATGCACCATTTATACCTGGCATGGATAAGCCTGACTTACCTCTGATCCCTGGAGTACAAAGATTCCATAATCCATTTGAACTGAAACATTCTTTCCAGTTCATTAAAAGGCAGCTTATCACAATTCAAAGAAACATAAATATACAATCTTAGCTTTTAAATACAATATAAGTAAACCAATAAAAAGAATCCATAAAATCACAAGTACAGTCTGTTTGTCTCATTTTCTCTGCAGTAACACACACCTGAAAAGCAACAAAGGCCAACCAAGTCTGGACATCCTCAGGACTCTCTCTCAGCTTGCGGTTGAACTCTTCCACCTTTGCCTTCAGTGTATTGTTTAAATCATCACTGGAAGCCGGATATTTGGCTTCACTCTCAGGAAGCCCCTTTCCCTGGAGCCACAATGTAGTGGACATATCATAAACTCCCAGGGGATTAACCCAGGCAGTGGATGGACAGGCAGCCTTCCCATCTTCATCCCCTTCCAGAAGCGGTATGAGTGTGCTGTCCCAAAGGGGGGTAGCCCGAGTTCTGCTATACACTGGAGTCCCGTCTGCAGCGAGTAACTGTACCCCACTTTTAGTAAAGTAACGTTCTGCCCGCTTGTGGAGCGATTTCTTTCCAGTGGCAGAATCTTCCCAAGTTATACATTGCTTCTTTGGATTAATACCAAGACAGGTGTTCCCTTTCCTTTTATACCTATAGGTTTATAAAAGGTACTTTCAGTACATTTTAATCAAATATAACAAGAAGCATGAAAATAAAAGCATATTTTCAAAGAAATCAGTTGAAAAAAAAGTCCCATATACACAAGGGTAGAAATTTGCTCTTACATATGTTTATAGACTGTGTATGTGACTATGATCATTCAAACAGCTCACATTTTCAGAGTATTTCGATAATCATCATCCTATACAAGATAAACAGCACAAAATCAGTTAGGGAGACTGCATCATGCAGCAACAATGAAGACAGTCAGTAAAAGTAGGGACAGAAGAGATGGTTCCGTTTGGTATCTTTAGGCAAAGTGTAGTGAAATAAAATGACTCAACACTGCCAGCATTTTGGTACTAGGATAAGTACCTTCTTCAGGAGTCAAAAAGAGGTAAGCAACTCTTTCAAGCCGAGAAGTGCTCAGACTTTTGTGTTTATCTTATAAGAATAATCTGTGAAGACATTCGCTTTCAAAAAAACGTTTTCTGCTTTGCAAGTGGATTACATAGTAACACAGTAAATGACGGCAGACAAAGACCCGAATGGTCCATCCAGTCTGCCCAACCGTACCATCTCTTTAAATTACTGATTTAATTTAAATGATCCTTTTCCCTAGATATTTCTGGGCCAGAAACCCAGAGCTCTGCCCGGTAGTGTGCTTAGGTTCTATCTATTGAAGTCTCCATCAAAGCTCACTCCAGCCCATCTAAACCATCCCAGCCATCAAAGCCCTCCCCAATCAAAAAGCCATATACGTACATAGACTGTGCAAATCTGCCCAGTACTGGCCTTAGTTATTCAAGATATACCATTATTTTCTGATTTGAGCTCCTCTGTGTTCATCCCACACTTTTTTTTTAAACTAGTCACCATTTTCCTCTTCACCACCTCCCTCAGGAGCGCAAAACAGAAAAAAATTTTTTTGAAAGCAAATATCTTCACAGATTGTTCTTATATGACTAACACGAGTTTGAGTACTTCTCGGCTTGAAAGTGTTAATTACCTCTTTAGAAGGTACTTATCCTAGTACCGAAATGCTGGCAGTATTGAGTCATTTTATTTCACTACACTTTTGAATAAAGAGCCCAAACAGAAGCATCTCTTCTAATCCCTACTTTTATTGATTTTTATCCCCCTAGGGACTCCTTTCCACTCTTTGATCACTTCAATGAAGGTGACAGCTCCCCAAAACTGAAGGCTTTTGATATAACTGACTCAAAAACCAACAGATTCTATATACCACAATGTCAGCCCGATCTTCTCATCGCTTTAAAATAAGAGCAGGTTTTGCATTTGTATTTTCGGCATTTAAATGATCAGTTTTTGGGGCAAAAATTCGTATATTTCCCGATATGGCTCAAAAATCCCAGCGGTGGAGAAAGGAACTCTTGGCATTAAGGCCAAGAGTCCTAGTCTTAGGTGGAACTTTTTTGTTAAAATTTCCAACAAAATGTTTCATCACTTATCAAACTAAGAAGTTTCTATTTTTTGAACCAAAACAGCTGTTAAGAGTTTATTGAAACAAGAGAAGGAGGAGCATATGTAACAAATGATGTATTACCAGCTTTAGGTAATGCAGAATCTTGCCGCTTTTTTATTGTTGTATGACAATGTCATTGGAGATTTTATTTTCCGGTTGATGTTCTCAAATATTGTGGACTAAATATCCTAATAATTTGTTTTCCTCTTTTTGGGTGTTCCTACTATGTTTAATTGATCTATTCACATTGTAATTATTCTGCTTGATTGTAACAAGAAAGTAGTTATAAATAAATAATTTAGAATAAGAGCAGGAAGCAGTGCTCTCAAAGTCCTGAAGGATCTCACACATCATACCTTGCTATATGTGCTCTGTAAAGGGACTTGTATTCCCAGTTAGCAGGGTCAGGGTTCTTATCAATTCTGAAGGCCTCACCATTCACAGATTCAATATCCTCGAGCCAAACCAAGTGATTTTTTACACTATTTGACAATTCACTGTTCTGTCTGGAAGAAAAAGATAAAACAGGTTTTAGAAATGCATTTAGTACTTGAAATCTAAAATCTTTTTACTCCAGATGCAAATTGTACAAACACACAGGCCTCAGAGATTGCTAAAGCATTTCTTACAGGGGACTATGCAGCACAGGACCTCCAGAGGCACAATCATCATTCATTTCTGAAACAAACACCAGTAACCTCATTTGCAAGCCTGAAAATTCTTAAACCTCTGGCCTGAAAAAGGGATTCGATTTGAAACAGAGTAAAGGCAGGTGATGTATTGTGTATTGTAAAGTGCGAAAGGGAAATCAAATATTAAAAGAGGGAGTTTCCCAGATCACAGTATGGGCACCAAGATCCCAGAGGAAGCTCTGAAAATTCTGCAGGCATTGAGTTTTAAAGGAAAACAGTTTAAACATTTATCTACAAAAGCATACAATACCACAATCTCAGGTTTATCCACTTTTTGCACAGGGAGTTTCCCCACTTTAGATAAAATTGTGCTGACTAGGTAGAAAGTCTCCTTTAAATATTTTGATAATATTCATTAGCAGTGGGCCTGGGTGATTTTCAGGGCTTCAATGGGACATATATAACACCACTACTGTGCATGTGCCAAAGCCACTCTCCCTACCACTAACTTTCAGTTCATCACTTGTCATTTAGTGCAGTGGTTCCCAACCCTCTCCCAATCGGGTTTTCAGGCCCTAATGAATATGCATGGAGCAGATCTGCAAGCTTGTCACTTCCATTATATGCAAATCTCTCTCATGCATATTCATTAGGGCTAGCCTGAAAACCTGATTGGCCTGGTGGAAAAGCATTCATTTAACCCCATGCTCCTACTCTGGCTTCTGGGCTTCTCTCGCCAACTCCCAGGCAGCATCCCTCTCAGTGTCCTTTGCATGGTCTGTCTCCGAGCTTGATTCACTGCTCCTCAAATCTGTCTTCTTTTTCTTTTTTCTCTTGAGATGCCTGTGCTTCTTTTTAGTCTTCTTTTTCCCGGTTGATTTTTTGGTTCCTTCATCTGCATCACTTTCTTCTGACACATCAGACTTTAAAGGACACCTGTTTAGGAAATAAGAGAAGCACTCATATAGGTTTCAAGGCAACTTCCTCCCTGGCCACATCCGAAATGCTGCCGAGTTGTAATTCTTAAGAGAGACATCTCTTGGAAACTATTGAAAAGAAACAGTGTACTGTAGAAATTAGTAAGGGGATTAGAAACTAGGAAGCAAATGCTGAAATGCTGGGGCATAGTAATATATTTAAACTGGTTTGGGGCCTGATGACATCTTTTATTACTTCTCTGTAGTTGTTTTTTGTCTTTAATTTCTGTGCCATTTCCTTTCACATCCAGGGTAGGAGGGGGGTGGGATTGTACTATTGTATTATTTTAAATAAGTATAGGTTATTGAAAGTGTATATACATTTGTGTTATTGATTAATTGATGGGTGGGTGGGATAAATGATTGATTTTTGAATATCTGTAAGTTGAATGTGCTTTCCTTGACTTGTTATATGTTCTTATACCTGTGTGTTGCACTGTTAATATTTGAAAATTAATAAAGTTAAAAAAAAGAAACTAGGAAGCACCCAAATTATAATTTCTGCTCTACCACTTTCTCTAAAGGAAGCTGTTCCATCACTCCTTCTACCTCCACTCACCCCACTCCAACTGAGTAATAAAAAAAGGAACCTCCCTCTTTCCTTCAGAAGATACCACCCTTCAGCAAAACAATCACTGCAACATTCAGTATTTGAACATTTCTGAAGCAATGAATGAGAAGGGCAGGATTTTGTAGATCTCATTCATATTCCCCCTCTGCCAAATCTTTTCCAAGCTGAAGAGCCCCAACCTCTTTTCCCTTACTTCATATGAGAGGCATTCCACCCCCTTGATCATACTGCAAAGTCTATAAGTTTCAGGTGTTGCCCAATTTCCTGGTATTTTATATTTCCTTTTTATTTTAAACTTTGAGATCTCTCTGGCACAACTAAGTGAATCATGCTCCAGATTACCTGCCCTCCCCTGATCCAAACAAAATAATGATATCTAATATGTCAGATTGCAAGAAAGCTAACTGGAATAAGTGCATCTCAAAAGACAGTTGGTTCTCCAGTAACATTTATAAAAGCCCCTATATTGCCCATCTCTGTCTCACTGGTGAGGGTTAGTGATACTTCTCTGAAAAGCACTACCTGGGGAGTGGTGATGGCGCAGAAACTACGGGCTGTACTATCTGATTGTGCAATGTCTCTGCCTCTGTGCTACGAAAGCTTTGGTTGCTCAACCAGTCCAACTCTGCACCTGCAAGGGGATGCAAAAATAAAATCAAGTTCATCGTGCTCTCTCATGCCAGAGATACTACAGAAGACACCACAAATGACTGTCAATGGCAGCAATCATTCCATTATATTCTAGCATAGGGGTGCGCAACTTCAGCCTAGGTCACGGGGGTCCCACGGGAATCCCCCCTAACCCACGGGACTCCCACGGGGACACCCCTCTGGCCCATGGGACTCCCACAGGGACCCCCCGCTAGCCAACGGGACTCCCACGGGGATATAATATAATGGACACGTCAGCCTTAGTAAAAGAGGGGGTTTATAAGTTAATTACCTGAACAGAAAACAAAAAAAGGGTTCCACCAAAGAGATTCCACAAGGAAAACAGCAGCGCAAACACAAAAGAAACTCTGGAATTGATGATCCTGTCAGAAGTAATTGCTGCTTTTTATGGGGACGGGTGGGGATAGAGGTAATTCCTTGCGGGGATAGGTGGGGACGGAGAGGATCCTGACGGGGACGGGTGGGGATGGAGAGGATCTTGGCAGGGACGGGCGAGATTTCTGTCCCCACGCAACTCTCTACTTCAGCCCTCAAGATTCACAAACCAGTTGGGTTTTCAGGATCTCCCCAATGAATATGCATGAGACTATCTGCATGCAATGGAGGCAATGCATGCAAATAGATCTCATGCATATTCATTAACCAAAAATACCCCAGCGGGACTTATCACAACTACATAAATAGTTCAAATAAAATTATATAACCTCAAAAAAAGAACTATCAATTTTCTTAGAAAAATATCATTTTTTATATCATAATATTCATACAGATGTACTTCATTCTTATTAAATGTGAATTATCATCAATAAATTAACACAATATCACAAATCATTCACACAACATATATTCTAAAGCCCTCCCAATATATATCAGTGCAAAGAGTTCATATACACCAGCCATCCAAGTGGTTGTAAAACAAACAACTGTCCTTATCTTCACATCAATTGTCATCATGCAGATTTCATGCATCCAAATATATCATATGATCCTTGTAAGTCTTCCATCTAAATGTCGCAATTGTCAAAGCTCAACACAGTTCTGTGTTTCGCCAAATAGGCGCCTTCAGGAGCTTAAAATGGTGAAGGATCCACTTTTAATGCTCCCAGTAATCTTCATAACATTCACAACGACAGCAAACAATATTGAGACATTCAAACCAGGATCATGGGATCAGCTTCCTAAACATATTCATTAGGGAAATCCTAAAAATCCAACTGGATTGAAGCTTCAAAGTCCAAAGTTGCCTACCCCTACATATATATAAATACCATTTGAAACAGTCATTAACATTTTCTGACAGCTAATAAAATTGTAGCACGGATGGGCCATTTGGCCTTATCTGCCATCATGTTTCTACGCTGGTTTTAGAACAAAAAAACTAAAACCATGCTGATAAAATCCGCAGTGAATTTATCTTTCCCTATCCCCTTACTTTAACACATACCCAGGACAGGATAAATAAGCAGACCGTGTCGGGTTCTAGTTTCTAACATTGCTAACCACATTGTGGAAAACAATAGTTTTGTGTCTTCATAAAGTTCCTGAATCACGTACATCATGTCTGTAGTTTTCCTATTTTGATTAGTCATTTAGTTACGTACAGTGGTGCCTCGCACAGCGAACGCCTCGCACAGCGAACGCTGCGCACAACGAACTTTATGTCTTGATTCGTACAACGGACTTCGTTTCACACAACGAAGTCCGGGGTTCCTGCGGGGTTGGATCGCAGCGGGGTTGGTCGAGCCGCGAGGGTAGTCTCCTTCTCCTTACCTGCCCTGTCGCAGCACACAGCCGAACGGAAATCTTCCCGATGTCAGCGCTGACGTCGGAGGGAGGGCTTAAGCAAAGCCCTCCCTTCCTCCGACGTCAGCGCTGACATCAGGAAGACTTCCGTTCGGCTGTGTGCGGCTGCGGCAGGGCAGGTAGGAAGAAGGCAATGGCGAACGAAAGAGGGGGGAGGGGGCGGTCCGCCCCGAAGAATGTGCACAGCTGGTCAGGTCCCCCGATCGACCGACAACAGGCCCGGCCGACAAACCTCCCTGCCCTGTAGCCGCGAATCTAAATTACCTCTTACAGCAGCTTCAATACTCCAGCTGCTGTAAGAAGGTAATTTAGATTCGCGGCTACAGGACAGGGAGATTTGTCCGACCGGGCCTGTTCTGTTGTCGGTCGGGTGCAAAAGCGCCACAAAGGTGGAGGCAGGGAGGGAGGAAAGGTGGAGTGGAGAAGAAAAGACGCTTAAGGGGGGAGAAGGCCGCTGAAAGCACATGTTGGAGCAGGGGATGAGAGGGAGGGAGAGAAGGGGAAATATTGGACAAGGGCAGAAGGGATGCTAAATCATAGGGTGACAGGCAGAGAGAACAACAGGAAAAAGAGTGGAAGCAATCTTGAACCCTGAGGGTGAGGGCAGAGAGAGGTGGTGAGATGATTGATCATGGGGAGAGGGACAAAAGGGAATAGAGATGGGATAGGAAGATAGTGGAAGTAAAAGGACAGGGAGATGTATGTTTTTAGATGTATCTAAATAAAAATAATAACAAAAAATTTATCTTTTTTATGTCATCTTAGCATATTTTATGCTGCAGAACGAATTATTTTTTTTTACATGTATTCCTATGGGAAAACGCGTTTCACATAACGAACGTTTCACATAACAAACTTGCTCCTGGAACCAATTAAGTTCGTTGTGTGAGGCACCACTGTACTCTGTAACTAGCCAGTACACTTACCCCTTCATATTTGCAGTTTTGCGGTCCGCAGTTTCGGTTATTTGCAGTTTTTTGATCAAGGGCCCCGCCCCCAAATTTATGTCACAGGAAATCACTGCTCCCGCATTGCATAGAAAAATCACCGCTCCCACCTGCACTTTCTTCACAGGAACAGGTAAGGTTATTCGCAAATAACATACAAGAAGTTGCGGTTTTTCTCTATTCACTGCCTTGCTGTTCCCCTATCACCACGAATGCGGAAGTGTACAATTTTTCTGGATTCCTGTAGCAGGACTCCTGTCAGCAAGGCTAACGCTACTAGTCCTTGCTCTTCTTGTGGTGCTTATGATGTTTAGGGCAGTTAGCTTAATAACATTTAACAGGCTCTACGTCACCTCTGCAGAATTTCTCTCACAAGAAGCAGCTCCATTCTAATAGCCTGACTTATCACAGATCACTCTGGAGAGCGGTCTGGGAGCTTATGATTAAGGTCAGGGTGCAAACAGAACACATCGGGAAGAGGTAAAACGTGGACCTCACGGATCTCAACTGCACATCCTTAAAAATCTGAAGTCCGCGCCACTTTAGTCTCAGCATAGGTTATGGCTCCATGACACTTTAGCTCTGACGGACTCCAATGCTTCTCCCTCCCTATGATGAGACTAAAAGTGGCCAAACTTTTGTCCTGAGGTCTGTGCCACTTTTAGGGCTCTTTTTACTAAGATGCACTAGCGGTTTCAGTGCGCACTAAATGCCAACGCCTCCATAGAGCTTGCGTTAGTATTTTTCGTTTAGCGCTTGGTTTGCAGGCGCTAAAAACGCTAGCACACCTTAGTAAAAGGAGCCCTTAGTCTCAGCATAGGGAGGGAGAAGCATTAGGCTCCGTCAAAGCTAAAGTGTCATGGAGCCATAACCTATGCCTGGGATAGGCAATTCCGGTCCTCAAGAGACGGAGCTAGTTCAGGCTTTCAGGATATCCACAATAAATATGCATGAGATAGATTTGCATCTCAAAGAGGCAGTGCATGCAAATCCATCTCATTCTTTGTGGAAATCCTGAAAACCTGACCCTGCTCCGGCTCTCGAGGACCGGAATTGCCTACCCCAGGCATAGGTTATGGCTTCATGACACTTTAGCTAAGATGGATCCTAATGCTTCTCCCTCCCTATGATGAGACTAAAAGTGGTCAAACTTTTGTCCTGAGGTCTGTGCCACTTTTAGGGCTCTTTTTACTAAGGTGAGCTAGCGGTTTCAGCGCACACTAAACGCCAACGCCTCCATAGAGCTTGCGTTAGTATTTTTCATTTAGCGCTTGGTTTGCGGGCGCTAAAAACGCTAGCGCACCTTAGTAAAAGGAGCCCTTAGTCTCAGCCTAGGGAGGGAGAAGCATTAGGGTCATGGAGCCTTAACCTAGGCCCATGGTTCCCAACCCTGTCCTGGAGGACCGCCAGGCCAATCGGGTTTTCAGGCTAGCCCTAATGAATATGTATGAGAGAGATTTGCATATGATGGACGTGACAGGCATGCAAATCTGCTCCATGCATATTCATTAGGGCTAGCCTGAAAACCCGATTGGCCTGGTGGTCCCTCCAGGACAGGGTTGGGAACCACGGGCCTAGGTTAAGGCTCCATGACCCTAATGCAGTGGTTCCCAACCCTGTCCTGGAGGACTGCCAGGCCAATCGGGTTTTCAGGCTAGCCCTAATGAATATGCATGAGAGAGATTTGCATATGATGGAAGTGATAGGCATGCAAATTTGCTTCATGCATATTCATTAGGGCTAGCCTGAAAACCCGATTGGCCTGGTGGTCCCTCCAGGACAGGGTTGGGAACCACGGGCCTAGGCAGAGCTAAAGTGTCATGGAGTCTTAACCTAGGCTGAGACTAAAAGTGGGCGCGGATTTTTAACGACGTGCAGCTCAGGTCCGCGTTTTATTTGACGTCTCATCAGGTACCCGAGGGGGCCGGGTCAGGCCTTCCTGAACCCAGAGCAGGACCGAGGCTCGGAGGCCGCTCACACTTACCTCTCTTCCCGCTGTCACCGCCGGCTCGGGTGTCACTCGCCAGCCCCGCGAAGGCCGGAAACAGGGCCATGACGGGACTTAACCGACTCTCTTGCTACAAAGATAGAAACTCCCGCGAGCCCCTCGCGCGCGTTCACTAGCGTCGCGAGACTAAAGACGTCACTGCCGTTCGCAGGGGAGGCCGGGAAACTTCTGCCCCGCTCCCGCAGCAATAACCTACTCCCCCCCCCCAACAAATTATCCTCCTTTCCCCCCGACCATCCGCTTATTAGCGTCGCTGCCTGTCTTAAACCGCCGCTCTCGCTACCGCATCCACCTGCCACTAGTCAGAGTCATGTGACGCAAAACGTCACTGCTTCGCTGGGATGCCGGGAAACGTAGTCCTGGCTGTCTCTGACCCGCTCCTACAGCTCTCTTTTCCCTCCTCTCTGTTTCTCTTGTAGTTGCTGGATAAAAACGTCATGATCTTGTTTGGTGATTAGTCATGTGACAATAAACGTCACTGCTTCGCTGGGATGCCGGGAAACGTAGTCCTGGCTGTGTCTGACCCGCTCCTACAGCTCTCTTTTCCCTCCTCTCTGTTTCTCTTGTAGTTGCTGGATAAAAACGTCATGATCTTGTTTGGTGATTAGTCATGTGACGATAAACGTCACTTCTTCGATGGGATGCCGGGAAACGTAGTCCTGAGCTGTCTTTGTCTCGTTCCTAGAGCCCCCTTTTCCCTCCTCTCTCGTTCTCTTGTAGTCGCTGGATAAAAACGTCATGACCTTGGCTGGTGATGCCGGGAAACGTGGTCTTTCCCTTAGGTATAGCAGTGGTGAAAGTTTTGGGGAGGGTATTAATAAGCATGAATATTTGAAAAATTTTAAGTGATGTCTATATTGTAAAATGAATAATTTACTCTGTATTTCACTTATTGTATATGTTTTAAAAATGAATAAAGAATATATATATAAAAAAGGTATAGCAGTGGTGGAGGATGCCAAGAAGTCTCCCAATGAGATATCTGAGAAGACAGAAACGTTTTATTGAGGTAGAGAACATCAATGAAGCCCCTCGAGCTATTAAAAGATGGCCTTGATGCTCTTGTCTTGAATAACAAAGGCTCATCACCAGCCGGACTTCTGGATCGTTTTTATATTTGAGGTGGGAGGGGGCAAAAGCTCTGCCTCGGACCCTACCCCCATAATACTACTAATTATAATGCCATTTTTCTAGTCATTTTTCATATACCACAATACCACAAACAGTTCAGAGTGGTTTACAGAGGAAGAGACTGTATACAGAGAGCTATATTATATATACTTTGTAAGGACTCTGTCAGAGCCATACTCCAGCTGATGGGGACCTTCAAACTATGTCAACTGAAGACTTCCTCTGAAGATGTTCAAAATCCCTTTTACCAAGCTTGACAGACAGCAGCAACAGCGTCCCTAAGACATAGATGCTGGTATCTCAGTGGCTCATGGATGCTGCCAGCAACTGCTACGCTTGGAAGAAGGGAGTTCTGGCCACCTTTGGAAGAGGACCTCAGCTGGCGGTGCTTGGAGTCCCCACTAGCTACAGCAAGAGTCAGCAAGTACTTCAGCACTGGAGAAATAAAACCAGAAATGCATTTACTGTTCTGTTGAACAGAATATAAAGACATCTGCTATATACATTTCCCAAAGCTAACATATTTCAGTAAATAAATTACTTTCTTTACTTCTGTTGTCTGTAGATTTATTTTTCCATCAAGTTGGTCCTAGTTTCTCTTTTTTTCTCTTTTCCTTTCTTCTGCACTTCTTCCTCTCTCTCCTCCACCCCCCACCCCCCCCATGTGCAACATCTGCCCCTCTCCCCCCTCTACTGCTTAGGAAGTGACCCCCTCGGCCTGCCCCGGAAGTCATCATTCTGCAGTGACTTCCTGTTCCCGTGAAGAGGGGTACTGCAGAATGAAGGGTTCTGGGGCAGAGGTTGCCATACTAAGGGTTGGACAGCTCTACTTTGTTCCTGTAGGCCTCCTCTAATTAGACCAATTCCCTAAGTGCTAGGAGCTCTTTGCACAGAGTGCACACATATGACTTCTCACCAACTGGGAGGTAATCAAACATGTGACATTCAGTGCAAAAGACTGGATAGCTCCCTTCTTGCTGTTGGACTACTGCCGGCATCTTATTATTGGTGATTTCAAGTCCCCTAAGATTGCTAGTTTTACTCTAGGATATGCTAATATTTAGTTTTTATTATTATTTTAGGTTAGAATGTTAGTAGGTTTCCCTCTATGGCTCTCAGTAACAGATAAATGGCCCATCCAGTCTGCCCTTCTGCAGCATCCACTATCTCCTCCCTATTGGCTAAGGCTCTTAACATTTGCATCTCCTCTTCCAATAGGCTAAGGCTCTTTACACCTGTATTATGAAGTCATAGAACTTTATGGTTATAGAAACTTAGATTGCTGGAACCTGCTGATCAATACTGTTTCCCGACATCCCCAGCCAAGGTTATGACGTTTTTATCTAGCGACTACAAGAGAACGAGAGAGGAGGGAAAAGGGGGCTCTAGGAACGAGACAGAGACAGCTCAGGACTACGTTTTCCGGCATCCCAGCGAAGAAGTGACATTTATCGTCACATGACTCTGACTAGCGGCAGGTGAATGCGGTAGTGAGAGCTGCGGTTTAAGACCACAGTCAGCAGCGATGCTAATAAGCGGATGGTCGGGGGGAAAGGATAATTTGGGGCGGGGGGTTTATTGCTGCTGGAGAGGGGCAGAAGCTTCCCGGCATCCCCTGCGAACGGAAGTGACGCCTTTTGCCTTGTGATGCTAGTGAGCGCGCAAGAGGGGCTTGTGGAAGTTTGTATGTTTGCAGAAAGAGTATTGATCAGCTGGCGTGACAGCAGCTTGAGGGTTACGGCTCACACCAGGAATGTTACAGAGGTATGGGGAAAGGGAAGTGGCGTGGGGGGCAAGGGAGTGGCGCCACTTCCTGGGCGCTTCTCACCCTCACCACACCACTGATCCTCGGTAAGAAGCTGCTGGGGGAAGCACAGGCTTTCTCACCCCCACCCCCACCCCTTTGCTCCCAATTAGGATACAGTATTGCCACTTCCTGGGTAGATCCTGCTGGTGTGCTTCCCTCCCCCATCTCTTAAAGGGCAAGACTCCTTTGCGTTTCTTGATCTCCTTTTCCCCTCCCCCCCATCCTCACATGCATTCTCCTAATCTCACCGCCTCCTCCAAAGCCTCTGACATTTGCTAACACCGCTCTGCAAGGTGGGGCTTTTATTCCTGGTTCTTATATCACTTCTCGTAGGGCTTTTCACTCAACTGCCCCCATGCCCAGATATCTTAATATCACAGCACATGCCGTGAACCCTGGGCCAAGAGCTTTCTCAGCCATGACACCAGCTCTGAAGACCTTCAAGAACGCAATGGTGCTGCCCTCATCTTCAGCCTGCCTTGCTACCCTGCATTCCTCAGCTGCCTTGCCTCTCATCACTCACTCTGTTGCGCAGATGATAGCAAATGCCTGATCTGCTATGCTTCCATCAGTGGGCTCCACTCCAAACAGAGAGGCTGCTGAAAGTGTTCGTCCATACTGTACGCGTACAGCACTGATAACAGAGAGGGATTGTTACTGCCAGTCGGTTGACAGGGGAAAATACGTCACTACTTCTCTGCCACATACTTTGCCTTTCTGCAATCCTCTTCCCACAGACCACGTAAAGATGCGCTAAGGCAGTGGTCTCAAACTCGCAGCCTGCCAGGTACTGTTTTGAGGCCCTCAGTATGTTTATCATAATCACAAAAGTAAAATAAAAGTTTTTTGATCATATGTCTCTTTAGCTATAAATGACAATATTAGTATTAAGATTTAGGGCTACTTTTACTAAGCTGCGATAGCGTTTTTAACATGCGCATAATTTTAGCACGTGCTAAACCCACGCTACGCAGCTAGAACTAACGCCAGCTCAATGCTGGCGTTAGGGTCTAGCGCGCAGGGCAATTCAGCGCGCGCTAAAAACGCTATTGCAGCTTAGTAAAAGGAACCCTTAGTCAAAAAGAAAGATTTATAAACTATCAAAAGTTTTACCTCATGCAAAATTGTCATTTCTTTAATAAGACATTGACTATTTTTTTCTGAAGTACCTTCAAATCCAAAATGTGGCCCTGCAAAGGGTTTGAGTTTGAGACCACTGCGCTAAGGCCACTTTTTACTGCAGTTTTATTAGAGGGCTGTTTATGTTTGTTGATGGTACTTATGTGTTTAGTATTATAATTGGTTTGATATTTTTTAAATTATGTTACTATGTTGCACACTTATAGCTGACCACCAAAAATCATGCGCCCTCACCTGGAGTACTGTGTCCAGCACTGGTCGCCATACACGAAGAAGGACACGGTACTACTTGAAAGGGTCCAGAGAAGAGCGACTAAAATGGTTAAGGGGCTGGAGGAGTTGCCGTACAGCGAAAGATCAGAGAAACTGGGCCTTTTCTCCCTTGAACAGAGGAGATTGAGAGGTGGCATGATCAAAACATTCAAGTTAATGAAGGGAATAGACTTAGTAGTTAAAGACAGGTTGTTCACCCTCTCCAAGGTAGGGAGAACGAGAGGGCACTCTCTAAAATTAAAAGGGATAGATTCCATACACCCAGAGAGTGGTGGAAAACTGGAACTCTCTTCCGGAGTCTGTCATAGGGGAAAACACCCTCCAGGGATTCAAGACAAAGTTAGACAAGTTCCTGCTGAACCAGAACGTATACAGGTAGGGCTAGTCTGTTAGGGCACTGGTCTTTGACCTAAGGGCTGCTGCGGGAGCGGATTGCTGGGCACGATGGACCACTGGTCTGATCCAACAGCGGAAATTCTTATGTTCTTATGTAATAGCTTATCAGACAAACAGTACTGGAAACTTCAACTAATTGATATTATAGCAAGATCACCAGAAATGCCTCTCATGAGCCATCCACTTGTGCTTCACAAGAAAAAAACGCACTAAAATCGTTGTTCGATCTGTTATTCTCCCCCCTGACAGCAGTTTTTAGTGCAGGCCGGCGTGTTGAATGTTCTGCTCCCGACACTCATAGAGTTCATATGAGCATCGGGAGCAGTGTAGAGCATTCAGCGTGCTGGCTTGCGCTAAAAACCGCTATCATGGTTATGTAAAGGGGGGGATCTTTTTGCTAATTAAATCTATTATTTTTTTAATCTTGTTTTTTTTCTTTCTTGTAAACAATAAAATGGTGTGGAATCAAATGAGTGAAATATACTTTGGAAAACAAGCGTGGCGTAACGAGGGTGAGTGGCGCCCAGGGCGATGGTGCCCCTCTCCTGCCCTCTTCCCTGCCCCCCCCCCCTTGTACGCGTGTGTGTGCCCTCCCCCATACCTTTATAACTTCAGCGCGATCAGCCACCAACTTGCGCCTAGGAAGTGACGTCAGAGAGTGCGCCGAAGCTGACGCGGGCAGCAAGTTGGTGGCTGATCGCGCTGAAGTTGTTTTCCAAAGTATACCTCACTCATTTGATTCCACACCATTTTATTAAAAAAAATAATAGATTTAATTAGCAAAAAGATCCTCCCCCCTTTACAAAACCGCAATAGCGGTTTCTAGCGCAGGCCAGCACGCTGAATGCTCTAATATAAGCACATAAGTATTGCCTCTGTCGGGTCAGATCAGGGGTCCACCGCGCCCAGCAGTCCGCTCCCGTGGCGGCCCCCCAGGTCTGTGACCTATAATTGTTCCTTACCTAAATTATTCGTCCCCTATTCATTTAGTACCTGTACCTATACCCTTCAATCCCCTTCTTCTTCAGGAAGTCATCCAATCCCTTTTTGAAGCCCAATATTGTACTCTGCCCTATCACCTCCTCTGGGAGCGCATTCCAGGTGTCCACCACCCTCTGAGTGAAGAAGAACTTCCTAGCGTTCGTTTTGAATCTGTCTCCTTTCAATTTTTCTGAATGCCTCCTTGTTTTTGTTGGCCCGGTTAGCCTGAAGAATCTTTTCTTCTCCACCTTCTCTAAGCCTTTCATGATTTTATAAGTCTCTATCATGTCCCCTCTAAGTCTCTGCTTCTCCAGGGTAAAGAGCCCCAGCTTCTCCAACCTTTCAGCATACGAAAGGTTTTCCATGCCCTTTATCATCCTTGTCGCTCTTCTCTGGACCCTCTCAAGTATCGCCATATCCTTCTTAAGGTATGGCGACCAGTACTGGACACAGTACTCCAGATATGGGCGAACCATCGCTCGATACAATGGTAGAATAACCTCCTTCGTTCTGGTAGTGATACCCTTTTTGATTATGCCCAACATTCTGTTCGCTTTTTTTGAGGCTGCTGCACATTTCGCCACTGGTTTCATTGTTCTATCCACCAATACCCCCAAGTCTTTTTCTAGGCTGCCTTCCCCCAGTACCCTCCCTCCCATCGTATAGCTGTACATTGGGTTCCCCTTCCACACATGCAAGATTTTACATTTCTCTACATTGAAGCTCATCTGCCATCTTTTTGCCCACTCACTCAGTCTGTTAAGGTCTCCTTGTAATTCTTCGCATTCCTCAACAGTTCTGACTCTGTTGGAGAGTTTTGTGTCATCCACGAATTTGATAACTTCGCACTTTGTCCCTGTTTCCAGGTCGTTTATGAATATATTGAACAACAGTGGTCCCAACACTGACCCCTGTGGGACCCGACTTGTGACCCCTTTCCAGTCCGAGTAGTGTCCCTTTACTCCAACCTTTGTTTCCTATCCGCCAGCCAATTTCTGATCCATCTGTGTATGTCCCCTACCACCCTATGGCTCCACAGTTTCCTCAGTAGGTGCTCGTGGGGTACCTTGTCGAAGGCTTTTTGGAAATCGAGATATACGATGTCTATGGGGTCACCCTTGTCCAATTGCTCGCTTATCCCCTCAAAGATATGCAGTAGGTTAGTTTGGCATGATCTTCCTTTGCAGAAACCATGCTGGCTTGTTCTCATCAGATTATTATTTTCTAAATGCTCATTGATACTTTCCTTGATCAAGGATTCGGCCATCTTTCCCAGAACTGAGGTTAAGCTTACCGGTCTGTAGTTTCCTGGGTCTCCCCTCGATCCCTTCTTGAAGATAGGTGTAACATTCGCTATCCTCCAGTCCTCTGGGATTACCCCTGTTTTCAAGGTTAGGTTGCAAATCTACTGCAGTAATTCCGCTGTTTCGTCTCTGAGCTCTTTCAGTGTTCTTGTGTGGATTCCGTCCAGGCCCGGAGATTTATCAGCTTTTAGTCTATCTATCTGCTTGAGTACGTCTTCGAGGCTTATCTCCATGCATGATAGTTTTTCCTCTTGAACTCCCCTGAAGATTTTTTCCGGTTCTGGCACGTTGGATGTGTCTTCTCTTGTAAAGACGGATGAGAAGAACGTGTTTAGTCTGTCAGCCACCTCTTTTTCCTCCTTCACCACTCCCTTCCTGTTGCCCTCATCCAGAGGTCCCACCTCCTCCCTCGCCGGCTGCTTTCCTTTCACATATGGGAAGAATGGTTTAAAATTTCATGCTTCTTTAGCTAGTCTCTCCTCGTATTCTTTCTTTGCTATTCTGACCACTCGGTGACACTCTTTTTGTTGCTTCCTGTGCTCTTTCCAATTTTCTTCGGTTTGATCCTTTTTCCACATCCGAAACAACCTTTTATTGTCTCCTATCACTTTCTTTATTTCTGTTGTTATCCATGTTGGGTCTTTTGCTTAATTCTTTTTGCATCCTTTTCTAAATCTGGGTATATACAGGTTTTGCGCCTCGTTTACCGTGTCTTTGAATAAGGACCAGGCTTGCTCCACAGTCTGCGCTTTCTTGGAGCTGTGTTTGAGTTTTTTTTCCCACCATTCGTCTCATGGCGTCATAGTTCCCTTTCTTGAAGTTAAACGTTGTTGCAATGGTTCTCTTTCCCTTTGGTAACCCTACTTCCACTTTGAATTGGATCATGTTGTGGTCACTGTTGCCTAAAGATCCCACTACTTCCACTCCCTTTGCGGGTCCTTTCAGCCCATTGAGGATTAGATCCAGAATCGTTGACCCTCTCGTTGGTTCCTTGACAAGTTGTTCCATGATGCAGTCTCGTACAGCCTCCAGGAACTCTACACTGCTCCCGATGCTCCCCCCTCAACTCAGATTACAGAACTCACTAATGACATTCTGGAAAATGGTAAAGACCCTCCTCTTCAACTAAAGGTCACCCTCAGTCTATACCCAACCCCTTAAACCCCACCTCTACCCTTCTCTCTCCATTCTAATCTTCTGCCTAAATTTCTGTATAGTCCACTCTCAGCCTATACTCAAATAACTCGTATCTAAACTAAACTACTTATATTTAAACTACTGTTCTTAATTTGCTGTATAGTCCCTATATTTAAACTGCTGCTCAGTCTCGTATGTCCAAGTATTTAAATCTACTGTATAATCTTGTATGTCCAATTCACTCCATTGTGAATGTTTACTTGTAAACCGTTCTGAGCTACTGGGAGGACAGGATAAAAATCTAAATAAATAAATAAATATGAACTCTATGAGTGTCGTGAGCAGAGCATTCAACATGCCGGCCTGCGCTAAAAACTGCTGTCAGGGGGGAGAATAACAGATCGAACAACGATTTTGGTGTGTTTTTTTCTCGTGAAGCACAAATGGATGGCTGATGAGAGGCATTTCTGGTGATCTTGCTATAATATCAATTAGTTGAAGTTTCCAGTACTGTTTGTTTGATAGGCTTGATATTTTTTTTAATGCATAGTGCTATATTACATTAATAAATGAGATCAAAATGAAGGCTCATGGCGTCACAGTCCAAAGAAAATTGGTTCCCAATGAGTCAAAAGTCCAAAGAGACAGGAAGAAAAATCACTGCCTGAGAAAGAGTAGTTGACAGGCTGCAAAGTGCTCTATACCTCCAGTACATAGGCTGAGCTCCCATCAGCCTCTCTTAGGTCAATGAGACCAAGCTTAGGGTTAGGGTTAGCATTAAGGTTAGGATTAGTGCAAGCGATCAGGTGTTGTAATGTTTTTTCAAGAGCTTCTTCGTAGTTTTTATGCTGATCATGAATGTCAGTTCAATTTGCTTAATTGCCACTGGCAGAATGCACTTGGCTCTCAGTCCCTAGTAAGATCATGAGCAACACTGATTCCTTGCAGAGGCATATCTTAGGTTGTCTAGATCAGTGATTCCCAACCCTGTCCTGGAGGAACACCAGGCCAATCGGGTTTTCAGGCTAGCCCTAATGAATATGCATGAGAGAGATTTGCATATGATGGAAGTGATAGGCATGCAAATTTGCTTCATGCATATTCATTAGGGCTAGCCTGAAAACCCGATTGGCCTGGTGTTCCTCCAGGACAGGGTTGGGAACCACTGCTCTAGACCAGTGGTTCTCAACCCTGTCCTAGAGGACCACCAGGACAGTCGAGTTTTCAGGCTAGCCCTAATGAATATGCATGAGAGAGATTTGCATATGATGGAAGTGATAGGCATGCAAATTTGCTTCATGCATATTCATTAGGGCTAGCCTGAAAACCCAATTGGCCTGGTGTTCCTCCAGGACAGGGTTGGGAACCACTGCTCTAGACCAGTGGTTCTCAACCCTGTCCTAGAGGACCATCAGGACAGTCGAGTTTTCAGGCTAGCCCTAATGAATATGCATGAGAGAGATTTGCATATGATGGAAGTGATAGGCATGCAAATTTGCTTCATGCATATTCATTAGGGCTAGCCTGAAAACCCAATTGGCCTGGTGTTCCTCCAGGACAGGGTTGGGAACCACTGCTCTAGACCAGTGGTTCTCAACCCTGTCCTAGAGGACCACCAGGACAGTCGAGTTTTCAGGCTAGCCCTAATGAATATGCATGAGAGAGATTTGCATATGATGGAAGTGATAGGCATGCAAATTTGCTTCATGCATATTCATTAGGGCTAGCCTGAAAACCCAATTGGCCTGGTGTTCCTCCAGGACAGGGTTGGGAACCACTGCTCTAGACCAGTGGTTCTCAACCCTGTCCTAGAGGACCACCAGGACAGTCGAGTTTTCAGGCTAGCCCTAATGAATATGCATGAGAGAGATTTGCATATGATGGAAGTGATAGGCATGCAAATTTGCTTCATGCATATTCATTAGGGCTAGCCTGAAAACCCAATTGGCCTGGTGTTCCTCCAGGACAGGGTTGGGAACCACTGCTCTAGACCAGTGGTTCTCAACCCTGTCCTAGAGGACCACCAGGACAGTCGAGTTTTCAGGCTAGCCCTAATGAATATGCATGAGAGAGATTTGCATATGATGGAAGTGATAGGCATGCAAATTTGCTTCATGCATATTCATTAGGGCTAGCCTGAAAACCCAATTGGCCTGGTGTTCCTCCAGGACAGGGTTGGGAACCACTGCTCTAGACCAGTGGTTCTCAACCCTGTCCTAGAGGACCACCAGGACAGTCGAGTTTTCAGGCTAGCCCTAATGAATATGCATGAGAGAGATTTGCATATGATGGAAGTGATAGGCATGCAAATTTGCTTCATGCATATTCATTAGGGCTAGCCTGAAAACCCAATTGGCCTGGTGTTCCTCCAGGACAGGGTTGGGAACCACTGCTCTAGACCAGTGGTTCTCAACCCTGTCCTAGAGGACCACCAGGACAGTCGAGTTTTCAGGCTAGCCCTAATGAATATGCATGAGAGAGATTTGCATATGATGGAAGTGATAGGCATGCAAATTTGCTTCATGCATATTCATTAGGGCTAGCCTGAAAACCCAATTGGCCTGGTGTTCCTCCAGGACAGGGTTGGGAACCACTGCTCTAGACCAGTGGTTCTCAACCCTGTCCTAGAGGACCACCAGGACAGTCGAGTTTTCAGGCTAGCCCTAATGAATATGCATGAGAGAGATTTGCATATGATGGAAGTGATAGGCATGCAAATTTGCTTCATGCATATTCATTAGGGCTAGCCTGAAAACCCAATTGGCCTGGTGTTCCTCCAGGACAGGGTTGGGAACCACTGCTCTAGACCAGTGGTTCTCAACCCTGTCCTAGAGGACCACCAGGACAGTCGAGTTTTCAGGCTAGCCCTAATGAATATGCATGAGAGAGATTTGCATATGATGGAAGTGATAGGCATGCAAATTTGCTTCATGCATATTCATTAGGGCTAGCCTGAAAACCCAATTGGCCTGGTGTTCCTCCAGGACAGGGTTGGGAACCACTGCTCTAGACCAGTGGTTCTCAACCCTGTCCTAGAGGACCACCAGGACAGTCGAGTTTTCAGGCTAGCCCTAATGAATATGCATGAGAGAGATTTGCATATGATGGAAGTGATAGGCATGCAAATTTGCTTCATGCATATTCATTAGGGCTAGCCTGAAAACCCAATTGGCCTGGTGTTCCTCCAGGACAGGGTTGGGAACCACTGCTCTAGACCAGTGGTTCTCAACCCTGTCCTAGAGGACCACCAGGACAGTCGAGTTTTCAGGCTAGCCCTAATGAATATGCATGAGAGAGATTTGCATATGATGGAAGTGATAGGCATGCAAATTTGCTTCATGCATATTCATTAGGGCTAGCCTGAAAACCCAATTGGCCTGGTGTTCCTCCAGGACAGGGTTGGGAACCACTGCTCTAGACCAGTGGTTCTCAACCCTGTCCTAGAGGACCACCAGGACAGTCGAGTTTTCAGGCTAGCCCTAATGAATATGCATGAGAGAGATTTGCATATGATGGAAGTGATAGGCATGCAAATTTGCTTCATGCATATTCATTAGGGCTAGCCTGAAAACCCAATTGGCCTGGTGTTCCTCCAGGACAGGGTTGGGAACCACTGCTCTAGACCAGTGGTTCTCAACCCTGTCCTAGAGGACCACCAGGACAGTCGAGTTTTCAGGCTAGCCCTAATGAATATGCATGAGAGAGATTTGCATATGATGGAAGTGATAGGCATGCAAATTTGCTTCATGCATATTCATTAGGGCTAGCCTGAAAACCCAATTGGCCTGGTGTTCCTCCAGGACAGGGTTGGGAACCACTGCTCTAGACCAGTGGTTCTCAACCCTGTCCTAGAGGACCACCAGGACAGTCGAGTTTTCAGGCTAGCCCTAATGAATATGCATGAGAGAGATTTGCATATGATGGAAGTGATAGGCATGCAAATTTGCTTCATGCATATTCATTAGGGCTAGCCTGAAAACCCAATTGGCCTGGTGTTCCTCCAGGACAGGGTTGGGAACCACTGCTCTAGACCAGTGGTTCTCAACCCTGTCCTAGAGGACCACCAGGACAGTCGAGTTTTCAGGCTAGCCCTAATGAATATGCATGAGAGAGATTTGCATATGATGGAAGTGATAGGCATGCAAATTTGCTTCATGCATATTCATTAGGGCTAGCCTGAAAACCCAATTGGCCTGGTGTTCCTCCAGGACAGGGTTGGGAACCACTGCTCTAGACCAGTGGTTCTCAACCCTGTCCTAGAGGACCACCAGGACAGTCGAGTTTTCAGGCTAGCCCTAATGAATATGCATGAGAGAGATTTGCATATGATGGAAGTGATAGGCATGCAAATTTGCTTCATGCATATTCATTAGGGCTAGCCTGAAAACCCAATTGGCCTGGTGTTCCTCCAGGACAGGGTTGGGAACCACTGCTCTAGACCAGTGGTTCTCAACCCTGTCCTAGAGGACCACCAGGACAGTCGAGTTTTCAGGCTAGCCCTAATGAATATGCATGAGAGAGATTTGCATATGATGGAAGTGATAGGCATGCAAATTTGCTTCATGCATATTCATTAGGGCTAGCCTGAAAACCCAATTGGCCTGGTGTTCCTCCAGGACAGGGTTGGGAACCACTGCTCTAGACCAGTGGTTCTCAACCCTGTCCTAGAGGACCACCAGGACAGTCGAGTTTTCAGGCTAGCCCTAATGAATATGCATGAGAGAGATTTGCATATGATGGAAGTGATAGGCATGCAAATTTGCTTCATGCATATTCATTAGGGCTAGCCTGAAAACCCAATTGGCCTGGTGTTCCTCCAGGACAGGGTTGGGAACCACTGCTCTAGACCAGTGGTTCTCAACCCTGTCCTAGAGGACCACCAGGACAGTCGAGTTTTCAGGCTAGCCCTAATGAATATGCATGAGAGAGATTTGCATATGATGGAAGTGATAGGCATGCAAATTTGCTTCATGCATATTCATTAGGGCTAGCCTGAAAACCCAATTGGCCTGGTGTTCCTCCAGGACAGGGTTGGGAACCACTGCTCTAGACCAGTGGTTCTCAACCCTGTCCTAGAGGACCACCAGGACAGTCGAGTTTTCAGGCTAGCCCTAATGAATATGCATGAGAGAGATTTGCATATGATGGAAGTGATAGGCATGCAAATTTGCTTCATGCATATTCATTAGGGCTAGCCTGAAAACCCAATTGGCCTGGTGTTCCTCCAGGACAGGGTTGGGAACCACTGCTCTAGACCAGTGGTTCTCAACCCTGTCCTAGAGGACCACCAGGACAGTCGAGTTTTCAGGCTAGCCCTAATGAATATGCATGAGAGAGATTTGCATATGATGGAAGTGATAGGCATGCAAATTTGCTTCATGCATATTCATTAGGGCTAGCCTGAAAACCCAATTGGCCTGGTGTTCCTCCAGGACAGGGTTGGGAACCACTGCTCTAGACCAGTGGTTCTCAACCCTGTCCTAGAGGACCACCAGGACAGTCGAGTTTTCAGGCTAGCCCTAATGAATATGCATGAGAGAGATTTGCATATGATGGAAGTGATAGGCATGCAAATTTGCTTCATGCATATTCATTAGGGCTAGCCTGAAAACCCAATTGGCCTGGTGTTCCTCCAGGACAGGGTTGGGAACCACTGCTCTAGACCAGTGGTTCTCAACCCTGTCCTAGAGGACCACCAGGACAGTCGAGTTTTCAGGCTAGCCCTAATGAATATGCATGAGAGAGATTTGCATATGATGGAAGTGATAGGCATGCAAATTTGCTTCATGCATATTCATTAGGGCTAGCCTGAAAACCCAATTGGCCTGGTGTTCCTCCAGGACAGGGTTGGGAACCACTGCTCTAGACCAGTGGTTCTCAACCCTGTCCTAGAGGACCACCAGGACAGTCGAGTTTTCAGGCTAGCCCTAATGAATATGCATGAGAGAGATTTGCATATGATGGAAGTGATAGGCATGCAAATTTGCTTCATGCATATTCATTAGGGCTAGCCTGAAAACCCAATTGGCCTGGTGTTCCTCCAGGACAGGGTTGGGAACCACTGCTCTAGACCAGTGGTTCTCAACCCTGTCCTAGAGGACCACCAGGACAGTCGAGTTTTCAGGCTAGCCCTAATGAATATGCATGAGAGAGATTTGCATATGATGGAAGTGATAGGCATGCAAATTTGCTTCATGCATATTCATTAGGGCTAGCCTGAAAACCCAATTGGCCTGGTGTTCCTCCAGGACAGGGTTGGGAACCACTGCTCTAGACCAGTGGTTCTCAACCCTGTCCTAGAGGACCACCAGGACAGTCGAGTTTTCAGGCTAGCCCTAATGAATATGCATGAGAGAGATTTGCATATGATGGAAGTGATAGGCATGCAAATTTGCTTCATGCATATTCATTAGGGCTAGCCTGAAAACCCAATTGGCCTGGTGTTCCTCCAGGACAGGGTTGGGAACCACTGCTCTAGACCAGTGGTTCTCAACCCTGTCCTAGAGGACCACCAGGACAGTCGAGTTTTCAGGCTAGCCCTAATGAATATGCATGAGAGAGATTTGCATATGATGGAAGTGATAGGCATGCAAATTTGCTTCATGCATATTCATTAGGGCTAGCCTGAAAACCCAATTGGCCTGGTGTTCCTCCAGGACAGGGTTGGGAACCACTGCTCTAGACCAGTGGTTCTCAACCCTGTCCTAGAGGACCACCAGGACAGTCGAGTTTTCAGGCTAGCCCTAATGAATATGCATGAGAGAGATTTGCATATGATGGAAGTGATAGGCATGCAAATTTGCTTCATGCATATTCATTAGGGCTAGCCTGAAAACCCAATTGGCCTGGTGTTCCTCCAGGACAGGGTTGGGAACCACTGCTCTAGACCAGTGGTTCTCAACCCTGTCCTAGAGGACCACCAGGACAGTCGAGTTTTCAGGCTAGCCCTAATGAATATGCATGAGAGAGATTTGCATATGATGGAAGTGATAGGCATGCAAATTTGCTTCATGCATATTCATTAGGGCTAGCCTGAAAACCCAATTGGCCTGGTGTTCCTCCAGGACAGGGTTGGGAACCACTGCTCTAGACCAGTGGTTCTCAACCCTGTCCTAGAGGACCACCAGGACAGTCGAGTTTTCAGGCTAGCCCTAATGAATATGCATGAGAGAGATTTGCATATGATGGAAGTGATAGGCATGCAAATTTGCTTCATGCATATTCATTAGGGCTAGCCTGAAAACCCAATTGGCCTGGTGTTCCTCCAGGACAGGGTTGGGAACCACTGCTCTAGACCAGTGGTTCTCAACCCTGTCCTAGAGGACCACCAGGACAGTCGAGTTTTCAGGCTAGCCCTAATGAATATGCATGAGAGAGATTTGCATATGATGGAAGTGATAGGCATGCAAATTTGCTTCATGCATATTCATTAGGGCTAGCCTGAAAACCCAATTGGCCTGGTGTTCCTCCAGGACAGGGTTGGGAATCACTGGTCTAGATACACCACCATCTGTTTTCCTTCATGTGTGATAAAACCAAATTACTATAGTGAGCAATCCTACACTCTTTTTTTTCCTACCAAGGTAATTGTTATTCAGTAGCAGGAAACCAAAACATAAGAATTGCCATACAGGGACTCCATCAAGTCCAGTATCCTGTTTCCAACAGTGGCCAACCCACCCAGGTCCCAACTAGCTGGCAGAAATGCAGAGCTGACATTGTGATGTCATAAAGCCTCATTCCATCAATGCCTAGGGTTACCAGACGTCTGGGGAAACCCAGATATGTCCTCTTTTTTAGAGGACTGTCCAAGGTCCTGGATGGACTTTCCAAAACCTGTCCATTTATCCGGGTTTTGGAAAGCCCTGACGAGCTCAAGCTGCATCTGGAGGGCATCTGAGCATACACAGATTACGTCACACACATCCACACATGCTCCAGGCTGTCCAGACGCGACCAGAGCTTGTCAGGGAAGAAGAGAGGAGATTTGTGGGGGCAAAGCTGGAGGCAGAACTGGGAGGGGCTGGGGCGAAATAGGGCAGGGCCAGATGCAGAACAGGGCGGGGCCATGAGTCTAGATTTTTGCAGCCCGAAAAATGGTAACCCTACCAATGCCTATGAGTCAAACTCATCAGTGATGTCACAATGGCTTGATTATCCTATACTTGGCTGACATAAGAACATAAGAATTGCCATACTGGGACAAATCAAAGGTCCATCAAGCCCAGTATCCTGTTTCCAACAGTGGCCAACTCAGGTCCCAAGTACCTGGCTAGATCTCAAGTAGTAAAACAGATTTTATGCTGCTTATCCTAGGATAGCTTCTTTCAGACAGCAAAAATCAGCTCGAGAGCTCGTCTCAGTGGGTGCAAATAACACGGGGCTGGAAAGCCCGCGTGTTGGCCCGTCGGGACTGGCTCCCGGAGGGCTGCAGGGTGGGAGTTTTGGGGAGGTGCAGCGTGATTGGCCAGTTTGTCTCCTGCTGCGTGGAACAGTGGGGATAGGTTGCGGCAGGGGAAGAAGGGCGGGACTTTAGGCTGCAACAGCTGCTTCAGGACCAGGGTTTTTCAGGTCCTCAGCGGCGGCTTCCCCACCCTCTCTCCCTCATAGTTCTGGAGTTGGTTCCTGGAATTGGGAGCCCTGAGCTCACAGCGGCGGATATCAAGCTACCAATTGGGGCTCATCGTGAGTTGAGTGGATGGTAGGCAGCTGTTTGAATGGGAGTCCCTAGGCTGACTGGGGACCTATTTGAAGAGGGCAGGGAGGTCCCTGCCACCCCCAGACCCTTGCTGGGGCTGAGGCGGGATCATAAGCAAAAAGCTGCTTGGGTATCCTTCTGGTAGCTCGATTGTTGTTTTAATTAACTGTTTAATTTGTTCAATAAATAGAGCTGCAACTCGGTTTTACCAAAAGTAGAGTCTTGTGGTTATTGTGTATTGCTAATTGTTATAGGTTGGTTTAAGGGGGGAGGGGAAGAGGGGTTAGGAATTAAGGGACAACTGGGCCTTTGGAGGTCCAGATGTTAAATAAAATAACTTTGATTTATGGCCTCTGTGAAGAGGTTAGATATTGCTGTCCATTCACGCAGTAGGAGAATAGGCAGAATTATTACGAAAAGTACAAGAAGGCAGTGAAGGTGAGTAGATCAGGAAAGGCCTGAATGAAGAAGACAAAATGCAGAAATGACATCTTCTATAGATAAAGAAAGAAAGACTTGCAAAAGGTAAAACAGGTACAATAAATGGAGAAAGTGGGATTTACATATAGGAGGAGCAGAAAGAGGCAGAATCCTTAAATAAATTCCTTTGCTTGGTACCAGAAATTCAGGTATGTTCATCTTCCCTACCCCAGGACATTGGAATATCAGGCGGCGAAGATGAACTCCTGGATGAGTCCGTTGATTGCCCAAGCCTATTCTTATCTTACATTTAGAAAATTACTGAAAACATATCTATTTGATAAACAAGAATGTTAATTTTTAATTACCGTATATATTTATGATGGTGTTATATTAGGCTATGTATTCTAATTGTACCTTTTAACTGATGTTGTATTTAACTGATGATGTATTTACAGTAGTAGTGTGTTTTTTTAATTCTATTTTTTAACTGAAATGTCTCAGTTTTCCTGTTGTGAACCGCCTAGAACTGTTGGTGGGGCGGTATACAAGAAAAATAAATTATTATTATTATTATTATTATAGAAGAAAGAAGTGATGGATCCAGAGAGGGAAACGGCACTGCATGTGAAATGATTACAAACAGGAGGAGGTACTTGAAGTACTTGCAGAAAAGAGAGTGATAAGGCCATGGGAGCTGGGGAGCTGAATGAGCTCAAGAAGGTGCTGACAGCACTACGCACGTCTCTGTCCAGCTTGGCCTCGAAGGTGGGGGAGGTGCTGAGAGACTGCAAGAGAATGGATATTTGATCCCACTGGACCGTAAGCTACATTTTGCACAGTTGCTTGACGTGGGAAATGAGCCTTCCAGGTCAGGACATTCACATTTTACAAAAGACTCTGCTGAACATAGAAACATAGAAATTTGACGGCAGAAAAGGGCTATAGCCCATCAAGTCTGCCCACTCTTCTGACCCACCCCATTAAGTCTGAGTACTAATGACCTAGTTCCTTAACTCTACCCTCGTAGGGATCCCATGTGTATGTCCCATTTATTCTTAAAGTCAAGCACGCTGGTGGCCTTGATCACCTGCATTGGAAGCTTGTTCCAGTGATCTACCACCCTTTCTGTGAAGAAATACTTCCTGGTGTCACCATTAAATTTCCCTCCTCTGAGTTTGAGCGGATGCCCCCTTGTGACCGAGGGTCCTTTGGGAAAGAAGATGTCGTCTTCCACCTCGACACGTCCTGTGATGTATTTAAATGCCTCAATCATGTCCCCCCTTTCCCTGCGTTCCTCTAGAGTGTAGAGCTGCAATTTGTTTAGTCTTTCTTCGTACGGGAGACCTTTAAACCCGGAGATCATCCTAGTGGCCATCCGTTGAACCGACTCAACTCTAAGCACGTCTTTATGGTAATGTGGCCTCCAGAATTGCACACAGTATTCCAGATGAGGTCTGACCATGGTTCTGTATAGTGGCATTATGACTTCAGGTTTGCGGCTGATGAAGCTTCTACTGATACATCCCATCATTTGCCTTGCCTTGGATGAGGCCTTCTCTACTTGTTTGGCAGCCTTCATGTCTGCACTGATGATTACTCCCAAGTCTCGTTCTTCTGAAGTCCTAGCTAATGTTTCTCCATTTAAGGTGTAAGTTTTGCATGGATTTCCTCTGCCGAGATGCATGACCTTACATTTCTTAGCGTTGAAGCCCAGCTGCCATGTCGAGGACCAGTTTTCCAACGTAAGCAGATCCTGCGTCATACTATCCTGCCGATTGCTTTCACTTACTATATTACATATTTTGGCGTCATCAGCGAATAGTGTTACTTTACCCTGAAGCCCTTGTGTCAAGTCCCTTATACAAGTAAGACATGTATAAGGACTTATAATAACATAAGAATAGACTTACTGGGTCAGAGTAATGGTCCATCTAGACCAGTATCCTGTCTTCACGGAGGCCAAAACCCAAATAGTAGCAGCATTCCATGCCACTGATCCAGGGCAAGCAGTGGCTTCTCCCATGTCTGTCTCAACAGCAGTTTATGGACTTTTCTTCCAGGAACTTGTTCAAACCTTTTTTTTTTTTTTATAAACCAGCTGCATTAACCGCTCTTACCACATCCTCTGGCAACGCATTCCAGGCAGAGCTTAACTATTCTCTGAGTGAAAAATAAATTTCCTCCTATTGGTTTTAAAAGTATTTTCCTGTAACTTCATCGAGTGTCCCCCTAGTCTTTGCAATTTTTGACGGAGTGAAAAATCGATTCACTTGTACCCGTTCTACTCCACAGGATTTTGTAGACTTCAATCATATCTCCCCTCAGCCATCTCTTTTCCAAGCTGAAGAGCCCTAACCGTTTTAGTCTTTCCTCAGTGGAAAAGGATAAGAAGTAGTGCACATCAAAGGAGCAGTGATTTTAGAAAAATATATACAGTATAGAAAAAACCCACTTTATTTGGCAGCTTCCACATATAAGTATCAGCAGTTCTACGTGTAATGGCCCAGTTTCAAAATGGCGTCAATTCTGAAACAACTTACCTATTCAGCAACAGGTTCACTGCAAAGTGTTATCTCTGGTTTACCAGATTTTGTATCAGTCAGACCCTCACTGGTTCCAATTTATCTGGGAGGTCTTTGGACCAAACAGAGCTCTGAGATCAGAAGGTGGTATGAGACTGAAGAAGGTGTGAGACATGTGACCACGAAATCGAAAATGTTTTCAATTGTTGGAGTGTCTTTCTGGAATAAGCTGTCAGGACATATAAAATTATGTACTGATCGTTATAGTTTTAAGAAACTGTTAAAAATTAAGCTGTTTGTGGACACTTATTTGCAAAACCAATACAGCTTTTTTATTTTTTTATTTATTTTTTTTTAATCTTTATTAATTTTCAAAACTAATGCAAAGTGCCAGGAATTATATAGACATTAATAATCAACATAAGCACTTAAATTCTATCAATAACAATACAGAAGAAAAATATCCCTCCTCTCCCAACCAACAATTTAATCAAAATTTTCCCTTCCAATCCCTCCGGTATTCCTAAAATCTGAACATTCTAGATCGGTTCTCCATCTCCTCCAGCTCAGTAGACATCTGTGCAATCAATTTATGATCCAAACAGCTCTGAGATGTTACCTCCTCTACTGCCACCATCCTCTGCTCCAATTGCTCAACCCAGGTGTTACTTACTGCCATTTGTTGGGACAGGTTAGCAACCTCACATTGAAGACCATCCAATTTTGAAGTTGTCTGCTTGAGCAGTTCTTTTATAATCTGGAGGTTAGCTATTACTTGCTCCATAAGCTCATTAGGCTCCTTTGGCAAAGGAATCCTAGAAGGTGTAGGAGGATCAGCCTTCAGTCTTTTGTCCATTCCCCATGAAGCAGCAACCACCTTATTTTGCCAATTCAGCTTAAGAACATAAGACTAGCCTTACTGGGTCAGACTAATGGTCCATCAAGCCCAGTAGCCCATTCTCACAGTGGCCAATCCAGGTCTCTAGGTTGAGTTTGCTGCTCATGGAATAAGTAGTTTCTGTATTGGGTTTTGGAGTTCACAAGCAGGCAGTTCTTGATCATGTTATAAATGCTTTGTAGGATTGTACACTGTGGTTTGGTTGTCTGTGGAGAGTGAGTGGAATTTGTCATTTTAGTTAGGAGTAACTTGAAGTCTGTCAATTTTATGTTCTGAATTTATAATTAAATTACTCAATACCTTGCTTAATATGATTATTTATGAGGGACACTTACGGCCTCTTTTACAAAGTCACGCTAGCAGCTCCGGAGCCAATAAAGATTTAAAGGGCTTTGGAACTGTTGCCGCACAGCAGCCGCTAGCACGGCTTTATAAAAGAGTCCGTTAAAGATATGATCATAAGAAGGAGTATGTAAACCACAGCTGTTATGTCTGCCATATATCGAATCACCCCGGTCCTCAGTGGGGCTTACATCCCTAAATGCTATGATAGCTGCAGTCTAGGAAGTTTGGCTGTAAGCATTTAGGGATGTAAGCCTTGAAAAAACCAGTGGGGTGAAACATGTTGGTGAAATATCCATTCAGCTAAGTGCTTTTCTGGTCCATATCTTTACAAGTTAAATCGCAGAAAAAGTTTAATAAGCAAAAGTTAGCAATAAGAATAATGGTCCGATGACGAGCTGACACTTAAAGCCTTGAACAGTGAGAGCTTTTCGAATTCAAGGTGTAGTTTACATACTGCTTCTTATGATCATACGCTAAATTTATAATTATGCATGTTTATTTTATGGAAACCGCTTAGATATAAACGGTATATAATTTAAAATAAATAAATAAACCAGCCAAGCTGCAAGTTTGTTGTTCTTGCTGGGTTGTTGGTTTTTTTTTGGGAGGGGGGGTTGTTTTACTTTGGAAGCAAAAGGAAAGGATGGGGGATTAAGGGGGAAAGGAAGCATGATTAAAGCAAACACTTTTATGAAACCTATGCTTGCCGTGGATCTGGCGCAAAGGTCAACATGGACATTTTTAAAAAATAAATGTGTATTCTCAAGGCAAATTTGGAAATATATATAAAATTTTGGCATGCTCAGACCAAGCCCAAAACATGAAACTTCTGCCTCTCAGCCACATGTGCACATGGCAGCTTACTGAAAATTAATCCTAACGCATATCAAAAGCGACTTTGTGGCTCTAGGAGAGAAGGTGAAGCAGCCAAGCGCGCAGGTGATCGTCCCTGCGAGGGTAAAGGCCCGGGCAGAGAAGCTCGAGTCCTTGACAAGGACTGCTGAGCAGGGATGGTGTGCATCTGTCAAAGAAAGGAAGCGGTGTCTTCAGCAGCAAAGTAGCTAACCTACTGAAGAAGGCTTTAAACTAGAATTGTTGGGAATATATCGCAATAAATTGCTCCTCACCATGACAGGAGTAGCCATGCAGCTAATCATGAAAAATTGGAAAAGTTGGGATAACTTAAATTATAGTTTCTGGTGGGAATCATTATGTCAGATTTAAGTTTGAAAACATTGATTCTTTACGGAGGGGACACCAGAGCAAATTTAAGGAAATTTGGAGCCCGTTAACAAAATATTGTGAATTATTAGCATTATTTCCCTTTGATTCATGAAAGATTGTTATACATATCCAAGAGGGGCGGGAGGGGGGAGGGGAGTTAAATAGCTGTATATTATTTATTGATATAAAGTGCTGTATGTTATATTACTTGATTGATTGTTCATATGTTTGCACTATGTATTTGATTTTAAAAATGAATAAAGAATATTTAAAAAATAAACTAGAATTGTTGTGGCAGGGTGAGTAGGTTTAAATGGTCAATATTCTCAATGGAGAAGGGTAAATAGTGGGATTCACTACTATGTATAAGCTGGTGGAATGGGTACGTTTCAATTCACATCTAATCCACTTCTCCAATTCTTTTATATTCTTACTAGTCTTTAAGCCTGTTACATTAACCGGTGCTAGAATATATGTCTGTCTGTCTTTCTTTCTTTCTGTCTCTCTCTCGATGTCTCTCTCTCTCTCTCTCTCTCCATGACTCCTTTTTCTGTCTGTCTTTCTATCCTTCTCCCTGCCCCTGTGTCTTTCTTCCTTTCTGTCTGCCTCCCTCCCTCCTGCTGTCTGTCATTCTGTCCCTCCATTTCCCTGTGCAGTAGTATTTCCACCCCACTTCCCTGCAACAGCATTTCCCTCCCCCGCTCCCGACTTCCCTGTGCAGCAGCAGCGGTATTTGTCTTCCCCTCCAGGTCCCTGTGCAGTAGTTGCAGCATTTCCCCCCACCCCTTCCCTTCTCTTACCGCGATCTTGCCTACTCCGTTCGGCCCCTCCCCCGCGTTCTGACCTGCTGCGATCTGGCTGCTCCATTCGGCTCCTCGCGGCTGGAGTCCTCTTCTTTGTCGGCCCCCCCTTCCCTTCCCTTCCCTTGGTCTTGAGCTTCGGTCTGGTCTGGCCTGCTCGCCTTGAAGTATTTTTTTTTTTTTAGTTGAAATACGCAGCGGCGGCTCCTCTCATGATCCCCACCTGCGTCGGAAGTCCGACGCAGGCGGGGATCGTGAGAGGAGCCACCGCTGCGTCTTTCAACTAAAAAATGCAATTCGGCAGGGAGCAGGGCAGACCGAAAAACAGAACCGTAAGCCGCGCATGCGCACTTCCTATGGGTCGCTACAGCTCACAGAAAAGTGGCGCACGCATAGGAAGTATGCATGCGCGGCTTACCGTTTTATTATATTAGATTGAAAATATTTTTCAACCACGAACCATATATTACAGCAAGGAGGAAAAAAAGCCTCAGATCCCCGTCCCAAGTCAGAACTTATCTTCTTGAGGACTAGGTGGGGTAACAACCTCACTGGCTTTCAAAAAACCCTCCTTGCCTATCGATTAGTCAACTAAGCACAATTATGTGATGTTAGTCACTTCTCTTGACTGCAGCAGCAAAGCGCTGTCCGCCGTCTCTGATTCTGTTTTAAATCCTCAGATGCCTTCCTCTGACGTAGGCCAGCCAACGTTTCGCTGTGAGCTGCGTCAGGGTGGTCGGGCTTCTTTTTGATCAGTCAAACTGGTACTGCTGACTTCCCTAATATAAGACTGTTGACTCATTGGTAGGCAAGGAGGGTTTTTTGAAAGCCAGTGAGGTTGTTACCCCACCTAGTCCTCAAGCGAGATAAGTTCTGACTTGGGATGGGGATCTGAGGCTCTTTTCCCCCTTGCTGTATTGGAGAGGTGTATTAGATGTGAATAATGAGGTTCCCCAGGGGTCTTTGTGGGACCGCTGCTTTTTAACATATTTATCAATGATCTAGAGATGGGAATAACTAGGGAGATAATTAAATTTGCCGATGACATAAAGTTGTTCAAAGTTGTTAAATCGCAAGAGGATTGTGAAAATTTGCAAGAACTTGTGAGACGGCATCAAAATATGGCAGATGATATTTAATATAAGCAATGTAATGTAATGTAATGTAATTTATTTCTTATATACCGCTACATCCGTTAGGTTCTAAGCGGTTTACAGAAAATATACATTAAGATTAGAAATAGGAAAGGTACTTGAAAAATTCCCTTACTGTCCCGAAGGCTCACAATCTAACTAAAGTACCTGGAGGGTAATAGAGAAGTGAAAAGTAGAGTTAGAGGAAAAATAAAAATAAAATAAACATTTTAACAAGACAGCATTGATCTAAATACTTTGGAAGGTAGAAGAGAGGAGAGAAAGGAATAGAAGCAGAAGGGGGAGCCGTTGAACAGTAGAATTCTGGAGAAATTTAAATGATAGAAATAGAACAAAACAAAGACAAAAGGCAAAACAATAGATAAGATTAAAGATAAATCATAAGCTGGAAAGAAAAATAAAATAAAACTTTGTCTTCAATCCACGGTTTCAGCGTCAGTGATGAAGTGGAGCAAGTAAGTTTAGGAGGAGCGATTGACGTTTCCAGAAAGGGCTTCTTCAGGGAAGAGACTTGGCAGACAGTCCCAGGATGCCTATGTCTCCTCCCCTGCGATGTTCTCCCATCCATGCATTCCCTCCCAGACACACTGCCCGTGCCACAGCCGCTCCAAGGAGGCTGCCCCAGATGAGGCCCACGGTGAATGCAGGATTCTCTCCTCTGCGGGAAAGCCGCCCGGAGCCGACAGTCGATCTTCTTAGCGGATTGCAGGGGGGGAAGAGTTCACACTCTTGGTAGGATCGGGTCTGTGTGCTCTCGGTGGTTGTGGCTGGTCTCGTTGCTGCTTAGGTGTAAAAGCAGTTGATCTCCACTGCTGCTGATATTTAAAAGCAGGCAGATTGATCTCTCCAATGGACTGCAGGGGGAGGAGTTCACACTCCTGGCAGGATCGGGTCTGTGGGCTCTTGGTGTGCAAAGTAACATAGTAACATAGTAGATGACGGCAGATAAAGACCCGAATGGTCCATCCAGTCTGCCCAACCTGATTCAATTTTAAATTTTTTTTTTTTTTTTTTTTTTTTCTTCTTAGCTATTTCTGGGCGAGAATCCAAAGCTTTACCCGGTACTGTGCTTGGGTTCCAACTGCCGAAATCTCTGTTAAGACTTACTCCAGCCCATCTACACCCTCCCAGCCATTGAAGCCCTCCCCTGCCCATCCTCCTCCAAACGGCCATACACAGACACAGACCGTACAAGTCTGCCCAGTAACTGGCCTAGTTCAATCTTTAATATTATTTTCTGATTCTAAATCTTCTGTGTTCATCCCACGCTTCTTTGAACTCAGTCACAGTTTTACTCTCCACCACCTCTCTCGGGAGCGCATTCCAGGCATCCACCACCCTCTCCGTAAAGTAGAATTTCCTAACATTGCCCCTGAATCTACCACCCCTCAACCTCAAATTATGTCCTCTGGTTTTACCATTTTCCTTTCTCTGGAAAAGATTTTGTTCTACGTTAATACCCTTTAAATATTTGAACGTCTGAATCATATCTCCCCTGTCTCTCCTTTCCTCTAGGGTATACATATTCAGGGCTTCCAGTCTCTCCTCATATGTCTTCTGGTGCAAGCCTCCTATCATTTTCGTCGCCCTCCTCTGGACCGCCTCAAGTCTTCTTACGTCTTTCGCCAGATACGGTCTCCAAAACTGAACACAATACTCCAAGTGGGGCCTCACCAATGACCTGTACAGGGGCATCAACACCTTCTTTCTTCTACTGACTACGCCTCTCTTTATACAGCCCAGAATCCTTCTGGCAGCAGCCACTGCCTTGTCACACTGTTTTTTCGCCTTTAGATCTTCGGACACTATCACCCCAAGGAAAGAGGAATCCGAACTATAGCTATATGAAGCAGTCACTGCCCAGGAAAAGGATCTAAGTGTCATCGTTGAGGACACGTTGAAACCCTCAGCTCAATGTGCAGCAGTGGCTAAGAAAGCAAATAGAATGTTAGGAATTATCAGGAAGGGAATGGAAAACAAAGATGAAAATGTTATAATACCCTTATATCGCTCTATGGTACAGCCAATATCCTGGAGGTGGGCTCCAACCTAGAGAATGACATGGGGACAAATTTTTCCCCGTCCCTGTGGGTGCTCAATTTCCTCATCCTGTCCCTGCGAGTTTTGTTGCTATCCCTGTTCTATTCCTGTAAGCCTTAACCGCACAAGCCACCAATGACCCACCGGGGAGTGGGTCATTGGTATGGGCAGACTCGATGGGCTATGGCCCTTTTCTGCCGTCAATTTCTATGTTTCTAAGCCTTGAACACTTATGATTTTAAAGTGTTTGAGGCTTGTGCAGATGAGGACGGAGCTTAGGCATTGGTGGAATGAGGCATTATGACATCACAATCTGAGCTCTAGAATGTTGCTACTTATGATTTTAAAGGGTTTGAGGCTTGTGCAGATGAGGACGGAGCTTAGGCATTGGTGGAATGAGGCATTATGACATCACAATCTGAGCTCTGAATGTTGCTACTTATGATGTGAAAGGGTTTGAGGCTTGTGCAGATGAGGACGGAGCTTAAGCATTGGTGGAATGAGGCATTATGACATCACAATCTGAGCTCTAGAATGTTGCTACTTATGATTTTAAAGGGTTTGAGGCTTGTGCAGATGAGGACGGAGCTTAGGCATTGGTGGAATGAGGCATTATGACATCACAGTCTGGGTTCTAGAATGTTGCTACTTATGATTTTAAAGTGTTTGCTTGTGCAGATGAGGACGGAGCTTAAGCATCGGTGGAATGAGGCAGATTGTGATGTCATAATGCCTCATTCCACCAATGCCTAAGCTCCGTCCTCAGCTGCACAAGCCTCAAACACTTTCAAATCCTAAGTATTCGAGGCTTGTGGAGTTAAGGCAGAGCTTACAGGAATGGGGCAGGAATAGGGACAGCGACAAAACTCACGGGGACAGGACGATTTGAGTTCCTGCGGGGACAGGGAAAAATTTGTCCCCGTGTCATTGTCTAATCTGAACAAAATTGACCTTGATCTATTACAGAAAGAGGTGGGAGCTGAATGAAAATAAATAGTTTATTTTTGATCATTTCTAGCAGGAGAATGATCAAAAAACACATTTTTGTAGTTCCTTTAATATGAGCAATCAAATCCGCTGTACGAGATTTCTTTTTTTTTAATGTAGTGACAAAGGCTTTATGGTTCCTCAGTGTACGAAGTTACTGTTGTAGGATGGAATGAGTCATAACACTTTTCTGAACCAGCGAGGGAGTCTTCGTGATCCTCCGAGACCCATCATGCTCAACCTATGTACTTCCTGTGTACAAGCAGGATGGCCATGCAGTTCCCAGGCGACATCGCTTAATTGGTGCTTTGAGACTAGTATGTTCAGATAAAGCTTTGGCAGCATCCTAGTGAGATGGCAACAGTGCGGAGATGTAGAGCAAGCATTGCCAATTAGTCAAATGTGTGTGTCAGGAGGACTGTGACAGCTGTGCAACCATGCTAAAGTTAAATATCTGTAAGATGAAAATCTGAGCCTACTTTCCAAATGAAAAGTATTAGGAGATCACTATGTGCCGGGTGCCTCTTTCCCCCTCCCCCAATAACTTGTTTGGAGTTACCATACGGCACCAGAAGAAGGAGGATAGATTGAGACATCCGGGTTTTACTTCCATTGCTTTCAATAGAAGTAAAATCCAGATGTCTCTGTCTGACCTCCTTACTTCCATTGCTTTTAGTGGAAGTAAAACCCGGATGTCTCAATCTATCCTCCTTTTCCTGGAGCCATATGGTAACCCTAGGTGGGATTTTTGCCCCCAAAGCTACGCATAAGTGCGGAGTGTGAATGTCCACATCTCAAAAGCAGGCACCCCAGTATCACAGTGCCATGTGCCTTGGGTTACCAGACATCTGAGAAAACCCGGACATGTCCTCTTTTTAGAGGCATGTCCAGGTGCCCAAGCAGACTTTCCAGAATCCGGCAGTTTGTTCGTGTTTTGGAAAGCCCCAACAAGCTCTGGCCCTCCAGAAGCGGCCGGAGCTGTCGGAGAAGGAGGCTTTGTGGGGGGCGGGGCTGTAGGGGGAACTGGACAGGGATGAAGCAGAATGGAGCATGGCCGGAGGCCCCTTCCGCCTAGTGAACTCTTCCCCGCCCCCAGTATAACCGCGCCATGTGTCCCACCAATGCACACTTCCCTACTCCCTATATGTCTTCAAATCTTTGGCAATAGCAAGCAGGATCTCATATCATGCTGTTCACGCCGGCCGAGCCTTCCCTCTGATGTCACTTCCAGGTCCCACATATAGGAAGTAACATCAGAGGGAGGGAAGGATGGGGCCAGTGTGAGTAGCAGGTAGGAGATCTTGCCTGCTGCCGCCAAAGATTTGAAGAGGTACGTGGAGAGGTGCATTTAAAAGACTCCTCCTATTGCTGGGGGGGAGAGGAGATGTGCTGGCACCCCCACCAAGACAGCACCCTTACCATGCCAATACATGCTACATGGAGAAGGAGCTAGCAGTTATGCAGGCACAGATCATATTCATGCAAGTACTCGCATAACTAAGCAGTCAGACAGGACCACACAAAAGGGAGTACTAACTCTGGCTCAGTGGCGTACCTAGGGGGGGGCGGGCCGCCCCGGGTACCAGCCCTAAGGGGGTGTTCCCGGCCTTGCCGTTCAGTCCCCCGCCACCCCCGAAGGACCGCTCGCCCCACTGACCTTCCTGCACCACCTGTGAAGCAGCCCGCAGCAGGATCACGAAGTCAGCGTCAGCATCCCTGCGCTGCTTCCTGCGCCGCGATCCCGCCCCTCCTCTGACGTCAGACGCTGACGCTGACTTCGCGATCCTGCTGCGGCTGTTCATAGGTGGTGCGGGGAGGCCAGGGGGGCGAGCGGTCCTTCGGGGTGGGTCGGGGCATCAGGCCTTCAGGGTGGGGCGGGCGGGCGGGCGGGCAGGCAAGCAGGCTTTCAAGGGGGAGGGGGTGACAGGCAGGCAGGCAGGCCTTCAAGGGGGGACAGGCCTTCGGGGGGGGGGGGGGTGCAGACCTTCAAGGGGTGCAGGCCTTCAAAGGGGGCAGGCAGGCCTTCAGGGGGGTGCAGGCCTTCGGGGGGGGTGTAGGCCTTTGGGGGGGTGCAGACCTTCAAGGGGGTGCAGGCCTTCAAGGGGGGGAACAGGCCTTCAAGGGGGGAAAGGCAGGCAGGCCTTCAAGGGGGGGACAGGCCTACAAGGGGGGGGGGACAGGCCTACAAGGGGGGGGGACAGGCCTACAAGGGGGGGGACAGGCCTTCAAGGGGGGGTGCAGGCCTTCAAGGGGGAGACAGGCCTTCAAGGGGGGGAAAGGCAGGCAGGCAGGCCTTAAAGGGGGGACAGGCCTACAAGGGGGGGACAGGCCTACAAGGGGGTGGGACAGGCCTTCAAGGGGGTGGGACAGGCCTTCAAGGGGGGGAAAGGCAGGCAGGCAGGCCTTAAAGGGGGGACAGGCCTACAAGGGGGGGGGGACAGGCCTACAAGGGGGTGGGACAGGCCTTCAAGGGGGGGACAGGCCTTCGGGGGGGGTGCAGACCTTCAAGGGGGTGCAGGCCTTCGGGGGGGGTGCAGTCCTTCAAGGGGGTGCAGGCCTTCAAGGGGGGGAAAGGCAGGCAGGCAGGCCTTCAAGGGGGGGACAGGCCTACAAGGGGGGGAGAAGCTACAAGGGGGTGGTACAAGCCTTCAAGTGGGGGACAGGCCTTCGGGGGGGTGCAGACCTTCAAGGGAGTGCAGGCCTTCGAGGGGGGTGGTGCAGGCCTTCAAGGGGGTGCAGGCCTTCAAGGGGGGACAGGCCTTCAAGGGGGGAAAGGCAGGCAGGCAGGCCTTCAAGGAGGGACAGGCCTACAAGGGGGGGGAGAAGCTACAAGGGGGTGGGACAGGCCTTCAAGTGGGGGACAGGCCTTCGGGGGGGTGCAGGCCTTCGGGGGGTGCAGACCTTCAAGGGGGGGACAGGCAGGCAGGCCTTCAAGGGGGGGACAGGCCTACAAGGGGAAGGGACAGGCCTTCAAGGGGGGTGCAGGCCTTCAAGGTGGGACAGGCAGACCTTTAAGGGGGGACAGGCCTTTGGGGGGGGGGACCATGATTTAGAAGTACACGGAGGGAAGGGGGTGTTCAAAGAGACATGCATATGCCAAACTTTGGGGGGGGGAAGAAATAATGGGTCTGAAAATAGAGGAGAGGGAGAGAGATGATGGACCATGGGATTTAGGGAGGGAAGGAACAGAAAGGGAGAGAAATTGGACACAAGGGATGGTGTGGAGGAGGGATAGAGATACTGGATAGGAGGGTAATTAGGAAAAGAAATGGAGAGATGGTGGACTCTGGGATGGTGGGGAAGGAGGGAGAGATGCCGGATGAAAGGGTATTTAAGAAAAGGTGGATCTGTGGAGGGAGATGAAAAAAAGGAAAGATACCAGACTTCCTGGGAAGGGAAGGGAAATGGAAAGGGAGGACAGAGTTGGCAGATGGATGGTTAGCATGCAGAAAGAAGGAGACCCTGGCAAGCAAGTTATCAGAAGAAAACCAGAGCCTTGGACCAACAAGATTTGAAATATAACCAGACAACAAAAGGTAAAAAAATTAATTTTATTTTCTGTTTTGTGATTATAACATGTCAGATTTGAAATGTGTATCCTGCCAGAGCTGGTGTTGGACTGCAAACGTGAGCTAGGATTTAACAGAAAGAGGAAAAGTCCTTTTTGTTTCTTTATTTTATTTACACCACAGCGCCAGTGTGGTTAGGAGAAGCCAAAGGGGGTGAAAAAGCTATAAAACCCACCAGGAGTTTTGAAAAAAATCACCCAACTGGGCAGGAAAATCGAATTGAAAAACCAATTCAATAGGGCTGAATCGAATCAAAACTTTTTTTTTCCTGTATCTGGCAGCATTAGTTTGCGCTACTGTCTTAGACTTTAGGACCTGGGATTGGGGAGAGATGGCATCCTCAGTACTTTATAATGCAAGTGAAACGAGGATTTGGTCAGACTTTTGAAGGGTATGCAGAAAAAAAATATTGTATAGGCCGGGGACATGAGACAGCAGGAAATGGGAACTTTTCTTCCTTCTATTTTTGTGAATGGAAAGGCTGAGGATGTCAGAGAGGGCAGTTAAAATATGTGCTTTATAAGAAAATATAATAATGTGTTTTATAAAGTTTATAGCATAGCTGGCCTACCCAGTGAGGTGTTCCTAGTGGTGATGGTGGCAGCGTGTCAATGTGTTGAGAGGAAGAGGCGGTCTGGGAAATTCTGCTGAGCAAACTCCGGGCCCATTTCCACCCCCCAGTTAGTCCACTCCACTCAACTGATTCACACACTGAGTGGGTCTTTGGGTGTTGTTTTGGGATCTCTTCCAGTGGTTTATCTCCTTCTGGTCCAAGGAAGGAAACTTTGTTATCCTTAGCATTGACCTACAGAATATGTTTGTAACAGCGCTGCTTGTGTGGCATTAGGCTATGTAGTGATCGAAAGAAAAAAACAGACCTTTGCACATTTTTGCACTATATGGTGGGTGTATGAGGAGATTCACATTTCCTGCACAGCTAAGTCCATGTGAAGTTACCTTGTGCTGTATTTGACATCTAGCAAGGTCTCTGTTTGAAAGGAAAGATCTAAACTTAAAAATGAAGTGGCCAGAAGTTATGGTAAAAGCAGATAGTGTAGCTGGTTTTAAGAAAGATTTGGACAAATTCCTGGAGGAAAAGTCCATAATCTGTTATTAAGACATGGGGGAAGTGTCTGCTTGCCCTGGATCGGTAGCATGGAATGTTGCTACTCTTTGGGTTTTGACTAGGTATTAGTGTCCTGGATTGGCTACCATGAGAATGGGCTACTGGGCATGATGGACCATTGGTCTGACCCAGTTAGGCTATTCTTATGTTATGTTCTCATCTGTAGGGGCCTTTGTTTTCACTTCTTATTTTAATGTATTTTTTTTCTGGGAACTTATCAGTGTTTTTTATAATGGGAACAAAAATGGAAGAGAATTAATGTGTGTGGAATGGGGGGTAACTAATTTCTTCAGCTAAATAATTCAATCCACTTCAAACAGACATAGGAGAACTTGTGCACCATTCACACACCCTCCAACCAAAAACGTCAAAAGAAAAAAACTGTTCGACAACCTCCTAGCCATTCGAGCTGCAACACTCGACCCCCAACTCTACAACCAATTGATATCAACCACAGACTGCAAAACCTTCAAAAAGAAATAAAAACCCTTCTATTCAAAAAACACATAAAACCGAACTAACACAATCAGAACTGTCCCAAGCATCACCTGCAACTACTCCATATGTACTTCTAATGTCATGACAATTTAGACATAATTTATGTTATGTTATGTTTGGAATAATGGTTACATATATGAGGTTCAATAAAAGAAAATTTTCACTGCCTGTTTCTATTCTGACCATTTATTCCATTTCATGGTTATTGCAAAAAAAAAAAAAAAAAAAAAAAATTTTTTACATGGGGGGGGGGGGGGGGGGGGTGTCAAAAAATGATGGGCCCCGGGTGCCACATACCCTAGGTACGCCACTGCTCTGGCTTCTTAGTTATGCATATGCCAACACTAAATACCAGTCAACACCTGCCTAACTTCCAGGTTGCCACCTGATGCTTCCATCCCCTAACCTACCACTTGGATCTTATCCCCATCTTCTGATCCCTTTTGGGTCTGATCTCCTCCATAACCCCCCCCAATCTGTCCCTCTTTCAATCCCCTCTTGGATCCCCCTTTGGTCTGATCTCCCCCATATTCCCACCTAGTTCCAATCACCCCCCCCCCAGTCCTCTCACCCCCCCGCCCCCCGAGTCAACCCAGAGGTGATCCTGGGACAGGACAGAAGCAGTCCCTTTCTGCTCCAACCCATCTGTCTCCAGGTTCAAAATGGCAGTGCTGACTCTTAGTGATTGTATCACAATACTACCACTAGGGGTTAGCTTTCTTCTTGAGCGCCCAGAAGTTCCCTCTCCAGGATGTACCTGGTAGAAAAGTCCCCTCTTCAGCAGCTTCTCTTCATCTCACAACCGTAGGTTGTCTCATCTAGTCATTTTAAAGACCCACCAGCACTCCATTTCTTATCTTTCTTCTTTGGTTTGCCTCTAGGGTGTGATTTGCAGTCCAAACTTACCTTCTTCCTAAGGCTCCAGCTCTGGGATCCCATCGCTCTTTTTACTTGAATTCTCCTTTATTAATTCAATAGGTGGGTTCTTTTTTGTTGTTGAATGTTAAAATGTCAGTGGACATCATTCATTGTCTGCTGGGAACTGGGTCCCTCAAAAGCCAGTAGAATTTTGCTATCAGACCATGTGTTCCGTCCCTAGTCCGTCCCTAGTAGACCTGTTTAACAGCATGATAACGTAGATCAGGGGTGTCAAAGTCCCTCCTCGAGGGCCACAATCTAGTCAGGTTTTCAAGATTTCCCCAATGAATATGCATGAGATCTATTAGCATACAATGAAAGCAGTGCATGCAAATAGATCTTATGCGTATTGTGACCGGGCCCGTCTCTGAGTAAGTAGGAAACTGCGGCCCGGACCACAAGTAAGATTTTTAATACGCCTTTTATATGGCAGTGGAAGGAAGACCCGGATACCGGATTCTTTAGAATAAAGTATCAGGTTTATTACTAACCCAAAGTTCAAAGAAAATACACAGCGGAAGAAAAAAACATAAAACATTCACCTCAGTTGGTTACAGGGCTTAGAGGGCCTCTCCCCCCATTATTCTTTCAGTCCAGGTTCTAATAAGGAGCAAGATTGCACTTCCTTATCACAAGTAAAATCCCAGCAAACGTATAAGTCATTTAATGCCTTCCTTGGCTCGTAGCCCCAGCCGGGCTTGATTGCTCTCCCTCTGGACTTCACCTTTTATGAGCCTAGCTAGCTGAGCACGGCTTGCGTCCAGCCTTTCCTTCTCAGCTCTCTGCATTTGTTTAACACATTATTAGCACCTTGTTAACTCTGCCCGCACTGCTCATGCTGTCGGGTATACAAACAATAGGAGACAGTTCTTCAGGAGTTTAACTTAGGACATGCAAACATCATATTCACCAAGGTCCATGCCCTCTTCACTTATCTCATTACTTAGTATGCTGTCCATTTCCCATTCACACTCCCGGGAACTCTGGCTTGAAGTTTCTTCACTTCTTTCTGTTTGTGCTTCCCCTCCCCCCTCTGTACGTCTGCAAAACTATCTGCAGCTTTTCTCTGGGGAGGCTTTCTCAGCCCTGCTCTTTGGGGCTTGAGTTGCCAGTCACAATACCTCTCCAGGGCAGTAACACCTTTCCCTAGGTGTGGGCATCTTGCCCTCCGTTCCTGCTGGACTTGAGGCACCCTCTGTGACCTGGAACCCACGTGAGTAGTTTGGCTTCTCAACCACTCCTTCTGGTTCTCCTCTCTCTTCACTCTAGTTCCTTCTCTCGTTTCCTCCCTTCTCCCTCCTCCAGTAAATTGATCTTTCCTATAAGGCCAACCCCGGGGTCTGACTCCACCCCCTTCTAAATTAGCCTCAGGTTTCTCCCTGACTTCAGGAAAGGAGTGATAGGGGAAATCAGTGGTCTGCAGAGCCTTTCTTAATTGGCTCTTCAGCTGTGCTGGAACCTGCCTGGGCTTGCCTTCTTTTGCCTGAGCCAGCTGTCCTGACTCCATGCCTGGTTTTATCCAGCCTTGTGCTGCATTCTGGGGAGTTTTAGTAGTAGTTTTCACCGTGACAGGAGCTTCCCTGTCACAGTATTCATTGGGGAAATCCTGAAAACCCGACTGGATTGCAGCCCTCCAGGAGGGACTTTGACACCCCTGACGTAGATTGTGTCTAAGTGATGGCTTAGCCTGATTGCTTAGAAAGTGGGTTGAGGCTCACGGAAGCCTGGTTCAAATCCCAGTACTGCTCTTTGTGACCCTCCACACCCATTGCCTCATGTACAGGTATACAATAGATGAATAGATAGTAATTCCAACCCAGTCCTTGGGACACCTTCAGCCAGTCAGGTTTTCAGGATATCCACGATGAATATGCACAAAAGAAATTTGCATTTAATGGAAGCAATATATGCAAATCAAGTTTATGCATATTCATCGTGGATATCCTGAAAACCTGACTGGCAAGGGGGTACTCCAGGACCGAGTTGAGAAACACTGCTTTACATGACCCTATGCCAAAATTATGGATGGGTATAGATAAACATTGTCTACTACCCTATATGCTACAAATAGTCAATTTAAGTTCAGAACAAGGGATAGTTCCTATTGCTTGGAAACATGCAGATATTTCGGCTATCCTGAAATCTGATAAACTGGATGTTATAAATGTAGAGAATTATCAGCCGATTTCAAATCTTTGCTTGTTGGCTAAACTCACAGAGCAAACTGTTCTTAGACAGTCACTTGATTTTGCTGAAAAAGCTAATATTTTTCATCTCTGGGTGAAGAAGAACTTCCTTAGATTCCGTACAAATGTAAGGAAGTTCTTCTTCACCCAAAGAGTGATAGAAAACTGGAATGCTCTCCCGGAGTCTGTCATAGGGGAAAACACCCTCCAGGGACTCAAGACAAAGTTAGACAAGTTCCTGCTGAACCAGAACGTACGCAGGTAAAGCTAGTCTCAGTTAGGGCGCTGGTCTTTGACCTAAGGGCCACCGCGGGAGCGGACTGCTGGGTCTGACCCACCAGCGGCAATTCTTATGTTCTTAGGAATCATAGCACAGAAACTATTCTGTGTAGATTTATAGAGATGGCTTAGACATTTTAGATGGAGGATTTCTTCCTTTTGCTGTATCTTTAGATCTAGCATCCGCCTTTGACCTTGTCGATCATCAACTTCTAATTCTTAGGCTATCTGAAACAGGAGTTGAATCGGTTGCATTGCAATGGTTTAAATCTTTTCTTCACAATAGAACCTATTTCTAATTTCTCTGCACTCCCATTTTCCACCCATACCCCACCTACTTCAGCCCCTAACACAAAATGCCCTTAATGCGTGACAGGATGTGATAACTTTAAAAATATCGCAAAAACAGTTATCACATTTGTATGTTAGCTGTTACTGAATATTAAACCACGCATTAAACAGCCTATTACACTTTAGTAAAAGGGTCTCTTAGTTTCCATTGTGTAATTTTAAAGATTGGAAATGATAATAAATAGAGTGAAAAGTCTCAGCCTCTGATAACCAGAGCTGGTATCGTGACATCATAAAGCCTCATTCCACCAATGCCTAAGAGCCAACCTCATCAGTGATGTCACAATGGCTTTATTGTCCTTTATTTGGCTCACTTTTACTACATTTAGATTTCTAGAGTGGCGCAGTGGTTAAAGCTACAGCCTCAGCACCATGAGGTTGTGGGTTCAACCCCACACTTCTCCTTGTGACCCTGGGCAAGTCACTCAATCCCCCCATTGTCCCAGGTACATTAGATAGATTGTGAGTCCAACAGGACAGACAGGGAAAAATGCTTGAGTACCTGAATAAATTCATGTAAACCATTCAGAGCTCTCTTGGGAGATCCAGAAAATTACACTTCTTCCTCCATATTTGCTGTGATAGGGGATTAACAGAACCGCAAATACTGAAAAATCTCGAATAACTTTTTCATATGTTATCCGCTGTTTCCTATTAAAAACCATTGTGAATATGGTGAAACCATGGTGGGAGACCTGGCCTGTTCCTGAAGGAGAGGCAAAACACGGTGAAGAAAATGCTGGGAATCGGTGATTTTCTCTGTAAATGCATGGAATCAGTGATTTCTCTATGCAAGCTGATGTAATTTGGGGGGAGGAGCCAGCAAGCTAAAAAGTGTGAATAATCGAAACCACGAATGCTGAAACCGTGAATACGGAGGGAGAAGTGTACAGACTGGTAAGCCTCACTTCAGTGCCGGGCAAAATGGTGGAAACAATTATAAAAAATAAAATTGTGGAACACATAGACAAACATTATTTAATGAGAGGGAGTCAGCATGGGTTTAGCTGAAGGAGATCTTGCCTCACCAATTTGCTTGACTTTGCCGGTTGATATAGTGTATCTAGATTTTCAGAAAGCTTTTGATAAAGTTCCTCACGAGACGCTCCTGAGAAAATTAAAGTGTCATGGGATAGGTGGATTAGGAAATGGTTATCGGATAGAAAACAGAGGGCAGGTCATTTTTCTCAATGAAGGAGAGTAAACAGTGGAGTGCCGCAGGGGTCTGTTCTGGGACTGGTGCTATTTAACTTATTATAAATGATCTGGAAATTGAAACAACAAATGAGGTGATTAAATTTGCAGATGACATTAAACTGTTCAAAGTTGTTAAAACACATGCGGATTGTGAAAAAATTGCAGACAGACCTTAGGAAATTGGAAGACTGGGCGTCCAAATGGCAGATGAAATTCAATGTGGACAAATGCAAAGTGATTCACAGTTACCGGATGCTAGGGTCCATCTTGGGGATTAGCACCCAAGAAAAGGATCTGGGTGTCATCATAGACAATGTGATGAAATCTTCCGCCCAATGATCATTTGGCCACAGGAGCGTGAGAGCTTTGGATGAACTTAAGTTGAGTATAAAATTCATCTTAAGATTATTATTAAATATGGAAAAATCTCCTAAAATATATATAAACTCAAAAAGTTACAAAAAAAGTAAAGTAAAAAATGGTCATACTAAAAAGTTTGTAGGCCAATGAAGATACCCAGACACAACTATTCCTTCCCGACATAATTTATTATCTAAGGAGAAGGTGGTGTATCTGAGGCCAAATCTAATTACACAATGTATGAAGGTATCATGAAGGGTTGTTGTTGAAGCACTTTATTTACACGGACACCAGTGTAAAATATTCTTAGCGTTTGGGCATATGGTTGTAAAGTTTGAAGTTAGAGCCCTTATCGCAAAACTATTGTGCAAGAGGAAGCCATTTTGTTACAATAGCATGGAGCATTGTCATCAACTTTTTGAGTTTTCCAGTCCAGATTATCCAGTTCTTGTTGGGTCCAGTCTACAATTCCAGCTGTGTATCTGACTACTGGAATGACCCACATATTTATGGCCTTCACAGTGTTCCCACAATTTAATTTTGAGTTTAGGACTTGCTGGGCTCTCTTTAGGTATTCTGATTTTGTTTTAGCTTTACCTTTTTATGTAAGATGATTATTATTATACAGAATCTTTTAATATTAGGTTGTGTTTGTTTTTTCACTGAGAGTTATGTTGTTTTGGTTTTGCACTAGAATTTTTTTTTAAGCAAGCAAATCAATTCTATGCATGTTAATTCAGATGTATACTGTGTAGAAGGGTGGCAAGTCAAATGCATGCAAGACAAAAGCGTGTGGACAATTGTGCACAGACAAGTGAGCGCAAGACAATTGAGCGCAGGACACGTGAGCGCAAGACAATTCAGCGCACAAGTGCGCAGAATGCGCCACAAAATGTTAACAACACAATCACGCACATGTTCACATAAAGATGTCATTGTCATCATACGTGACTGTGTTTTGCAAATACATTTTTAATCACTACGCTTACCTAGCCTCTTGTCTTGTGCGCTTGTCGTATGATATAAAGTCCTGCGTGTTATTGTCTTACGCACAGATGTTTTGTGCTCACTTGTCCGTGCGCATTTGTCTTGCACGCATTTGACTATGAACCGTGTAGAATGACCCAACTGCACACTCACAAATATAACCCCCCTGAAATTTTTGAAAATAACACATTTGCAACTCAAGACAAATGATGACATGCTCTCCTCAGCTGTTGTCATTACAGCTGTTTAATTTGAGTCCCGGACAAGGCTGTCCATTGCCAGCACACCGGCAGAGTGAAATGATAACTTCTTGCATATTTTTACTCTCTTGGTTTTCTCCTAATGATTTATTTCCTTACTCTAGCCAGGTTACCAAAAATAAGTAGCGGACAATGTGATCTAACCTTTAGTGGGAAAACTTCACTTCTCTATGACAACACGTAAACAAGATATTCTCCAGGTAATTAAAAAAGGCATTTATTTTGGCAGTAACACCTCAGTTCCATGAGATGGCAGTCTTGCACACCAATACGCTGTTCAGTATTTCAGGCAAGAGTGACACGAACACACCGGTCAATGAACTAACTATGAAGCTTTATTCTACGTTACAGGAAATATTAACATCTTAATCAGACAAATTCTAGTCAACTCAGACAGTTTGCTAATCTACACTTTGGAGATAAACACACTGCACAGATGTAAGTTAATGAACCAATATGCTCCTATTGCCTTCAATTTGTCGTTTGAGATGAATCGTGTATGTTATGTTACTGCATGTATTCCATACAGAGACATAAATCAGTACCGCAGTGTCATTGGGTCTAAGTGAAGGTTTATCACACCAGTGTTCTCTTTTGTTTTCCATAATCACAATTCACATGGTTTCAGCACTCCAATGACCTGATTGACTGAATGTACGATGGGACTGGTGGGCTGCCTGACAGCCACTGAAACCTTAACTCAGTCTGAAGCTGCCTCCTCAACCACCCAGGCCATATCAAGCTGCGGTTCCAAGCAGGCAGTCATCTCTGTCTTAACTGAATCCCACCTCCACCCTCAAATAGCCACCTCAAGTTGCAAGTTTATTTAAAATTTCTTATACCGCCTAATCAGACTTGTAAGCGGGAAGAGGTAAGACGTGGTCCGTGCCACTTTTTATGTGCAATCAAACAGAAAAGCACAAGCAACTGTGGAATAACAACAAAGTAGAACCAGACTACAAAATAGATTAACACAGCACCCCGCCACTTTTAGGGCTCCTTTTACGAAGGTGTGGTGTGTGCTAGCCGAAAATCTACCGCCTGCTCAAAAGGAGGCGGTAGCGGCTAGCACATGCACTATTCCGTGCATTAAGGCCCTAGTGCAGCTTTGTAAACATAAGAACATAAGCAATGCCTCCGCTGGGTCAGACCTGAGGTCCATCGTGCCCAGCAGTCCGCTCACGCGGTGGCCCAACAGGTCCAGGACATGTGCAGTAATCCTCTATCTATCCCCTTTTCCAGCAGGAAATTGTCCAATCCTTTCTTGAACCCCAGTACCGTACTCTGCCCTATTACGCCCTCTGGAAGTGCATTCCAGGTATCCACCACACGTTGGGTAAAGAAGAACTTCCTAGCATTCGTTTTAAATCTGTCCCCTTTCAACTTTTCCGAATGTCCTCTTGTTTTTTTATTTTC